>NC_052156.1:67911595-68247070 GCF_902713615.1 Scyliorhinus canicula | reverse complement strand
TGATCTGGGAGTTCAGGTCCATTGTACCCTGAAGGTGGCAATGCAGGTTAATAGAGTGGTCAAGAAGGCATACAACATGCTTGCCTTCATTGGACAGGGTATTGAGTACAAGAGTCGGCAGGTCATGTTACAGTTGTATAGGACTTTGGTTAGGCCATATTTGGAATACTGCGTGCAGTTCTGGTCGCCACATTACCAGAAGGATGTGGATGCTTTAGAGAGGGTGCAGAGGAGGTTCACCAGGATGTTGCCTGGTATGGAGGGTGCTAGCTATGAAGAGAGGTTGTGTAGATTAGGATTGTTTTCGTTGGAAAGACGGAGGTTGAGGGGGGACCTGATTAGATCTACAAAATTATGAGAGGTATGGACAGGGTGGATAGCAACAAGCTTTTTACAAGAGTGGGGGTGTCAATTACAAGGGGTCACGATTTCAAGGTGAGAGGGGGAAAGTTTAAGGGAGATAGAACATAGAACATAGAACATAGAACAGTACAGCACAGAACAGGCCCTTCGGCCCTCAATGTTGTGCCGAGCCATGATCACCCTACTCAAACCCACGTATCCACCCTATACCCGTAACCCAACAACCCCCCCTTAACCTTACTTTTTTATTAGGACACTACGGGCAATTTAGCATGGCCAATCCACCTAACCCGCACATCTTTGGACCGTGGGAGGAAACCGGAGCACCCGGAGGAAACCCACGCACACAGGGGGAGGACGTGCAGACTCCACACAGACAGTGACCCAGCCGGGAATCGAACCTGGGACCCTGGAGCTGTGAAGCATTTATGCTAACCACCATGCTACCCTGCTGCCCCATGGGCAGATGTTCATGGAAAGTGTTTTACGCAGAGGGTGGTGGGTGCCTGGAACGCTTTGCTGGGGAGGTGGTAGAGGCGGGCACGATAGCATCATTTAAGATGCATCTAGATAGATATATGAACGGGCGGGGGAAAGAGTGAAGTAGATCCTTGGAAAATTGGCGACAGGTTTAGATAAAGGATCTGGATCGGCGCAGGCTGGGAGGGCCGAAGGGCCTGTTCCTGTGCTGTAATTTTCTTTGTTTTATATAGAATCCTGGTCAATAACATATAACACAAGCAAATTGTATCCATGACATTGTAACAAACATCGTTTTTCTTAATGGTTGAAGAATGCAGACCCAACTGCTAAATGTTCCAACGAATAGCTAACTTTTTATGGATAATGATTGGTGCTTGTTTCTTGCCTGTTTTTCTCTACCTGCAGACATATAGATCGGATGAGACAGTGACACCATCTGGTGTATGCCTCCGTTAAATCTTCCTGCTTTTTTATGGGAAGAGATTGTTCGCCTTCACTGGCGCCTGCAGCTACTATTGTTAAATTCTGCCGGCAGCAACCCCCCCCCCCCCCCCACCCCCACGGGCTTCCCGCCAGCATGTGGTGGCTACAATAGGAACAGGAAAGAGAATTCCACGGCCAACGTCAGCGCGCCGCTAAAGAAACCCGTACCCGCAGGACTGGGGAATCTCGCCCCTTTTCTCTGGTGTCAGCAATGTTAATCTAGCTGGCTCATTATGTAAAGGCTGCCTTAACGAGTTTATACTGCTGTATTTAAATGTAGTTAAATTGCAGAATTAGAAATAAGAGCTTAATGTTTTCTGAGTATTTGTTATGCAAAACCTCAGGTGATCACTGCCGAATACTTACATGAATGTATACAGGGAGGATAGTGATATAACCAGCTCAAATAATGTATGAATGAATTTGAAAATAATTTGAATATGAATCAATCTTTGACCGGAATTCTCCAGCTATTCATGCCGGCGGGATAATCCGGTTCAGCCGACACTGCACCCCGACGCAGATTTTCTGGCAGCAAGGATTGCATTTAATGGGATACCCAATTGACAACTGGACCAGGAGATCCCACCATCGGCCAAGGATGGCCGCCTCTGCTGTTGCGATACAGGCGGGGGGTTGCGCGAAATATCTCACCCTTTGTTTCTGTTTATTCGCAAGGTCTGGGCATTGCTGGCTGAACCAGCTCTTATTGCATAACTCTAATTTCCCTGAGAAGGGAAGATCTTTTTCTTGATCTGTAACAGTTAACACAGTGAGACTATTTGCACATTGCTGTTTGATAGAGCTTTCTGGGATCTGATGATGAGGGAATGGCAGTATACGTGTGACCGCTAGTTGAGAACCAGGAGGACATGGTACTCCCACGGTATCTGCTGCTCTTGCCCTTCTCGGTGGTCATTGTTTTGGGTTTGCGAAGTGATGCCCACAAATTTTTGGTACGTTGTTGCAGTGCATCCTGTAGTTAGTATACAGTGCAGCCAAAGCTCAGCAATATTTTTGATTGGTGCCTTGTGGGTGAAACCCAACCGGACTAACCACATAAATGCTGTGGATACTGGTGCAGGTTAGGGTTGGGTATTGTGGACTCATTGCCCAACTTCCCAAAGTCTCTGCAAGACCTACAAAGCTCCATAAGTGGAAATGAATAATTTCCATTTGTCTCAATGGATGTAACTGAAACAGAACGAGAGAAGATCAACACTGTCCAGGACAAAGTAGTCCAATTCATCAAAACCTCATCAAAAAGACAAAGATTCACCCCTCCATCATTGCCCAGTTCTGGCTGCACTGTATACTAACTGCATGGTGTGCTGCAAAATCGTCACAAAGTTACAGAACCTGCACAGTGAAGAAGTAGGCCATTTAGCCCATTAAGTCCGCACTGATTCGCTGAAAGAGCATTCTACCCTATTCTACTCTCATGCTTTATCCCAGTAACCTTGCACATTCTTTCTTTTCAGATAGCAATCCAATTCCACTTTGAATACCTCAATCGAACCTGCCTCCACCACCATCTCAGGAAGCTTGATCCAAACTCCACCCTCTGGGTGAAAAACATTTTCCTCATATCACTTTTACTCCTTTTGCCATTGATTCTGAATCTGTACCCTCTAGTTCTTGATGCTGTCTTGAGTGGGAACAGTTTCTCACTATTTACCCTGTTTGTACCCTTCAGGATCTTGAATACCTCTCCCAAGTCTCCTCTCAATCTTCTTTTTTCCAAGGACAACAATCTGAAATTCTTCAATCTATCCTCATAGCTACATTCTTTATCCTTGGAATCATTCTCATGGATCTCTTCTGTACTCTCCACAGTGCCTCCACATTGTTTACTAGATTGTTACCTGGAATGAGCTGGTTGTAATTGAGGCGAAAGTTGGACAGACGGGGCTTGTTTCCACTAGAGTTTAAAAGAATAGGGATGACTTGTCTGAAGTATATCGGATTCTGAACGATCTTGACAAGGCAGACGTGGAAAGGATGGTTCCTCTGGTGGATGAGTCCAGAACTATGGAGCACTGTTTTAAAATTCGGGGTCACCCTTTCAGGACAGAGATGAGGGGGAAACACAATTCTCTCAGCGAGTTGTACAATTTTGGAACGCTCTGCCTCACAAGGCAGTGGAAGCGGAGTTGTTGAATATTTTAAAGGTGGAGGTGGATAGATTTGTGTTAGGTAAGGAAACAAAAGTGGTAGATGGGAACATGGAATTTTAAATAAAAATAGATCAACCATAGTCTAATTGAATGGCAGAGCAGGCTCGAAGGGCCCAAGAACCTGCTTCTGCTCCTATTTCATATGTTTGTATGTTCATAACCTTCCTCAAGCATGGAACCCAGAACTGGATGCAGAACTCCAGATGAGGCCTTAGTGTCTTATACAAGTTCAACATGACCTACTTAGTCTTATATTCAATGCCCCTATTAAAAAGGATACCTAAATCTTCTTAACTCCTCTCTGAACATGCTCTGCAATCTTCAATGACTTACGCACATGTACACCAAGATCCCTCTGTTCCTGCATCTCCTTTCGAGTTTTCCCCTTTATTTTATACATTCCCTCCATATACTTCCTGCCAAAATGAATCACCTCGCACTTTTCTGCAGTGAATCTGCCTGGCCAATCCACAAACATGTTTATCTCCTTTTAGTGTACAAGACTATTCTCAACTCAGTTGACAAAGTTTCCAATTTTCTCATCATCTGCAAATTTTGAAATCATGCCCTAAACACCACAGCCCAGGTAACTGAAATACATCAGGAGGAAGAGCAAGTGTCCCAGCGCTGACACCTGGGGAACTCCACGACAAACCTTCCTCCAATCTAAAAAAACAACCATTTATCACTACCTTGTTTCCAGTTGCTCATCCAATTTCTTATCTGAGAGCCTCGTTTCCCTTTATTCCATGAGCTAGAATTTTACTCGTAGGTCTGCTTTGTGGCACTGTATCAAATACCTTTTGAAAATCCAAATACACCATGTCAATGGCATTTCCCTCATCTATCTTCACTCCTCAAAAGACTCAGCAAGTTTGTTAAACATGATTTCCCTTAATTAATCCCTGCTGGCTTCCCGTAAGTATCCTATATTTGTCTAGGTGTTTATTGATTTTGTCCTGGAATACAGTTTCCAGAAATTTCCTTCCACCAAAGTCAAATTGACTGGTCTGTAGGTTGCTGGCTTTATCACTTGCACCTCTTTTGAATAAGGGTGCAACATTTTCAATTCTCTAGTCCTCTGTGTCTAATGAAGATTGGAAGATTATCACTATTGTGCTTCTGCAATTTCCACTCCTACTCCCTCCAGGTTATGCTTAGGAGGATAACGAGGGAGGGAGGAGGGGTGGAGCAGTGGTGTATTTGTGATGGTAATGCCATTGAATATCGAAGGGAGTGGGGTTATCTCTCTGTTAATAGAGCTGCCCATTGCCTGACACTTATGAGGCAAAATTGCTATCTGCAATTTACCAGACCCGATCTTGTTGTACGGGATGCCGGAAATGCTTTATTATCTGAGGAAAGGCAAAGATGAGGCAGTATGGTTTTTTTCTTGGTCTTTCATCTGCAAAAGAATCAGTCAATATTTAGAAATAATTAGGAATGGATGCTTTTTAACCTTGGAATCAAATTTAGCTCATATTTTTTGCTGTCATTTTCATGACATATTTTACTTCTCATCAGCATCCAAATAGTGGAATACAAATCCTCTGCTCAGTATAATGTTCATTTTTTAACAGCAAATCATTTTAAATTGCCCTTCTCCCATCTTTTGTATTGGGAAAGATTTGTTCCCTTGACACTTGGTGCTTCACATGGCATTTCAGATGTGGGATTTAATGATGGTTTCAAACAGCTAGTGGCACAAATGTGGGTTTTCAGACTAGAGGATTTTTGTTGTTTTATGATCTAATTTGAATAATTTATTCATCTATGGGTATTGGGACTACTTTCCTGCTGCTATTTCAATCTCCATAATTACCTCATTCATTGTCGGTGGTAATAGGAAATACTACATTAGATTTTGCTGATTTCCAATAAGTTCGCTGTTATATATTTGCCAGAAAATATATTTAAATAGTGACCAATTTGGAGATTTTCTTGATTTTAAATAGCTGCAAGGATGGAACCAAAGGGTTTCAGATTTCAATACTGAGGGCTTTTGAGCAAATCACTTCTGCACATTGATCAAGTGATGTTGTGTGGCATTGGCAACTGTTAAATGATGAGAGAAAATAAAATAATTTTGAAATTGGAACTGTATAACATGCTGATATAATTAAGAAAGCAAATTTACAATTAATTTGTCAACTTTGTTTTGCTCTCCCCTGAATGTATTGACTCACGTGAACGAAGGAAAAGTAGTTGAAGAGATATGGAAAAATGTTGTATGTAAATTTGATTAGAATAAATTGTTTGCATAAAGGTTAAATGCTGGCATAGCATGATTGGATAACATTTAGAATAGTACAGCACAGAAAGAGGCCATTCAGCACACTGAACCCATGTTGGCTGTTTTGTAGAACAATCCAGTTAGTCCCACTGTCCTATACTTTCCCTATAGCTCTGCAATTCTTCAAATTTTTATCCAATTAATTCTTCATGGCTGCTATTGAATCTGTATTGAGTGCCTGTTTCTGCATTGTAGCTTCTGTGCATTTCTTTGTTTTAGGGCAGTTTGCCTGGTGTTTTACACCACTTCATACAAGTAATCATTACTCACGTGTGAGTCTTGGCGGTGAGTGTCAGCAGATTATTTCAGACCCATTCTACCCTCCCTTGATGTGCACACTTCTGTTATGTATTGCTCAATGGAGAACAGGAATAGGAATCCTGGCCAGCTATCCCCTCCTTAACCTAGCGATGTTGTTCTCTTTGTGACTTGCCAACTGAAATTCAGTATCAAACTTGGTCTATGTGGTTTATTTTGTTCTAATATGACAGGCATAGTCATAACATTTTGATAAAGGGGGACCATCTGATGCAGGTACGGGAATAGTTGCTTTTCCATGGAGTTTGGTGAAGTGGAGGCAGGTTCACAATCATGGCACATATTATAGGAGAGACACAGTTGCAAGATAATTACAGATTGGAATGTGAAAAATGGTTGGAATGGGAGTCTTTACAGGAACAAATAGTGTGAGTGAAGTGAGTGATTATCATATGCAACCAAGGTGTGAATTGTCTCAAGCCAGGACACTTCGTAGGATTCTTCAAACTTTGACAGTATAGTGGGGGATTACACTAATGGACATGAATCCAAGATCCCGGTTAAGGCCGCCATTCGCACCTGATGAAGGAGCAGCGCTCCGAAAGCTTGTGATTTCAAATAAACCTGTTGGACTTTAACCTGGTGTTGTGAGACTTCTTACGGTGCAAAATGAGTTGGAGGAGGGGTGTCATGGTACACGCCCGATTATGGTGTGCAAATGCGGTCCTACTCTTCTTCTGTGACCTATGTAATGGCAGAAGTTAATCTTAAAATTTGCTCACGGAATGTATAGGGTATTCATTATCCTATCAAAAGGGGGTCCTGGGGGGGTGTTTTCTAGAGCTGTTGGGGAGGGTTTAAACTAATGTGGCAGGGGGATGGGAACCGATGCAGGACGTTGGAAGGTAGTAAAACAGGGACAGAAGCAAAAGGAAGTAAGGGGAAAAGTGCAAGGCAGAGAAGACATAGTCAAAAATCTAAAAGGGTGACAGTACAAGGTACAATGACTGAGGGGAGCTCAGTGAATAGGCCCAGTAATAACAAAAGGAATAAAACTGGAGATGTTAAGATTCAAAACAGAGGTAAAAAAAACCAACATAAGTGTACTTTACCTGAATGCTCGTAGTATTCGGAATAAAGTAAATGAGTTGATGGCACAAATCATCGTAAATGACTATGATTTAGTGGCCATTACTGAAACATGGTTAAAGGATGGTCACGACTGGGAGTTAAATATCCGAGGGTATCAAACTATTCGGAAGGACAGAGTGGATGGTAAGGGAGGTGGTGTTGCTCTGTTATTTAAGGATGACATCCGGGCAATAGTAAGGGATGACATCGGTGCTATGGAGGATAAGGTTGAATCTATTTGGGTGGAAATCAGGAATAGTAAGGCGAAAAAGTCACTGATAGGAGTAGTCTATCGGCCACCAAATAGTAACGTTATGGTGGGGCAGGCAATAAACAAAGAAATAACTGATGCATGTAGAAATGGTACAGCAGTTATCATGGGGGATTTTAATCTACATATCGATTGGTTAACCAGGTTGGTCAAGGCAACCTTGAGGAGGAGTTTATAGAATGTATCCGCGATAGTTTCCTAGAACAGTATGTAATGGAACCTACGAGGGAACAAGCGGTCCTAGATCTTGTCCTGTGTAATGAGACAGGATTGATTCATGATCTCATAGTTAGGGATCCTCTCGGAAGGAGCGATCACAATATGGTGGAATTTAAAATACAGATGGAGGGTGAGAAAGTAAAATCAAATACTAGTGTTTTGTGTTTAAACAAAGGAGATTACAAGGGGATGAGAGAAGAACTAGCTAAGGTAGACTGGGAGCTAAGACTTTATGGTGGAACAGTTGAGGAATAGTGGAGAACCTTCCAAGCGATTTTTCACAGTGCTCAGCAAAGGTTTATACCAACAAAAAGGAAGGACGGTAGAAAGAGGGAAAATCGACCGTGGATATCTAAGGAAATAAGGGAGAGTATCAAATTGAAGGAAAAAGCATATAAAGTGGCAAAGATTGCTGGGAGATTAGAGGACTGGGAAATCTTTAGGGGGCAACAGAATGCTACTAAAAAAGCTATAAAGAAGAGTAAGATAGAGTATGAGAGTAAAATTGCTCAGAATATAAAACAGACAGTAAAAGTTTTTACAAATATATAAAACAAAAAAGAGTGGCTAAGGTAAATATTGGTCCTTTAGAGGATGAGAAGGGAGTTTTAATACTGGGAAATGAGGAAATGGCTGAGGAACTGAACAGGTTTTTGGGTCGGTCTTCACAGTGGAAGACACAAATAACATGCCAGCGACTGATAGAAATGAGGCTATGACAGGTGAGGACCTTGAGAGGATTGTTATCACTAAGGAGGTAGTGATGGGCAAGCTAATGGGGCTAAAGGTAGACAAGTCTCCTGGCCCTGATGGAATGCATCCCAGAGTGCTAAAAGAGATGGCTAGGGAAATTGCAGATGCACCAGTGATAATTTACCAAAACTCACTAGACTCTGGGGTGGTCCCGGTGGATTGGAAATTAGCAAACGTGACACCACTGTTTAAAAAAGGAGGTAGGCAGAAAGCAGAAAATTATAGGCCAGTGAGCTTAACTTCGGTAGTAGGGAAGATGCTGGAATCTATCATCAAGGAAGAAATAGCGAGGCATCTGGATAGAAATTGTCCCATTGGGCAGACAAAGCATGGGTTCATAAAGGGCAGGTCATGCCTAACTAATTAAGTGGAATTTTTTGAGGACATCATCAGTGCAGTAGATAACGGGGAGCCGATGGATGTGGTATATCTGGATTTCCAGAAAGCCTTTGACAAGGTGCCACACAAAAGGTTGCTGCATAAGATAAAGATGCATGGCATTAAGGGTAAAGTAGTAGCATGGATAGAGGATTGGTTAATTAATAGAAAGCAAAGAGTGGGGATTAATGGGTGTTTCTCTGGTTGGCAATCAGTAGCTAGTGGTGTCCCTCAGGGATCCGTGTTGGGCCCACAATTGTTCACAAGTTACATAGATTATTTGGAGTTGGGGACCAAGGGCAATATGTCCAAGTTTGCAGATGACACTAAGATGAGTGGTAAAGCAAAAAGTGCAGAGGATACTGGAAGTCTGCAGAGGGATTTGGATAGGTTAAGTGAATGGGCTAGGATGGCAGATGGAATGTGGCAGATGGAATACAATGTTGACAAATTTGAGGTTATCCATTTTGGTAGAAATAGCAGCAAACGGGATTATTATTTAAATGATAAAATATTAAAGCATGCCGCTGTGCAGAGAGACTTGGGTGTGCTAGTGCATGAGTCACAGAAGGTTGGTTTACAGGTGCAACAGGTGATTAAGAAGGCAAATGGAATTTTGTCCTTCATTGCTAGAGGGATGGAGTTTAAGACTAGGGAGGTTATGTTGCAATTGTATAAGGTGTTAGTGAGGCCACACCTGGAGTATTGTGTTCAGTTTTGGTCTCCTTACTTGAGAAAGGATGTACTGGCACTGGAGGGTGTGCAGAGGAGATTCACTAGGTTAATCCCAGAGCTGAAGGGGTTGGATTATGAGGAGAGGTTGAGTAGACTGTGACTATACTCGTTGGAATTTAGAAGGATGAGGGGGGATCTTATAGAAACATTTAAAATTATGAAGGGAATAGATAGGATAGATGCGGGCAGGTTGTTTCCACTGGCGGGTGAAAGCAGAACTAGGAGGCATAGCCTCAAAATAAGGGGAAGTAGATTTAGGACTGAGTTTAGGAGGAACTTCTTCACCCAAAGGGTTGTGAATCTATGGAATTCCTTGCCCAGTGAAGCAGTTGAGGCTCCTTCATTACATGTTTTTAAGGTAAAGATAAATAGTATTTTTAAGAAAAAGGGGATTAAGGGTTATGGTGTTCGGGCCGGAAAGTGGAGCTGAGTCCACAAAAGATCAGCCATGATCTCATTGAATGGCGGAGCAGGCTCGAGGGGCCAGATGACCTACTCCTGCTCCTAGTTCTTATGTTCTTATAAAAGCAAAGACATTCTCACCATTCTTAATAAGGAGAATGTGGACATAGCCATGTAGCAAGAAACTCATTAGGATGGTTAGGAGCACTTAACATTGAAACGGGAATGGGTGAGGCAGGTTTGGCAATCCTGATCAACAAGAATATTGCCTTGAAAGTAGAGACCTGTGCCAGCGACAAGGCTGGTAGATAGGCATGAGCATGGAGACATTGGATGCAATTCTCTGGAAAAATTTCAAAGTGTGGTAGCGAGCTTCCCAGCACTCAGCCTACCGAGGCCTGCTATGCAATTCAATGTTAATTGGTCCAATTAATGAGGCCTCATGGGCTTCAGTCGCAAATGAAGGCTTGCCAAATGATTCGCCGGGACCGCGCTCACCAGCCCCCTGCTAACAATCTGGTGACCTCCACACCGTTGATGATGCACTTCAGGTGGAGGCAGGAACACTCAGGTGAGACAGCAGTTGGAGGGCTGCTGGATCCCAGGACCCAGCTGGGTCCCAGCCTGATGCTGAGCTTGTGGTACAGAGGTATTCAAAATTGAGGGAGATGTCAACGTCACTCCAGCAGATCCATAGCCACTTGGAGGAGTCCCCGAGGCTAGGGTCACAGGAGATGGCATCGGCAATGAGTGGCACCGAGGTCAACACTACTAGTGTGGCGACTGAAGTGGAGAGACTGGTGCACAACGTCGGCACCCTAAGTGAAGGGTCGCGGCAGAATGTCTGACTCGCTGGGGAATGTGACCCAGTTCCAGAACCTTGATGAGGTTCTGTGGGACATGTCCACTCTCAGATGGGAATGGCCGAGGTGTCACGGAGCTTGTCCCAGTTAGAACATAGAACATAGAACAGTACAGCACAGAACAGGCCCTTCGGCCCTCGATGTTGTGCCGAGCAATGATCACCCTAATTAAACCCACGTAACCCGTATACCCGTAACCCAACAATCCCCCCATTAACCTTACACTACGGGCAATTTAGCATGGCCAATCCACCTAACCCGCACATCTTTGGACTGTGGGAGGAAACCGGAGCACCCGGAGGAAACCCACGCACACACGGGGAGGATGTGCAGACTCCACACAGACAGTGACCCAGCCGGGAATCGAACCTGGGACCCTGGAGCTGTGAAGCATTGATGCTAACCACCATGCTACCGTGAGCAGGTGGGCATTGCCGAGATGCTGCAGAGCATGGATCAATCACTGAGGAGCACTGCAAGGGCGTCGACATGATGGGGTGGATCATGGGGAACCGCCATGGCTGGCAGTGCCAGATGATGTAAGAGCAGCCAGGGCTTGAACCAGCTGCTCCTCTCTCCCTGGGTGTACTCCAGGGCCCTATGGGCACTGAACGGGAGGAAAGGGCGCTGAATGCCAATCCATCACATAGATTGGTGATGGTGACCACTAGCTTCCTGAGTGCCACCTCACTGATGAGGCTGCGTCATGAGATCAGCATGCGGAACAGGGCGGCATGGCCATGCATGTGCCGCCGACAAGTGAGCCGGGACTATCGGGAGTGGGGTTTGTACAACACATTAAACACCTTTTAGCACAACCATTATGATGTCCCTGTCACTTCCTTCCACAATGTGTGCTGAGCTCTGGATCTTTTGCCCATTTCTCCAGCCCCCCCCCCCCCCCCACACCAATCCTCCGGTTGTGCATATGTCCCAGGAGTTGTGTCCCATTCCCTGGGTGTTCGGATGTTGGCTGCTGCGTGTGTGATAATGCCTCTTGCAGTGTTCAAGCTCAGTGTCCAGGCGTCAAGGTGTGATTGGGAGGCTATCCAATGGCTCTTACATGCTACATGGCCCGGCCACCCACAGGAATCCATTTGGGTTGTGTGAAGTGTTCACTTAAACACGATTTCCAATTCCCTATTAGCAATAGCCTTCAGTCGCACAACCAGAGGCCTCAGCAATTGGTGGGGGTTATGGGTGGTTATTGGGGCAGACGAGCAGGACAGGTGTTGCCCCCAGAACGGGTACACGTGATCCAGGGGTTGGCATGGTGGTGCTGCGAGCAGTTGATCCCCCCTCGGTTGCCATCCCAGTGCAACCCCCATTCTCCCACGGCAGCCCACCCCTTGCAGAAGGTCCCCCTCCCCCAGCCAAGGGTCCCCCACCGAGCACAGGGGCAGAAATCCCAGCACCCCCGGGCTCATGGCATGTGAGCAAAGATGGTTACTCACCTGCTCGCCTCCCCACAGAAGCCCTTCCGCCAGGGTCACATTTTTCAGAAGGAGCACTAATTGGCGCCAGTGTGACCACTTGCTGGGGAGGCCATTGAATGGCAGAAGGCCATTGGAAATGGGGTGGCTCTCGTTAATTGTCTGGAAATGTGGCTCAAGTGGTGATAGTTGGTTCCTCGCCACACTATGGCGAGATCCTGATTTTGGCGACTGGAGCGGGCCGGTTGCATCGGAAACAGTTTAGCGCCTGGAAAGGATCTCATTTTAGGCCTTTCCCGCTATTCACTGGCTTAGTTGCACTTGGGCGAGAGCATAATGAGGCCGGAGAATCATGCCCATTGTCTCAATAATGAATGTGTATGGACCTCCAAATTACTCTCCGGAGTTTATCATTAAGAGCTTTTTGGACTTGGCAAAGTTGGCTTTGGCTAACTCATGACTGGGGACTTTAGCTGCCACTTGAATCCTTTGGTAGACATTATACCGGTTACAAGGACATCTCCCATACTGCAAGCTAAAATATTGGCCTAGGCATGTGAGGAGGTGGGGTATCTGGATGTTTGGAGGATCCTGCACGCTACGGATCAAGAGTTTACATTTTCCTCAGTCCTTCCTCAGTGCTATACTAGAATCGATTGCATTTTTGTGCTAAGGGCAATCCTACACCCGGTATCTTCCTGTTCTATAGGTAATCTTAGACCTTGTTCACATCTTCCTGGAATTTTTGCTTAAGGGTTCAACTTCCACGGTCTTGAACATGGCAGTTTGATGCCTCCCTACTAAAAGATACTTTTACTATTCATTTCAACCAAGTTCAAGTTTTTTCTTTCAGTCAACGCGACTCCTGAAATTCTCTCTTTCATTTTATGGGAGACATGTAGGGCCTATGGTAGATGGCTGATTATCTTTTATACAGCCAGAAAATGATGTAAGATGCTCCAGAACCAGCTGTGGTTGGAAGTGTGTTTGGTAGAAGCAGAGGAGAGGTATAAGAGGTCTCCTAATAGGCAATTATTTAAGGATGTTAGTGCAGCTAGGTGGCTCTCGATTCCTCATTGACTCCCCCCCCCCGCCCCACCAAATGGAGGATCGGTGGCCGTTTCCCGTCAATTTTCGGTGTCAGGATATAGCTTGAAAATCGGAGAATCCAGCCCGAGATTAATGGGGCTTTTAAGAATTTTTGTGTGCAATTATCTAGGTCAGATCAGTTTAGTGATGTGATGGCAGTTATGGAATATTTTTTATCTTCCCTTGGGCTTCTGGAGGCCTCAGAGAGCCAATTCCTGGTTCTCAAATCCCTATCTCTGAAGGTGAGGTGGTTGCAACCATTAAGGAGCTTCAGCTGGACAAGACTCTGTGACCTGTGGCTTAAGGTGTGAGTTCTATCGGGAGTTTAAATATTTTTTTGTTGGAGCCATTGGTGGGTTTGTATTACCATTCTTTTGAGGAAGGGCAGTTGTCACCAACATTTCGTGAGGCAAATATTTCCTTGATATATTTCCTTGATTTTGAAAGCAGGTAAAGATCTGGAGAAACCTTTCCTCTTACAGACCAATTTCTCTCCTAACTGTTCACCTGAAATTGTTGTCTAAGGTTCTGACGAGAAGATTGGAGGATGTCCTTACGATGATAGTTCAGGGGGAGCAGACTGGGTTTATTAAGGGTAGATTCTCCAGTAACAATGTAAGAAGTGTTCAGGATGCGATTCAGGTTTTTCCAGAAACGGGCACTAGATGGGCTGCTGATCTCACTGGATGTGGATAGGCTTTTGATTGGGTTGAATGCAATTATTTGAGACTGGAGATTTGAGAGTGGAGATTTGAGAGTGGATTTAAGTGCTGTATCATAGGCCTGTGGTGGCTGTGCTCACAAATCGTTTGAGGCCAAATAATCTTTGGCTCCAGAGAGGGACCAGACAGGGGTGTCATCTATCGCCCTTGTTGTTTGCATTGACTATTGAACCACTGGTAAAGGCCATTAGAAAAGATCCCCAACTATTGGGGCTAGAGTATGTGATGAGGCAGCAGAAAATCATGCTTTATTCGGATGACGTGCTGCTGTTTGTGTTGAACCTGGGTGTCTTGGTTGCCGCCATTATTACAGTGGTGAATGGATTTAGTACGTTCTCCGGTTAGAAGATGAACTTTACTCATCTGAGACTATGCCAGTGCGTGAGTTGAAAGGTAAACCTCCCCCTCTCACTAATTTCCCCTTCAGATGGTCTCTCTTGGGATGTAAATAGCGGGGAGTTTCAATTACTCCTTCCTTCAGGCAGTTGTATGAGCCAATTTCCCCTGGTTGATTGCGTCTCTTCAGTGGGACTTAGTTTGTTGATCAGCACTGCCAGTTTCTTGGCTGGAAAGGATCGGCCTTATAGAAATGAATGTGTGCCATGAATATTGAATCTCCTGCGGATGTTGCCTATATTACCGTCGGCTAGAATGGTTCGTGAAATCAATGGAATGATTAGTTCATTTATCTGGAACAAGAAGAAGCCTCAGCTTATGTTCACTAAGCTCTGGCTCCTGGGAGCTAATGGAGGTTTGGATGTTCTGAACATTAGTCTATATCAACTGGCCTCTCATTTAAGATTGGATGTTGAATGTTGAAGCAGACCAATCAGTTTATCCTCTGAAGGTCTTGTTCTTTTATGGTGACTTTAAGACAGGTTCTGCTAAGTGTGATAATCCTATTCTTCTTAATACTCTAAGAGCACGGATGTCGGTCCGTCAACTATTTTTTTTTTTTTTTTTTTTATAAATTTAGATTACCCAATTATTTTTTTCTATTAAGGGGCAATTTAGCGTGGCCAATCCACCTACTCTGCACATTTTTTGGGTTGTGGGGGCGAAACCCACGCAGACACGGGGAGAATGTGCAAACTCCACACGGACAGTGACCCAGAGCCGGGATCGAACCTGGGACCTCAGCGCCGTGAGGCGGATGTGCTAACCACTAGGCCACCGTGCTGCCCTTGTCCGTCAACTATAAGGGAGATCTAAACTGACATCTCTCTCTTTCCTATCCAGGGCAACCCAGACTTTCTATCTGATCTAATCGACCATGGATTTGAAATTGGAGAGATGGAGGAATTTGTAGGATGGGAGACATGTTCAGAGATGCCTCCTTGTCATACTTTCAACAATTTGACATCCCGAGACACTCCTTTGTAAAATATTTACAACGCAGAGACTTTATCCTAAATAAAACAACTTGGCTTCTTAACTCCTCAATTTCCCCGGTGGAAAGAATCCTGAATTCTGTCGAGCCTAAACAATTAGTTAGCAAAATCTATGACATGCTAAATTCCAGATCCCATGTTAGCACAATGTTTTGTAGTCTTGGGAAAAGGACTTGGAATCCAATACTGATGAAAAAACATGGGATAATGTTTGAGACTGTGCTGGTAAAATTTTGGTTTGCAATAAAATGAAGGAAGTGCATTGCCTGCATATAACATCGAGGCTGGGATTCTGTATTCCAGATTCTAAGGGCTGGTTCTCTAATTTTGAGGCGATGTTCGGAGCATGTGTCCAGGCTTATGACCAAAAGGTCGGCGCTGCCCCCACACCAATACGCCGCCCAGTGGGGGGCCAGCAGCCGCGCCACGTAAAGCGCCTGCAGATACTGACGGTGAAGTGCCTGGTCCGTGGCCGCGCATGTGTACGGCGGCGACCTGTGCGAGAACCCGACCTGTCAGATAGTGCCCCCCTGTAACCCCTCTCAGCAACCCCGGACCACCCCCCAACAGTTCCCCTAGTCCCTGCCAAAGCACCCCGGCCAGCAGAACACCCCTCTCCCTGACTGTGGCGGCGCTGGACACAGTCCGCAGCCGCCACACGAGGTACCTGCAAACTGTGAGCACACGTGTCCCACAGCGTCGGGAAGTCGGCCCATTAGGGGCGGAGCATTGGGAGAGGGCCTCAAGTGACGTCCTGAGGTCGTCACAATGGCGTGTGGCGTACTCAGCGATTACGCCATTTTTGAGGGGGTAAAGCCTCTGAAAAATGGCGCTGTTCTGATTTCAACGTCATAACGGATTCTCCAGCCAATTGCTGAATGCGATTTTGGTGTCGGCAATCAGAGAATCCAGCCCAAAGTGCTTCCGCTAACAGAGAATCAGGACTGTGTCATGCTGGTGCTCGGAGGGTCGCAGGCGTGGGATTCTCATGGCTTGACTATGTATAATTATGCATTGTGCACAATATGCCAGCTTTTCTGTAGTTACTGGGATCAGGTTGCCATTTTGAACAGTTGCCCCGATCTCAGCATCCAGGGACAGTCCCTCTCCCCCCACAACACAAATGTTGACCCACCCCCGACAAGGGAAGCACCCGAAACACCCTGACCCCTCCCATCCAAATGTATACAGCAGATAGAATAGATGAGGTGAAACCACTTAACTGCATTGAAGTTGTCAGCAGCTGTCAACCATAACAAGAATTTTTATAAACATTGCATTTAGGATCAATGCTGGGTACCTCGGATGCATTCAAGCATGAAGGGAAAGGTAAATAAGGAAACCTCTTGGCAGTTGTGTTTAAACCATTAAACTATCAATCAAAGGGCTGAAAGGTACTGCACTGTGAAACTGAATGAATCCTTACCACGTCAAAGGATCTCAGGGCACTTCAAGCCTTTTCAAGTGTTGTGGACTTTCTAGGAAGTCTCTGACACTTCAAAAAGCTGAAGTTTCAAAAACATAGGACTGAGGGAGCAGCTGTGATGAAAGGGAATGTTTTCCTGGCTTTATTCTTCACTAAACTGCCTAGACTGCTTATCAGCTGTCATGATGTGGAGATGCTGCTGTTGGACTGGGGTCAGCACAGTAAAAAGTCTGACAACACCAGATTAAAGTCCAACAGGTTTGTTTCAATAACTAGCTTTCAGAGCACTGCTCTTTTATCAGCTGTCAAGCAGAGCAATCCAGAGTGAAAAGGCCACTTCAAAGTTTAAACATGTCAGACCGGGATGAAGATCTTAAACAGAGGACTGCCTGAGTTCACCATGCCAAGAGTGATCTATAGGTTGCCCAGGGCTGGAAGGGGTAGTGAAGACACAGACCCCCATCAAAGGGGAGAGTCCTGTGGTCAATCCTGTAACCACAGACCAAGCCCACCCAAATGCAGGTCGCTTGGAGGACCCTTCCTCTGCAATCTGGCAGCGGCAGAGGGGCACATGGCCTGGTGGAGTTCCCACTGTGGAGGTCGGAGGATAATAGGTATATTCAAGCTTCCATTAATTGCATTCACATCAACATAAATCAGCTGTTTGCATGTTCCCGCTGATGCGCGGCAGAAAGCCTGCTACAGCTAATAGTACAGGAGCAGAGGGCATGGAAAGGTCCACCATCAGGCGCCGATCCCATTTTTGTCAAGACCCCGGATTCTGCGCCTAATCTTTAAGGCGAGGAATAGAGAATCCCACCCCTAGTCTCAGACACAGGTTTGATCCTGCTATATCCCCGATGTACCTAAAGTGCTTGGTAGCTGAGGATGATTCTATATATTGGTTATCGACCAGTGTTAAAATCCAATCCTATTGGTCTGGTGTAGTCAGAGAACTGGTGAGGATTATTGATAGAGCCCTGGAGCGGGATTCTCCGGCGCCCCGCTGGGCCGTAGAATCGCGGGGGGCAGTGTGAATCCCGCCCCTCGGCCCCACCCTGTTTTTCGGCGGGGGCGGGCATTGCGTCACGCTGGTGGGGGGCCATTGGCAGCGGCCCCCCGCTGGCGATTCTCAACCCCACGATAGGCCAAGTGGCCGCCCGTTTTCAGCCAGTCCCGCCGGCGTATATTACACCAGGTCCGTACGCGGGACATGGCTCTGCGGGTGGCCTGCTGAGTCCTCGGGGGGGGGGAGGGATCTGGAACCGGGGGGATGGGCTCCCCACGGTGGCCTGGCCCGTGATCAGGGCCCACCGTTCCACAGGCGGGCCTGTGAAGTGGGGGCACTCTTTCCCTCCGCGCCGGCCGGTGTAATGGTCCACCATGGCCGGCGTGGAGAAGAACCCCACTGCGCATGTGCTGGGATGATGCCAGTACACGCTGGTGCTCCCGCGCTGGCGGCAACTCGCATTGGCTGGCGGAGGTCCTTCGGCGCCGGTGGCACGACACCAAGCCCTTCGGTGCGGCTAGTGCGCGCCAACCCCGCCGGCGCTGGCCTAGCCCCTGAAGATGTGGAGGATTCAGCATGTTCCAAGCGGCCCGATGCTGGACTGGTTCACGCCACTTCTCGGCGCCGGTACGGCTCGCCCCACCGGATAGCGGAGAATACCGTCCTTAGAGTCTCCCCTACCCGGCAGGGCAGGGGAGTCCCAGTGCCGAGGAGTGGCATGAACCACTCCGGCATTGGGCCGCCCCAAATGTGCGGAATCCTCCGCACTTTCAGGGGCTAGGTCGGCCCGGAGTGGTTTGCGCCACGCCGGCCGGTGGGCATTGGGCTTGGCTCACGGCAACCGGTGCCGAAGGGCCTCCGCCGGCTGGCGCGAGTTGGCTCATGCACGGGAGCACCAGCGTGTGCGGGCGTCATCCCAGCCCATGCGCAGGGGGGATCTTCTCCGCATCGACCATGGCGGAGGGCCACAGCAGCCGAAGTGGAGGAATAGAGTGCCCCCAAGCCACAGGCCTGCCCACGGATCGGTGGGCCCCGATCGTGGGCCAGGTCACTGTGGGGGCACCTCCCGGGGCCAGATCCCCACCGAGGACCCCGGAGGCCGCCCGTGCCGCTAGGTCCCGCTGGCAAGGACCTACTCTAATTTACGTTGGCTGGCCAAAAACGGGCGGCCACTCAGCACACGGGGGCCGGAGAATCGCCAGGGGGGCCGCTATCATCGGCCGCCGACTGGCGTGATGCAATTCCCGCCCCCACCAAATCACCGGCGCCGGAGAATTTGGCATCCGGCGGGGGCAGGATTCATGCTGCCCCCCGGCGATTCTCCGACCCGCCGGGTGGGAGAGTCGGAGAATCCCGCCGCCGGTGTTCCTGATTCTGGGTCTCCCTGATGGGAGAATTACTGATTCTAACGAAAAAAGGCTGCACAATGTGCAGGTCAGAAGAATTTTTTTTGCATCAGGAGTATTGACAAATAACCTTGTGGTAAACCACTGTTGCGCCTATGTTAGGTGATGTATGGTAGGACCTGTACTACAGGTACGATGGTAGTCCCTGCCTGCTGGCTCCGCCCAGTAGGCAGAGTATAAATATGTGTGTCCTCCATGCGGCAGTCATTTCACCAGCTGCTGTGGGGGGCCACACATCTTAGAGCAATAAAGCCTAAGTTGTATTCAACTCTCGTCTTTGTGCAATTGATCGTGCATCAATCTTTCCATTTGAAACTGACACAGGGTAATTATGGAATGCATCCCTATGTGATTCCTGACTTCTTTGATCTGGTCTAAGTCTGATGCATTCCATAAAGTATGAGACCCCTATCTTAAATTTTGGGATTTCCATGAGCCATTTCATTTCATTTTGGTAGTCACAGCACATAAAGGCATGTGTTCTGAACTGTTCTTCCTTTCCCCCCACTCAGTGTGTTAAGCTGCTGTTGAATTGATACATTATATAAACCAGAGGTGCCGGTTTCTTAAGTATACTGTTCTGAATTTATCCTGTTTGCTTGTTCCTATGTTTGCTAGAACATTTGTTCCATTCGGCTCTCGTTTTGCACTAATTTGTTTTGTTACTTTGTTGGGTTTTATTGTAAAAATTTTGAAAAAAAACATGTAAAAAATACATATTAAAAAAAAACTTCAATAAAATATCTGTCCACACTATTGAATATTATATGGCCTAGATTTAGCATTTTCAATATCGGACTGGTGGGAGGCCCGCATTATCGTGCATAAATCTGGAGGTTGTCGTGGATCATTCTGCGCTGTTCCATAGACTTTGCTTTGCATTTGCTGACCTCAAGATCCAAAGTGAAGAATGATGTGCCTCAATAACAAAGTCTTTTCAGGACAACATTTTGCTTTCCAGGTGGAAAGAGCCACAGGAGTCACTCGGCCAATGAGCATACCAATATTGGAAGGCATTTCAAATTTCAAAACAGCTCTAACTTTTCAAATATTTATAAATACTTTTCAGCATCAATCTGATATCATTTTACCTGACCTTTTAGAAAATGTCTAAATTTATGTTCTTAAGATGGCACGGCACAGTAGCACAGTGGTTAGCACAGCTGCCTTACAGCGCCAGGGAAAGGGATACAATTTGGCCTTGAGTGGCTGTCTGCGTGGAGTTTGCACATTCTCCACATATCCTCCGGGTGCTCCGGTTTCCACCCACAGTCCAAAGGTGTGCAGGTTGGGTGGATTAACCTCCATAAATTACCCCTTGGTGTCCAGGGATATGTAGGTTAGGTGGGGTTATGGGGATATGGTGGGGCAGTGGGCCTGGGTTGGGTGCTCTTTCAGAGGGTCGGTGCTGTCTCGATGGGCTGAATGGCTTCCTCTGCACTGTAGGGATTCTATGGCTGACATTTACCTGACTTAAAATTTTATAATTCTTTGGAAATTATTTTGTTCCACTGATTTTAAAAAATAAATCTATAAAGGAAAGTGCTGCAACTACTTAGTTTTGATATTCAGTGGATATGGCTTCTACTCTCAGCACCAGGTGACTTGTCCTTTTCATCCATGTTAGAGAATGCAGCAGTGTGGCACTGAAGCCCATGCTGTGAGGAAATCCTTCCACTAGTCAAGTGAAATTCGTAGCCCACCATCACGTCAGGTAACCTCGCACATTCGTTCCAGGTCAGTGGCCAGCACTTTTGCTTTGCTGCTAACTGCAAATTCTATGCCGCTGTGTTTGTGATCTCCTCAAAAATTATGCAAACCATTTGCCAAGACTCTCCCATGAAATAGAAGCTACACGCAAAACTGAGAAAAAAAAACATAGATTGTTACATGGAGCAGCAGATGGTAGTTCATTAGTAATCAGTAGGGTCATGCAGCAGCATTTATTTGGAACACTGAGCTGACATAAGCAGATATTGAAACGCTTCAGGACGTTTAAAATTGAATAGAGGCCTATTCCATATATATTTTAATCAAAAGAAATTCTATTGGTGAACCGGAAAGACTGATTTCTGCGTAGGATTCATATTGGCTAAATCTCTTTATCAATGAAAATGTTCATGTCCAAGTATTGACATAAAAAGCAAGTTATTTGCATTAGGTATATTTTTTAACTTGGTGCCTAGATCCCACTATGTTGTTTAGTGCACAGTTGCAATGATAACCGCTCCTCCAAGTCGGTGACTGTTCCAGTGAAGAAAGTATCTGCATCTGGTGAGTGAAACCTGAGTGACAACGTTTAATGTTAGCTTTGCCTTAGTGATTGGAAATCTTTTTTCAATTCATTCAGAGTTTTGGACTTCACTGGCCAGACCAGCACTGATTGCCCAACCCTAATTTCCCTCGAGAAGGTGGAGGTAAGCTCCCTTCTTGAACCGCTGCAGCCTATGTCGTGTAGATACACCCACAGTCCTGTTAGGGAGGGAGTTCCAGGATTTTGACCCAACAACAGTGAAGGAATGGTGATATATTTCTAAGTCAGCATGGTGAGTGACTTGGAGGGAAACTTCCAGGTAATGGTGTTGCCATAGAATCCGTAGGATCCATACAGTGTGGAACGAGGCCATTCAGTCCATTGACTCTGCATCGATTCTCTGAAAGAGCACCCTACCTTGGTCCATTCCCCCACCCTATCCCCATAACCCCACCTAACCTACACATATTTGGCAAATAAGGGGAAATTTTAGCATGGCCAATCCATATAACCTGCACATCTTTGGACTATGAGGAAACCCATGCAGCCACGGGGAGAACATGCAAACCCCACACAGTCACCCAAGGCTGGAATCGAACTAGGATCTCGAACCACTGTGCCACCTGTTGCCTTTGTTCTTCTGGATGGTAATGGTCCTGGGTTTGGATGGGGCTGTGTCAGGTGCTGTGCAAGGAGCCTTGGTGAGTTATTGCACTGCACCTTGTCAATAGTCTATGCTGTTGCCACTGTGTTAGTGGTGGAGGGAATGAATGTTTGTGGAAGGGGTACTAATCAAGTGGGCTGCTTTGCCTGGATGGTGACAAGCTTCTTGAGTGTTGTTGGAGTTGCACCTCAGCATGGGCAACAGCAGTCCTGGCTGATTGACTGGCAATGGCAGGGGCAAGAGTGGAGTAACAATGGTGCGAGCACAAATGCTGAAAGAACAGCAGATTTGTACTCCATGGAGCCACTGTAACTCCCCCAATGCAATTCCTTAGCAATCCTAGTGATTCGTTGGAGTACAGATTGCTGGACTGCTGTGAGATCCTGAAAGTCTCTTTGTGTACATGATGGCAGCAGTCTGATCCTGCTTCATAGCAGGTTCTGCTTGCATGGCAATAAGCAGAGATTTCTGTACCAAATCTTGTTTGTCACTTTACCCTCTGCTGGGTTGACATCTAAGCTACCCTTTCTTTCCACCCAGGCTGCAGGCCACTTGTGCCCAGTGATGCGATCTTGATCTTGCATTTATGCTATCCGCTAAAGTACTCATCGTTATTTTATCTGAGCTTATGGCTGGCTGTGTGAGATTAAGTGAAGGTTTTTCTCCATGTGTCCTGCTCCTCTTGAGGAAAACAAGAAACTTGTGCTAAAACCATTTGCAACTTGTAACACAGAAGATTTTGTGGAATGAGGGGCAAGTGGGATTTGTAAAGGTGATTTAGGTAAAAATATTCCGTCGTCCTCTATGATTCCAACCCCACCACTTCAATAATTTCCAGTACCCCCACCCTTGGGAATTGAGGCATGCAGCCTTGCCTGTCCCTAGTTGGTTAGGGGCTGTGGCCTCCATTTCTGGGAGAATTAATCCTAAAAGTGTAATAATTGTGATGTCATTTGTTTGGGTGATGTATTTGTAATAGTTGAATGGCTGGCATGTGAACAAGTTGTGAGATGTCGTTGTGAGGCTTGCAACAGTCTGTTACAAGCTTGATGGATACTGCTGAAAGGGGTGTGATGAATGGAACAGTGTGTGAGGTTGGTGATTCATATGGCATTTGAAGATCTATTCACTGGCCTTGACCAGGTCATTCATGCAAGGTAATTCAACGTCTTCCTGCGCTGCATTGAGGTTCGCTTGGCTAGACTACTGGCATTGACCATGACAGCTATTGTTGCCATTGCTGCCTTCTTTTGATTTGAAAGGCCACTTGAGGGAGGAGCACCTCCCTCCTCCTCCCCATATCCTGAAACCAAGGCCACCAGTGGTCCATCAGAGAACATTACAGCACATTCTTTGGCCCCCTGCAGTGTTACCAATCATCTTTCTGCTTAGAGAATCTCCTGTACCCAGGAGCTTATGGCTGGAAGTGTGGGGTACAGCCAGAATGCACTGCAAATTTAAGAGTTGCAGGCTGGCTTTAAGTAGTGTTTGCATCATTTGAACAGGCCCCTTGCTGTGGTGTCTACTGGAGCTGGGTGGTGCTCCACTATCATGTAAATTTGCAGGCAGGACCAAGTTTTCTCCAAATAGTCTGGGGTTATTCATGATCGTGATCCCAGCCTTTATTGCCAGCTCATCCGATTTTTATCCCATGGAGTTAGGTTGAGATTTTGATGAAGCTGAGCATGTTTTCAGTTGTAAAATTAATACCAAGAAGACAGCAACAATTTTGAAAAGAGTTGACAATAACTGACCTCCATCCTGCAGTTTTCTAGTTTTTCAAACCAGGGTTGGAAACACTATTGATATTGTCATGTCAGTAAGAACCAGATATGCAGAAACCTCACTACTAATGGAAGTAGAAAGTATTAAAAATTAATTGTAACCGCAGATGGAGAAAGCATGAGTTGTATCACAGTTTTTTTTTTAATTGGGCCGCAATTCTCCAGTGTTGGGATTCTCTTTTCCCATTGGCAACGCACTCCCACCTGCGGGTTTTCCAGTGGCCTGGGGTGACTTCAATGGGAAATCCCATTGATGAGCGGCAGGAACAGAGCTTGCCACTGCCAGAGAATGGCCAGTCACCGAGAAACATGCTGCTGGGGAACTGGAAAATCCAGCCGTTTTATCATGTTTTTAAAAAAATTTAGAGTACCCAATTTTTTTTTTCGAATTAGGGGGCAATTTAGATTGGCCAATTTACCTAGCATGAACATCTTTGGACTGTGCGGGTAAGACCCACGCACGCACAGGGAGAATGTGCAAACTCCACATGGACAGTTACCCAGGGCTGGTATCGAACCTGAGTCCTCTGCGCCGTGAGGCAACAGTGCTAACCACTGCACCACCATGCCGCCCAGCAGATTTCATTTTTGAGAATTTAGGACAGTAATATTGTATTGTTCAGGCTCCTTAAATCTTGCTGAATGCAATGCCAGAAGATGGTCATAAAATTCATTACTGGTATTGGGCAGTAATCAAATCAGTACTTTGTTGTATGAACTTTGTCAGTGATGCTTTTGTTTCCTTAATAGTTGAACATATGCAGAATATACTTTCAAAAATTGTGAGTGGAATTCTCTCAAGCTCCCGCCAGCATGTTCAATGGCGGCCAGGCAGGTGGTGTGGGGATGGGGGTTACAATCCCAACAGGAAGCCAAAGAATTGGTTCTATCCCAGAGTGAATTTACAGTTTGACTTTCCGCAGTTGTCCGCCATGATGGGTCAAGAAAGCTGTTGGAGTCTGGCATGAAACTCATTTGCAACCAGCTAAAGGATGCAGATGAAGGCCTGACCACTCAATCACGATTCTCCACGGTGCCCACCTTGGTGAATAAAAGTGGTTTTACTATCTTTAACGCATCTGTTTGGACAAGATTGGATATTGTTAATCTTCTGTGATGTCTTCTTTCACCTTGGACTCTAGGTATGGCACTTGGTTAGTAGGCAGACTGTAGACATACTCTGGTATCTGTTTAATGCTTCTCCGCTACATCTAAACATGTTACAGAACAGGCAGGTTGCTCCTAGGAATGATTCCGTCTCTGTCTCTCTGTTTTGGATCTAAAACATAGCTAACTGATGTCAGTGGTACATTATCAACATCAGGGGTTCCAAAATTATTAATAGATTACCCACTCCTAAAGTGGGTACTACTTCCAGGGATTAATGTTGGGGACCATGAGGGGATTGTTGGCCAGGGTTTAATGTGAGTGGGCAATATAGCTGGCGAATGTGATTGTGACTGTGTGCCTCTTTCTAGTTCCTTACATTTGCATTGGCAAAGGTGGAAAAAACTTGAGAACATTAATTTGTGTGTTTGCATTTAATTCACTGTGACAAAAGGGCATCGACATTATGAGAATGCTTAGATTCCCTGATGCTCTTGGGAGTTTCTGTGTCTCAAAGTTTGGGAAACTCTGATCTCCATCATACACCTGTTAACCCTTTATACTAGGGTAACCATCTTATCTTTGAAGCCTATATGACCTTAATTGCTGTGCATTGCGTACTTGTACATCTTCCATGGTAATTCTATTCTTTTTTAAAAAATATTTTATTCAAGGCATTTTCAAATAAACAAACAAAAGCGAAAGAACACCCAAACAATATTATAAACAACCAACAACCAGTGCCCACCCCGCTCCCCCAATACTGCCCCTTTCTCCCATCCTGCCTTCCCCATTTTAACCTCCTTCCCCCTCCCCCAATTCTCCCTGCCTTTGCTGACCCCTCAAACCTTTTTAAAGAAATCAATAAACAGCTTCCACCTCTGAACCAGTCCATCCGCTAACCCCATCAATATGAATTTGACTCTCTCCAGGCTCAGGAATTTTGCCAGGGCACTCACCCACACCCCCACTTTCAATGGCTCCGGGTCCCTCCACCCGAGCAAGATCTCAGGGAGGCAAAGGCCAAAACATTGGCCTCTCCTGCCCCCTGGACTGCAGTATATCTTCCGATACCCCAAATAGCGGCACCTCCACCCCAAGCCCTTGGACATTATGTACGCGAATCCCTGCCAGAACGCCTTCAACTTCGGATATGCCAAAACATGTGGGTGTGATTTGCGAGCCCCCCCATGCACTGCTCACACCTATCCTCCACCCTCCTCCCCCTCAAAGAACCTACTCAATCTTGCCACCGTCATATGTGCCATATGTACTACTTTAAACTTAATGAGGCTTAATGTCACACATGACAAAGACGCATTCATCCTCCGCAGGGCCTCTGCCATGACTCGGAATCCACCTCCCCTCCCAGCCCCTCCTTCCACTTGCGTTTTATATCCCACACCAGGGCCCTCTCCCAATCCATCAACCCTTTGTAGATCTCAAACATCTTCCCCTCCCCTATCTCCTCCTTCTACAGTACCTTATCCTGCAACCCCAAGGGTGGCAGTCCAGAAAAGGACGGCACCTCTCTCTTTACAAAATCCCGGACCCAAAACCATTCGCCCTGGGCAGCTCATACTCTTTCTCCAGGTCCTCCAACTTCGCAAATTTTCCCTCTATGAACAGGTCACCAAACCGCTCATCCCTGCTCTCAGCCACCCCCGAAACCTTGCATCCAATCCCCCTCCCACTGCCTCAAACCTATGGTTGTCGCAGATCGGTGCCCACACCGAGGCACTTTCCAGGCCCAGATGCTGCCTCCACTGCCCAACACCTTTAGGCGCGATACCACCACTGGGAGAATTCTTTCTAATACTGGAATAATACAGCAGAGGAGGAAGTCTTTCAGTCTCTGTTAGCTCTTTCAAAGAGCAGCCTGGTTAGTTCCATTTATCCACTCTTCCACCATATCCCTGTTATTTTTACTCCTTCAAGTGTTCATTCAATTTCCGTTTGAAGATGACTGTCATCACTCTCATCACTACAGAATCATGCATTAATTTTTTGTCTTTTTGCATGACACCTTAAATCTGTGCTCTTTGGTTAGTAGTCCTTCAGCCAAAGAAGCTATTTCTCTTTATTTATTCGCCTGTACTATCTAAAATGTCATGCTTTTACTCACCACCATCAACTTACCTCTTTGCCTTCTCTGATCTGAGGAGAACAACCCTAGGTTATGCAGCCTATCTGGGATGATGTAATTCCTCATCCCTGGAACTCGTCCAGTTTAATATTTTCTGTACTCTCGCAAACCTTCATATCCTTTCTAAAGAGTAATGTTAGTCATTGGACACAATGGGCGGTATTTAATCTAGGCGGCAGGGTCTTGCCAGGTTGGCACTGCCAGGTTATCAGGGAGCAGTGCCCAGGCATGTTCCTCATCACCCAAGGGCTATACTTACCTGTCTGCCATTGGCATGGTCATCACGACTGGTTTCATTTTTGAAAGCCATATTGATTCGCACCAGCATGATGTCACACCGACTCGTTGGGAAGCTAAATTGAGGGCAGAAGTAGCAGCGTCAGGCCTGCTGATTATATTCTAATGCATGCAAATCAAGCTCACGCCTTCCTGGGCATAAACCTAATTGCTTCATCAGAGGAAAGATCCCAAACCAAAATCTCGCCAGCACAAATCCTGTTTCTTTCCTCACCTGAGATTTAGTGCCTATTACGTGATTTGTGCACGAGGCTAGTGAGGCCACTAAATCGCAACTAATGCTGTGAATTGGCAGTAGGTTGGGAAGCTGTCCACAATCATTGCTACCTCAAATTTAATCGCGGATAGAGTTGGGAAGGTGATGAGTTTTCCACAAGGATCCTTACTCTTCGATTAAGTGTGTACCCGCACTCTCCCCCCACCATCAAACCCTCCTTAGGGAAGGGCATTAAATTGTACCCACTATTGCAGCTGGAAACAAGTTATCATTTTATAGAGGTTTAGCACAAATTACTGGCTTTTGTACTCTCTGCCTCTCATTATAATGCTCAGAAACTCATGTGCTTTATCAATCTCACAATTTTCTGAGACTTCCTCAGTGTTTACAACACTTCTATATTTTGTGTCATCTGTCATCTGAACACTACAAAATTGTGCCCTGTACCCCAAAATCCAAGTCAGTAATGTGTATTAAAAACAGTTGTAGTCTCCGTACTGAACTGTGGGAAATTCCTCCCAGTTCGAAAAACAGCTATTCACTACAGATTTATATTCCTTGGCCAATTTTTTATCTACGCTTCCAATGTCTCTTTTATCCTATGGATTGAAATTTTGCTAAGAAGTCTAATAAGTAGTTATTTTTTATTGAGCACCTTTTGAAAGTTCACAGACATAGCATCATATGGCACTGCCCTCATCACCCCATCTCTCCTCACTCATCAAAAAAAACAGTCAAGCCAGTCAAACAATAGTTTCCCGTAACAAATCTATGATGGCTTTCTTTTACTAATCCCTGCTTGTCTGACTGGCTGTTAATTTTCTCCCATTTTATTGTTTCTAAAAGCTTCTCCACAGCCGACATTAAATTAACCAACTATAATGTCAGGTTTATCCTTCTCCCCTTTTTGTTAATCCTCCAATTCTTTGGTGCTGTCTATCAAAGATTGGAAGATTGTGGCCAGAAGCTCTGCAATTTTGAGCTTTATTTGCCTCCGTAAGCCATGATGCCTTCCGTCTGGATGAGATAAGATAACTACTTTAAAGTATCACTAGCCTTTCCGGTATTTTTTCTATTTTTTTTATCTCTTCCAATATCCTGATGTCCTCCTTGTTCACCACAGCTTTGGATATGTCCATTGTTAAGACATTTGATATACATCTCAATGATCCAAGACTTTGTGAGCCTTTACAAGCTTCCGTGTTAAGAATCACAAACTTCCATCTGCTCAGCAACAGTTCAACATATGCAGAGTTCTGCAAAAACTGATTTCTTCCAATTGTTTCACTGCAGACTGTGACTCATCTTTGGTGGGGAGTGCATAAATTGCTGTAGCTTTTAATCAAGCTGACCGGGTGTGCTACTTAAAGAGAAAGGAAATATAAATGTTCCTGTTTTGTGTAGTGCAAGTGATTTTTCCGTCGTTAATTAGACATAGCAACATTGCCTTTTAAATTTGTAAACCAGCTGCACTGCTCTTAACACTACTAGACACCAAGAATGCTTTTGTGTTTCTATCGTTCAGTGTTGTGAAGATATTCAGCGTGAAAAATATTAGATGTTGTATTTCTACAACTACTCTCTGTTCTGAATATGCCCATTTCTTTCTGCTATTACTTCACGGGGAAACTCTTAGAATGGCAACAGAGGTCGGAGAGCCAGTGGGATGGCTCACTGTTGCATTTTATGTACCCACCTGCCCAGAAACTGTCAAACATGGATGGTGAATATTTGGGATTCCTGCATCTGATTCTGACTACTGGATGACGCTGGGCAGGTGTGACCAAAGGAAAATCTCAAAGCACTTTTCAATTATTCCATGGCCATGATTGAGACAAAAATGTGAGTCGAGCTAGTTAAAATATTAACTGAACACATAGCGGCTAAATTCATGTTGATGAGGTGGTGTAGGACCAATAGCTGCCGAACTGGACGAACCACTTGCCCATCCCAAATTGCAAATTAATGGCATGCTGTCATTCAACATGGTTCAGTGCTGTGTGGTACAAGGAATATTAAAGGAATTAGATTTGACATATCCAGATGCTGTTTAAAGCTTATCATTGTGTCTTTGTGACTTTGTCATCTGAGATTTTGTGAATGGATGGGGGTTGCCGTTCTGCCCCCTTTCTTCATTTAATCAAAGCATAATGAATTCTACTCCACCTTTGGTCCTTTTCCGCTTATTCCAGGGAACACTTTGATGAGACCAGGCTGGCGAGACTGCTTCAGCGGCTCGTGGCACCAAATGGTCAGGGTGACCACAGGGCGTACCATTTCACCCCATTCGTACCAGTGGACAATGTGCTCATGTTAACACATTTTTATTAATGGAGATAATTCCTGATGCAGACAACCATATTGTTCATCAAGACAGTAAAGCAAATCTTTTAAACCTATCACAACATTCGCTACCCATGAATCCCAGCAAAAACAAATTGAGCTTCTTTTCCCCCTGCTTTTCTACCTTCCCTGTCCCTTGTAAAGTGCACAGAATCTGCCTAGAGCTGACTGTGTCTGTATTTGAAAGGTTAGGTCATTTGAATAGCTCAGTGGTACCGCTGGCCAGTCATGTCTGAATGAATTGGATGTCATAATGCCTTTGATTTTCAAAATAACTATGCTCAACCTGTAAAGATAAATTTGATGCAACAAATCGGAGAAAGGTGCCATATTGCAAAATCTGCAGTCATTTGATGCATAACTTATACTGTAATTTGAAATGAGATGAGTGCAAGAAATTAATTTCAGTATGTTAATTGCATCATTTTGATATCAGTGACATTTTCTGATATTTTTGTGGGCCTGTTGCTATTTATCTACCTCATCTATTAAATAAAATGAGAATGCAAGATTATTTAAAAAGCCCTGTAGGAAGAATATTTTCTCATCTTGCAGCCCATTCCTCAAGCATTTTTCTTCAATGTTTTTCTCTCTAAAAAGCTGCGAAAAACCACAATGTATTTCCACAACTAAAGCCTCAGAAATCTGGGATGGTCGCCACATTCCGGCATCTGTTTGGGGAGGCCGGTACGGGAATTGAAACCAAGCTGTTGCTGTCATAATATACACATAAGTATATGATGGTGCATAGACACACACTGACTGACACACTGAACGACCAATCAACACACAGAACACAGCAGCCAATCACCAGACAGGGCAGGGTCACTATAAAGTCAGAGGGCACTAGTTTTCCCGCTCATTCGGGATGCAGCCCCTGAGACAGACAGAGTCAGCAGCACGAACATCTCCCATGTGCTAGCAGAATACTCTGGTCAGGTTAGTCATAGGTTTTCAGTCAACCTAACATAGTGTCGACCCACAGTGCAAGTATGTTTAACAGCTCATAGTTAAATAAAATAGAGTTGTACTTCTACAAGTGTTGGTAGCCAGTCTATCTCACTGCAGTCCTCGCAGACCCAGCATACCCAACACATCATGGTACCAGTACGTGATGTTAGAGTTTGATGGACCTACCCTCAAATAATCTGCCTTCGACCAGTGATCAGCCATCTGGTAGTATGGACAGCGTCCGCCCTCCCACGCCACACCGGCAACCTCAGTGCGACCTAGAAGATCTTTAAACAAAGGTTTCAACTGTACCTCGAAGCTACAGTTCTGGAAGCTGCTTCAGACACCAGGAAGATTGCTCTCTTCCTCTCCATGGCCGGGGACCACGCCATCCATATTTTCAACTCCCTCACATTTTCTGAAGGTGAGGACAACTCCAAGTTCAAGATAGTCCTGCTCAAATTTGACAGTCACTGTGACATCGAGGTAAATGAAAGTTTTGAGTGCTATGTCTTTCAACAGCGTCTACAGGGTAAGGATAAACCTTTTCAATCTTTTCTCACCCACATTCGCATCCTTGCGCAATCCTGCAATTATGGTTCCACCTCCGATTTGATGATCCGCGACCAGATCGTTTTCGTTGTGCAATTGGACCCCCTACGCCAGCAGCTCTTCAAAGTTAAGCAGCTCACCCTTGCTATAGCCATCTGCGTTCTGCATGAACATGTCACTAACCAATACTCGCACATTCAAGCGGCAGAGACGACGCGGCAAGGCCCCCACGAAGCAGAGCGGGTGCAGGCCATAAAACAGTTCCAGGGCCTGAGCCTGGATGAGGGCGGCCATTTCGCGCAGTTTTCGCTGGCTCCCGCGCATGCGCGCACCGACCTAGGGGATGGTGAGGCCGAGACCGAACTGCGCAGGCACGCACTAAATACAACCGCACTGCGCATGCGCGGTGGCGCACCGAACGTTCTGACATCACGACGTGCAACAACTGTGGGTCCACCCACTTAAAGCGGCAATGTCCCGCAAAATCCCGACGCTGTCTCCAGTGTGGCAAACTTGGCCACTATGTAGGTCTGCTCAACCGACTACCTCTCGTTGCTCCCACCAGCCACGCAGGGACGTCCGGACCGTCCAGCCACCGGTCACCGATTGCGACTCCGACATGATTCCGGACCCTGACACCGAGGATCCCAAAGCACCATTCCGAGTGGGTATCACCACCAAACACAAGGTGCTTCAGAAAACAAAAGCCAAGTCCTTCCCAGTGCTGAGCATTGATCCGGATGATGAGTGGTATGCCACCCTCACGGTCAACCGATCTCGCATCCGATTCTGTCTGGACACTAGCGCTTCAGCCAACCTCATTGCGCGATCTGACCTCGACAGCCTCCACATCAAGCCGACCATCCTACCATCCGCCTGCCAACTTCTTGACTACAATGGCAATGCCATTGCTGCCAGTGGCTTATGCCAGCTTGTGGTGTTGCACCGTTCCTTAAAGGACACCCTGCCCTTCGAGATAGTAGGGTCCACTAAAGCTTCCTTGCTTGGTGCTCAGGCGTGCGAGCTCCTATACCTCGTCCAAAGGGTTCACTCCTTGTCACCCGTTGAGGCTTCAGCATCTTCCGGACGCCAACTGAAGATCATCATCACTCGATACCACGGTGTATTCGAGGGCATGGGCACACTCCCATACACGTATAAAATTATTTTAAAACCAAATGCCACGCCTGTGGTTCACGCACCTCACCAGGTACTGGCACCCCTCAAGGACCGCCTCAAGCAGTATCTGCAGGACCCCCAGGACCAGGGCGTCACATCTAAAGTAACAGAACCAACTGAGGGAACACTACCCTATCCCAAAGCGCAAAGAACTCACCTGCGAGATGGCTTGCGCCAAATTTTTCACAAAGCTAGACGCAGCCAAGGGGTTCTGGCAGATTCAACTTGACGCATCCAGTCGGAGGCTCTGAACCTTTAACACCCCATTTGGCCAGTATTGTTACAACCGGATGCCGTTTGGCATCATCTCAGCATCAGAGGTGTTCTACCGAATAATGGAACAAGTGATGGAGGGTATTGAAGGGGTTTCGCGTATATGTAGACGACATCATCGTCTGGTCTACCACCCCACAGGAGTGTATTGATCACCTCCAATGCATCTTCCGGAGAATCCATGAGCATGGCCTCCGCCTCAACAGAGCCAAATGCTCCTTTGGTCAAACAGAAATTAAATTCCTTGGAGATCATATTTCACAGTTTGGCGTGCAGCCGGATGCTGACAAGGTGTCAGCCATTAATGCCATGAAGATACCGTGGACAAGAAGGCGGTCCTCCGCTTACTGGGCATGGTCAACTTCCTGGGGAAGTTCATTCTCAACCTCGCATCCCACACCACGGCTCTCCAAAATCTTGTAAAGAAGACAACCGAGTTCCAATGGCTCCCCGCTCATGAACAGGAATGGCGAGAACTCAGGGCAAAACTTACCATAGCTTCTGTGTTGGCATTCTTCGACCCTGCCAAGGAGACGAAGATCTCCGCTGATGCCAGCCAGTCCGGCATTGGAGCAGTGCTCCTTCAACGTGATGACGCCTCCTCATGGGCTCCAGTCGCATACGCATCGCGTGCAATGACACCCACCGAACAACGCGCAAATCGAAAAAGAGTGCCTGGGCCTTCTCACAGGAGTTGTCAAATTCCATGACTATGTCTATAGACTCCCAAAGTTCGCAGTCGAGACAGACCACAGGCCATTGGCCAACATTATTCAAAAAAACCTTAATGACATGATGCTGCGCCTGCAGCGCATCCTCCTGAAACTCAGGCGGTATGATTTCAAACTTGTCTACACCCCTGGTAAGGAGCTCATCGTCGCCAATGCACTCTCCCGTTCTGTCACCACGCCCTGCGAGCCACCAGGCTTCGTGTGCCAAATTGATGCTCAGGTTGCGTTCACCGCTTCTAACCTGCCTGCCATGGATGAACGACTCATCCAGATCCGTTGTGAAACAGCCAATGATCCTCTGCTCCAACGCGTCATGCGCCATCTGACAGACGGATGGCTCAAGTGCCAATGCCCTCAATTCTACAGCATCAAAGATGACCTGGCAGTGGTAGATGGAATTCTGCTAAAGTTGGACAGGATCGTCATTCCGCACAGTATAGAACATAGAACATAGAACATAGAACAGTACAGCACAGAACAGGCCCTTCGGCCCTCGATGTTGTGCCGAACAATGATCACCCTAACTTAAACCCACGTAACCCCTATACCCATAACCCAACAATCCCCCCATTAACCTTACACTACGGGCAATTTAGCATGGCCAATCCACCTAACCCGCACATCTTTGGACTGTGGGAGGAAACCGGAGCACCCGGAGGAAACCCACGCACACACAGGGAGGAAGTGCAGACTCCACACAGACAGTGACCCAGCCGGGAATCGAACCTGGGACCCTGGAGCTGTGAAGCATTGATGCTAACCACCATGCTACCGTGAGGCCCCATGCGGGAACTCGTCCTTGAGCAGCTCCATGAGGGTCATCTGGGGATGGAGAAGTGCCACCGGTGGGCCCGTGAGGCAGTGTACTGGCCTGGCATCAACCAGAACATTGCCAAAGCCGTTCTCAACTGCCCGACATGCCAGCGATTCCAGCCTGCTCAACCAAAGGAGACCTTGCAGCCCCATGAACTGGTGTTGTCCCCCTGGACCAAGGTGGGTATTGATCCTTTCCATGCGCTAGGCCGGGACTACGTCCTGATAGTGGACTAACGTCTCTAACTACCCAGAGGTAGTTAGGCTACATGACCTCACATCGACAGCGGTCATCCGTGCGTGAAAGGAGACCTTTGCTCGCCATGGCATCCTGCTCGTGGTCATGTCCGACAATGGCCCGTGTTTTGCTAGTCAGGAGTGGTCCAATTTTGCCAGGCGATATGAAATGAAATGAACGAAAATTGCTTATTGTCACAAGTAGGCTTCAAATGAAGTTACTGTGAAAAGCCCCTAGTCACCACATTCCGGCGCCTGTTCGGGGAGGCTGGTACGGGAATGTACGGGATATAATTTCACGCACGTCAGCTCCAGTCCCCATTACCCCCCAGTCCAATAGCAAAGCTGGAAAGGGGGTACACATTGTCAAACGGCTCCTGTGCAAGGCGGCCGATGCGGGATCCGACTTTTACTTTGCACTACTTGCCTACAGGACAGCTCCATTGTCCACTGGCCTGTCACCAGCTCAATTGTTGATGAACTGCACGTTGCGAAAGATGGTGCTGGCCATTCATGTCCCGGACTTGGACAACATTCCGGTCCTGCGTCGAATGCAGTTGTCTCGGGCCCAACACAAATCGGCGTACAACGCCCGCCCCACGGATCTCCCTGCTCTTGCTCCCGATGACAAGGTTTGTGTCCAACTTCCCGAAGGTGGCTGGTCCGCTGACGCTGTGGTACTCAAACAAGTGGCTCCCAGGTCATTTTTGGTTCGTCTGCAGGACGGCTCTCTTCTTCGCCGAAATAGGCCAGCACTACGACTCCTTCCACGCTCACCACCAGATCGTCATGCCCTGCCTCACCCTCAGGACAGGCCTGTCACAGAGCTTGCAGATCTACCTTTTCTGCTGCCACCCTCTGAGACTGACATAGTCTCCCGCCCGTTCCAGAGCAGGCGGCCCCTGACCCCCCCCACCCTTGAGGCAGTGAACCAGAATTTGTCGCCTGCCACAGAGACTGAATTTATGAACTGCCTTAATTCATGGACTCTCTAAACTCATGAACTGATTGTTTCGTTACCCTGTTTATTAATTCACTAGTTTGTACATACTGTTATTCATGTTCTGCTTTGTGTTACATACTGTCTATCTGCACTGGACACCTTCCCGTGTAAATATGTTAGAACTTATGTAGTCCTGTAAATATGCTCATATTTGCCCCACATAGTCAGGAACATTCACATACTACAACTACACTATTTATTGCCACGTACACACATTTTTGTTATAAAAAGGGGAGATGTCATAATATACACACAAGTATATGATGGTGCATAGGCACACACTGACTGACACACTGAAAGACCAATCAACACACAGAACACAGCAGCCAATCACCAGACAGTGCACGGCCACTATAAAGCCAGAGGGGACTAGTTTTCCCGCTCATTCGGGATGCAGTCTCTGAGACAGACAGAGCCCGTAGTCAGTAGCACAAACATCTACCATGTGCTAGGAGTATAGTCTGGTTAGGTTAGCCATCGGTCTTCAGTCAACCTAACATAATGTCGGCCCACAGTGCAAGTATGTTTAACAGCTCATAGTTAAATAAAATAGTGTTGTATTTCTACAAGTGTTGGTAGCCTGTCTCTCTCACTGCTCTGGTAAACGCAGTCCTCGCAGATCCAGAATACCCAACACATCATTGGCCTTGTGCTGCATTACAAGCCAGCTGTTTAGCCTACTGTGCACACTATATAATCCTTGTGCAGAATTTCTCCCAAAAATGCTTTGAAAGTGAGAAATCTTTTAAGCATCTGTGGATATTAAACTCCTGTAGCAGCACCTAGTCCTCCACACACCATAGTCGAAAAGTTGTCAATAATTGGCATTGTTTAGATGAATAATTTTCCTTCATTATACATATATATGAAGGGCATGTGCAGCCTGTCTATTACAGGTTGGGTGAGTGGGTGCCTTTCTTACACTGCCCATCTTTTGGGCCAGGCATGCTCATGATTGAAAAATATCTGTGTGTATCCAATATGCACAGTTTAAAGAGGCAACTCCTCATGGAGTTGAAATGTCAGATTTGGAACTAGGGAATGCTGAAGAGTGAGAACTAATAAAGCTTCAGTAAATAGTTTGCTTTTCCCTGAAGTACTAAATTATGCTCAGAACTGGTCTATTCATTTTCAACTTTATCATCTTAATGTCTCATTTTGTAGCAGGTTGTAAAATCCTGATGGCATTTCTAAGATCAGAGAAATAGCTTAGACAGTTCAGATGGGCGATAAATAGTATATCATATCAAAAAGACAGCCTAACCAATGAATGAACATACATGACTTCACCTTGCCATGTTATACATCACTGATCACTTCTGATAGCTGTAGATCTCAGTGACATTATAACTGCTTTGCATGAATGCCGTGTGTAAAACAATATAATGAGGGAACTAGGTAAAATAACATGTCACAAGGTTTTGGTCCATACTCATAGTTATTTATTATATGTAATTACCAAGATACCTTTTCAAATTGCCTGACCTGGAGTTTGAGGATTGAAACTAAAAATATGTAGATTGGAGCTAATTAGGTCAAACCCCATAAATTAACAGCAAGAACATTTTCCTGCAGTTAAATGTTGCTCTTCAGGATAGTTAAATAAAATGGATACTTAATGAAGCCATCAAAATGTTCTTGTGCACTTCAAGACTAATTACTGTTAATCAGCCTCCAAATCCTTTTCGCATTTCAAATTTTATGCCAAAGAAATAACAAAGATTACAATCTCAGGTTCTATTTAATCAGGTCATGTACTTAGTTTTAGCTACTCCAAAGGCTGAGATGTAGCTGAAAGGTTTTGGGTGGTATTGTTACTGATGCTAATTTAGAGACTAATAGACAAGAATCAGAGGAACGAGTTGTTCAAGGTTTGCTCACCAATACATTCTGGCCCTGAGATATTGTGAACAGCCAGTGGGAAGATATGTTGTTACCGGTCCATATTAACTGCAGGTAGTGTATGAGCTGGGAGACTGGAAGACTGAGGTAAGGTATATAGAATAATTTTAGTTTGCAATAATTATAAAAAGTGCTCAATTAAATCAATCTACTTAATTCAAATACTTTCATTAAGCACATGCTTATAATGGACAAGGGAGGGTACACCATGCTTTCTGATTAATTTATCGCCACGCTGATTTCCACGGCCCAGATGATAATCTCTCCTCTGGGTCATAAAGTTCCTGGTTTAAGTTCCACCCTAAGGCTTGGGCACAAAAATCAACCATGACACTTCAGACTAAGACTGAGAGAGTGCTGCACTATTAATGGTACCATCTCTCAGAAGACAAGTTAATCTGCCAGCTGGGTTGATGTAAAAGATCCCATGGCACTATTTTGAAAAAGTGTATTGGAGTTACTCCAGGGATCTGGCCAATATATATCCCTCAATTAGCATCACAGACAAAAAAACAGATTTTCTGATCACTATCACTTTGCTGTTTATGCAAATTTACTGTGTTCAAGTTGCCCCATTTTCAACATTGCAACTGTGAATCTACTTCAAAAAACACTAGCTGTAAAACAACTTTATGTTTGGTGGTCCTTAAAAGCACGATAGAAATGTAGGTCTTTGTTTTCTTTTTCTGTGACTTGTTCTAATCTGGATGGATAGAAAAAGATAATCACAAAGCACACAATTTTCTATTTCAAAGCTACAATTATAAACCAGCTTCAGTTCTAAGTGAATCAATTAAATTCCCGAAGTAATTTATTTCCTGATTTCTTTTCTAGCTGTGTTGTTTTTTCAGTAAATTGGATATTTCGATGTAAATTAAGCAATTTCTAACATAACAAACTTATTTTGTGACATTTACAAAAAGTATTTAAACTTTCCTTTAACGGCTAGTGGGGGATCGACCAAAATGTGTCCCCCACCCCATCGAGTAACCTACTTATTTGTACGTTTAGGATGAAGTTTTGCCCCTTTTCTGAAGCACCCTTTCTATGGGTGGGTCATCCCTATTTCCAATATTTTATCTTTCCAGTCAGTATGTACGGCCATCAGTGATCTGTTCAGGTCCTAGAGCACTCTCAATTTGGGAAGACTACCAGTATGTAAGTTATGAATTGCATAACTTTTGCAGACACAATGGGCCAAATGGCCTCCTGAACTGTACAAATTTTGTGACGTATCCCAAGATTCATTGTTGACAAATATGGTTGATGTTGAATGTCATTGGTGTTTTAAAAAACAACATAGTGAGCCGAATTTTCTGTTTTTTCTTCAAAATATTGCCTCGGGCAGGAAAAGCGGAGGTCAGCTTTGCCGGTTGTTTTTCCTGTCGGATTTTTAGACTGATTGAAAGAAAGTGGAAGTGGCGGGCCCTACGATGTCATTCTGCTCCGCTAGTGACTTAGGCTTTTGAGGGCATCCCGATTTAAAAAGATTAAAAGCACCAACCACCCCATTGAGCACCACCCCCCACCACAAGCACGACAGTATGTCACCCCCCCCCCCCCCCATAGACACGGGAACCCCATCTCATCGAGGGAAGCTCCTACACTCCAAACCTCCCCAGCTGACAGGGTACTATTCTGTCCCTTTTTATGATTTCAGCAGCACGCAATCAAATCAGTCACTTGAAATGTGTAAATCTAACTGAACCATCACTTAAATTATCCTTTTCATCAATAAATAGAAGAGGATCCTATAACCTATGAGTATTGCCATGTTCTTCACACTGGAAAACTGATACGATGTAGATGCTTAGCTAAATTGTAACTGATCAAGAAAGTAGGTGAGCAAAACAGGTTTTCTGTGTGGAAACAAAAAATGCTATGAGAACAATTGTAATTGACCTTCTGCAGTAGTAAGCAAGTGAAACAATTAATTGGCAGACTTTACCTGGATTGGGGTTGGGGGGTGGGGTGGAGTGCGGGGGAATGGGTGTGGTTGAATATTTTTTTAAAATAAATTTAGAGTACCCAAATAATTTTTCCAATTCAGGGGCAATATAGCATGGCTAATCCATCTAGCCTGCACATGTTTTTGGGTTGTGGGGGCAAATGTTCAAACTGCACACGGACGGTGACCCAGAGCCGGGATCGAACCTGGGACCTCGGTGTCATGAGGCAACAGGGCTAACCCACTGCACCACCGTGCTGACCTTGGTGGAATATCTTTAACTACATTTCTACATTGTATTCATTATAGGGGAGGGATTCTCCAGCCTGCCATCTACATGTTTCTCGCCATTCGCTGGCAGTGGGATTCTCTGCCTCCGCCGCTGTCAGTGGGACTTCCCCTTAAAGCCATCCCATGGTGCCAGAAACCCACGGACGGGGTGCGCTGCTGGCAAACCAGAGAATCCCGCTGCCAGCGAATGGCTGCAGAATTCTGGCCTAAATCTACATTGTAATGGAAAGTATTTTGAGTGTGGGAACTGATTTTGCAAGTGTACAGCAGTCAACTTAGAACTTCCATACATGGGAACATTGTCATAACAGATCAGGCAGTGCCTCAATCAATGTATTAACAACTTTATAAAAGCCAAATAGTGAGGATGCTGAAAACCTGAAATAAAAACAAAGGGCTAGATTCTCCGATTTTGAGTCTTTGTCTGGAGCATGTGTCGAGTCTTACGACCAAATGTCAGCACCGCCCCCACATGGTGCTCCGCCCGGTGGGGGGCTAGCAGTCGCGCCACGTAAAGCCTCCAGCTTTACCTGCAGATGCAGATGGAGAATTGCCGAGTCCCTGGCTGCACATGCACACAGTGGCAACCTGCAGCGGTCGTGCCGTACAACAGTGCGCCGGCCGGCCATTTGCCAACCCAGCCTGCCAGATAGTGTCCCCCTGTAACCCCCCCCACCACTCCCGGACCACACCCCACCAGTTCCCCAGCACCCATCAAAGCACCCCCCCACCCCCAGCAGTGGAACATTAAGGGGCAGCACGGTAGCATTGTGGATAGCACAATTGCTTCACAGCTCCAGGGTCCCAGGTTTGATTCCGGCTTGGGTCACTGTCTGTGCGGAGTCTGCACATCATCCCCGTGTGTGCGTGGGTTTCCTCCGGGTGCTCCGGTTTCCTCCCACAGTCCAAAGATGTGCAGGTTAGGTGGATTGGCCATGATAAATTGCCCTTAGTGTCCAAAATTGCCCTTAGTGTTGGGTGGGGTTACTGGGTTATGGGGATAGGGTGGAGTTCTTGACATTGGGTAGGATGCTCTTTCCAGGAGCCGGTGCAGACTCGATGGGCCAAATGGCCTCCTGCACTGTAAATTCTATGAAATCTCCCCCAACCCCCGACTGTGGCGGTGCTGGACACAGCCCGCAGCCGCCACAAGAGGTCCCCGAAAACTGTGAGCACATGCGCTCCACGTCATCGGGGAGTCGGCCCATCCAGGGTGGAGCATCGGGGGAGGGCTTCAGTTGATGTCCTGAGGCCGTCCCAATGGCGTGCGGTGTGATGACGCCGTTTTTGAGGGGGCGGAGCATCTGAAAAACAGCGATGCCCCTGATTTTGGCGTAAAAACATACTTTCCGGCCAAACGCAATTTTGGCGTCGGCAGCCAGAGTATCCAGCCCAAAGTATTGGAAATACTCAATAGGTCTGGCCACATCTGTGGACAGAGGAACACAGTTAGTTACTCTCCCTGAATGTCCGACTTGCTGAGTATTTACAATTTTACTTGGGACCCCATCCCAAATACCTGTTGTCACTGTTTTTTGCGAATGCATTTACCATTGTAAATTGCTTTGTCAACATTGCCATTCATTTTTTTGTATGATATTTGTCACAACACAGCTGCATGTTCTCTTTGCTAGGTGACTTTGAGGAGCAATTCCATCCACCCCAACCTCCACACCCAAAAATGTGACTCTCAATTGTATTCCCATTTTGTACATGAAAAAAAAATGTATTGCTCAATGGACTGTGGGCAGTGTCACAGGCAATTTATTATGTTGTACATCAAAGGTTCAAGAGACAAAGAAAGAATTATAGTGCCTGGAGATACTTATGTAATACATAATCTAGTTAAATAAAAGACAGTGCCATAATGTTAATGCAGTTCAGGTGCATCAGTACCGTATAGTACAGAATGGTATTAACATGCTTTACATTTGAATTTAACGTATGAATACTGCAACCTAGATATTTATCATATTTAAGAAGTGTCCATACTTGGGAGAAAGACACTGGGAGGTAGATTTTCATCTTAAACTTCTGGGCAGTAATCTGGTGGAGCCGATTAGTCACCATTAAAACACCTTCCCAGACGTGATGTAAGTGCAGAAGCGGCTGTGTTTTCACGAACTCCAGCTCTACTCATCTTTTAATCCTTTATTTTAGCTACGGGGCTGAAGACATACACTGGTGCAGTGTTTTTCAAACTTTATTTCCGGGTCCCATTTTTACCAACCGGCCAAGCTTTGGGACCCAACCCGACTGACCTTTACGACCCACGCCAGCTGACCTTCGCGGCACATGCCGGCTGACCTGCGCGACCCACCATTTTCTCTTACCTTGTTTGCTGCTGACAAAAATGGAGGAAATGGTTTTGGGTCCCTTTGACCCTCGTACATACTCCTCCAATGGAACCTTTTGGATGAAGGTGAAGCCTTCCGGTGTTGGAAAGTATGGAGTCTCCATCTGTCCAAAGTTCTGCATTCTTTTCCTGTAAAATATTATCAAATAAAACCCCCCAAACTTAAAAAAAAATAAAAATAAAATAAATAAAATAAATAAATAAAATGGATAAAACACCCCCGAACTTGTAAAACAAAAGCTGCGACCGTTTAAAAAAAAGCGGCGCACTGCGCATGCGTACCCGATCATCAGTGCGCATGCGCGCGGATGATCTGGCACGCATGCGCAATTACGCCGCATTTTTTTTGCAAGTTCGTGGCCATTTTGAAGGCCGTTTGCAGCCGGCGTTATTAACAGCCTGACTGCTGCGGCTGTTGCACACAGATTTGCGGGCGCGCCGCGACGGACGGCTCTGCAACCCTCTGGCACCCGACTGCGACCTACCCGCGGGTCGCACCCCCGAGTTTGACAATGCCTGCACTGGAGGCTTCCAGCAGTAAACAAAGGGGTTTATTGATGAAAGGCAAAGGCATTTAGATCATAGGCACTTTATTCCCTTCTGATTACTCGGTTGATTTCATGTAATTGGACGCGATTCAGAGGCCTCATCGCCTCTGAATTGGTATAGTGACAAGGCTGCTGAATCTCGCAATCTGGGCATGACCTCGATCACTCACTCACTCGGAGCCTGGGAATCAAAGGCCGCACCTGTGAGACCGCACTGGGGGGAGCGTTCAGTACTGGTCCACAGAACATCACGCAGGCCATTGGTGGCCTCGTCAGGGACAGGGCCAGGTGGCACCCTGCCACTTCCTCTGGCACCTCTAGAGTGCCCAGATGGCACTGCCAGGCTGCTGTGGCACTGCCAGTGTGCCTGGGTTGCACTGTCAGGGTGCCAGGTTAGCACTGCCGGGTGCTAGGTTGGCACTGCCAGGGGTCAGGCCTAAGGGGGCCTTGCCAGGTAGAGGGAGGGATGAAAGGGGGTTTCCCAGGGCCTCCACAAAGTAAGTACACAGATACAGGCATCAGGTGAAGCATACAGGATTGTAGTACTACTTAGTAGAGAAGATATGTGAAGAGATCAGATCATTCCATAAGAGGGCTGTTTAGGAGCCTGGTAACAGCAGGGGAGAAGTTGATTTTGAATTTGTTAGTGCGTGTTCTCAGACTATTGTATCTCCTGCCCGATGGAAGAAATTGGAAGAGTGAGTAAGCCGAGGGGAGGAGTTTTTGATTATGCTGCCTGCTTTCCTAAGGCAGCTGGAGGTGCAGACAGAGTCAATGGTTCGGAGGCGGATTTGTGTGATGGACTGGGCGGTGTCCACGACACTGGGCGGTGTTCATGACACTCTGTAGTTTCTTGCGATCTTGGGCCGAGCAGTTGCCATACCAGGCTGTGATGCAGCCAGATAGAATGCTTTCTCTGGTGCACCTGTAAAAGTTGGTAAGTGTCAATGTGAAGATGCCAAATTTCCTTAGTTTCCTGAGGAAGTATAGGCGCTGTTGTGCTTTCTTGGTCGTGGCGCCGACGTGGGTGGACCAGGATAGATGTGCACACCTTGGAATTTGAGGCTGTCACCCATCTCCACCTCGGCCCTGTGGTGATATGATCTGCATACTTGTCTGCCATTGGGCCAGAACGTCGGCTTACCATTGGCCCTGGTCGGTCATGTGCCTCTCGACCGATTGGCCGAGAGGCTGAGTTAACCACGCCTCTATTAACGAGGTATAAATGGTCAGACGCCTGACGATCGTCCCTTTCCATTGTAGACGATCGCAGAGCTGTGTTCTAGTCAATTAAAGCCAGACTTTGGTAAATCACTCGCCTCGTTTACAATTGATGGTACACCAATTTAATTGACTACGACTTTGAAGATGGAGTTCCGCATCAAGCCCGAATGCCTCTGAATCAGCCCGCAAACTCCGAACTCTGCAGAACTTTTCCAACTCTGGCTGACTTGCCTCGAAGGGTTCCTAGCATCTACAACCACCCCCCCCACCGGGGCACAGAAGCTGCACGTCCTCCACTCCAGCGTGGGTATCGACGCTTACGCAATAATCAAAGAGGAAACGGATTATGATGACGCTATACAAAAGCTAAAAGGACAATTCATCAAACCGGTCAACAGGGTATTCGCTCGACATCTGCTGGCCACCAGAAAGCAGGTCCCCGGTGAGTCTCTAAGCCAATATGCCCGGGCCCTCTATGCCCTGGGGAGAGGTTGCTCCTGTGTAGCGGTGTCGGCTACAGAGCACATGGAGCTACTGATCAGAGACGCTTACGTGGCTGGGATGCTGTCTCCCGTGATCCGCCAGCGGATGCTGGAAAAAGACGAACTCAGTTTAACTGAGACGCTGACCCTCTCCGCCTCCCTGGAGGTCGCAGATCTAAGTGCTCGACCCTGGCCAGGCCTCCTGGCACGCTTCCCACCCGCCGCTCCCGACCTCCCTTAGGCTTGTGCCATGGGTCGCCCCGATAAATCCGCGAGACCCCGCTGCTACTTTTGCGGGTACGCTAAACACCCTCGCTCACGCTGCCCAGCCCGCTCCGCCCTCTGTAAGAGCTGCGGGAAGAAGGGCCACTACTCCACGGTCTGCCAGGCCAAAACGCTGGCTGCAGCGCTTCTGGAAGCTGCACAGCACTCTCCCCCCCGTCCCCAGGCCTCTGCGAACGGCCTGTGTGCCTCTCTCTCTCCTCCAGGGCCCCTCCAGCCGCTCCCGACTCGCGCCCCGCCGGCCGACAAGCGCACCTCCCCGGCCCCTCCAGGTCTCTGCCTGCCCGCCGTGCACGTTTCTCCCCCCCGCCCCCGGGCCCCGGCGCCCGACCGGCTCGTCTCTCCGGGCCCTCCCGGTCCCTGCCTGCCCGCCGCGCGAATCTGCTCCCCCCGCCCCCGGCCTCTCGCACCCGGCCTGCGCACCTTACCTCCTCTCGCAGCTGATGCATCTAACTCGCCTCCTGCACCCGGTCTGCGCGTCCTCGCAGCTGATGCACCCGGCTCCCCTCCTGCACCCGGCCTGCGCGCCTCACCTCATTTTTTTTAATTATAAATTCCTTGTCCTCCCTGACCTTTGCACACCGGCACTCCTAGGACTGGACTTCCAGTGCAACCTGCAGAGCTTGACCTTTCAATTCGGCGGCCCTATACCCCCCCTCACTGTCTGCAGCCTCGTGTCCCTCAAAGTGGACCCCCCCTCCCTGTTTGCTAACCTCACCCCCGATTGCAAACCCGTCGCCACACGGAGCAGACGGTACAGCGCCCAGGACCGATCCTTCATCAGGTCCGAGGTCCAGAGGTTGCTGACAGAAGGGGTCATCGAGGCCAGCAACAGCCCCTGGCGAGCCCAAGTGCTGGTGGTCCGGACGGGGGAGAAAAACCGGATGGTCATCGATTATAGCCAAACCATCAATTAGTTTACGCAACTGGACGCGTATCCTCTCCCCCGTATTTCCGCCATGGTAAACGAGATCGCGACGTACAAGGTCTTCTCCACTGTGGACCTTAAGTCCGCTTACCACCAGCTCCCCATCCGCGCGAGTGACCGACTCTACACCGCGTTCGAGGCTAATGGGTGCCTCTACCACTTCCTTAGGGTTCCGTTTGGTGTCACAAATGGGGTTTCGGTCTTCCAACGGGAGATGGACCGAATGGTCGCCAAGTACGGATTACGGGCTACCTTCCCATATCTTGATAATGTCACCATCTGCGGCCTCAACCAGCAGGACCATGACGCCAACCTCCAGAAATTCCTCCAAACCGCAAAACTCCTTAACCTCACGTACAATAAGGATAAATGCGTGTTTAGCACCGACCGCCTAGCCATCCTCGGCTACGTAGTGCGTAACGGAGTGATAGGCCCCGACCCCGAACACATGCGCCCCCTGATGGAACTCCCTCTCCCCAATACCCCCAAATCCCTCAAACGCTGCCTGGGGTTCTTCGCATACTACGCCCAATGGGTTCCCAATTACGCTGACAGGGCCTGTCCCCTCATGCAAACCACGACCTTCCCGCCGTCAACGGAGGCCCTACAGGCCTTTAGCCGCATCAAAGCGGACATCGCAAAGGCCACGAGGCGCGCCATCGACGAGGCCCTCCCCTTCCAGGTCGAGAGCGACGCATCAGAAGTAGCTCTGGCGACCACCCTGAACCAAGTGGGCAGACCCGTGGCCTTCTTCTCCAGAACTCTCCAGGCTTCCGAACTCCGCCACCCCTCTGTGGAAAAGGAAGCCCAGGCCATAGTCGAAGCCGTGCGACATTGGAGGCACTATTTGGCCGGCAGGAGGTTTACCCTCCTCACAGACCAACGGTTAGTAGCCTTCATGTTTGATAATGCACAAAGGGGCAAGGTCAAAAATGACAAGATTTTACGGTGGCGGATCGAGTTGTCCACGTACAACTATGATATCTTGTATCGTCCTGGGAAGCTCAATGAGCCTCCTGATGCCCTGTCCCGCGGTACCTGCGCCAGCGCGCAGACAGACCGCCTCCGCTCCCTCCACGCAGACCTCTGCCATCCCGGGGTGACCCGCCTACACCATTTCATTAAGGCCCGCAACCTGCCCTACTCCATCGAGGAAGTCAGGTCAGTAACCCGTGACTGCCACATCTGCGCCGAGTGCAAACCGCACTTCTACCGCCCCGAGCGCGCACACCTGATCAAAGCATCCCGCTCCTTCGAATGTCTTAGCATTGACTTCAAGGGGCCCCTTCCCTCTAACAACCGCAACATTTACTTCCTGGCGGTTATCGACGAACACTCCCGCTTCCCCTTCGCCATTCCCTGTCCCGACATGACCACATCGACCGTCATTAAGGCCCTACTCTCCATCTTCTCACTGTTCGGCTACCCCGCGTACATATACAGCGATCGGGGGTCCTCATTTATGAGCGACGAGCTGCGTCAATTCCTGCTCGACAGGGGCATCGCCTCTAGCAGGACGACCACCTATAACCCTCGGGGTAACGGACAGGTCGAGCGGGAGAATGGTACCATCTGGCAGACCATACTACTGGACCTCCGGTCCAGAAATCTCCCTATTTCCCGATGGCAAGAGGTGATCCCCGATGCCCTACACTCTATCCGCTCACTCCTCTACTGCAACTAATCAGACACCTCATGAACGTCTTCTAGTTTTCCCCAGGAAGTCATCCTCCGGATCCCCTCTCCTGACTTGGCTGGTCGCCCCCGGGCCCATCTTGCTCTGGAAGCATGTGCGGGTGCACAAGTCCGGCCAGTTGGTGGAGCATGTCCAGTTACTCCACGCTAACCCGCAGTACGCGTATGTGGAGTACCCCGACGGTCGGCAGGACACGGTCTCCCTCCGGGACCTGGCACCCGCCGGCGTGCGGCCCCCCCCACCACAGACCCCCCCTCCCCTTTTTCACCCCAGCACCCCACTCAGCTTCCCCATCCCTCATCCATGGCGTCTCCGCGGCCAGCTCAGGTGACGGAGACTACTCGAAGTCTATCGCTCCCGGACTCCTGGACATCAGCAGGATCATCGGCCGATCCAACGTCAACTCCTCCACTGCGGCGCTCGGCCAGGACGTCAAGGACCACCAAAAGACTGATCGAATCCTTCTAGAGTTCTACAGCCCCATGGACTTTTTTTTGTAAATATCGTTATGTCTGGGCCAGTGGGACGCCCCCAAATTCGATAAGGGTACGGAGAGAAAATGTATTCTCCCGACGGCTACTCATATCACCAGTTCTCCCCCCACCCTGGGTCTCGTTCACACCCCCCCCGCCTTCCTTCTCCGCAAGGGGTGAATGTGGTGATATGATCTGCATACTTGTCTGCCATTGGGCCAGAACGTCGGCTTACCATTGGCCCTGGTCGGTCATGTGCCTCTCGACCGATTGGCCGAGAGGCTGAGTTAACCATGCCTCTATTAACGAGGTATAAATGGTCAGACGCCTGACGATCGTCCCTTTCCATTGTAGACGATCGCAGAGCTGTGTTCTAGTCAATTAAAGCCAGACTTTGGTAAATCACTCGCCTCGCGTACAATTGATGGTACATCAGGCCCCATTGATACAGACAGGGATGTGTCCAATACTTTGCTTCCTGAAGTCAATGACCAGCTCTTTAGTTTTGCTGACATTGAGGGATACATTGTTGTTGTTAGACCACTAGATTCTCTATCTCCTTCCTGTATTCTGACATATCGTTGTCCAAGATCTGACCAACTATGGTTGTGTCATCTGCAAACTTGTTGAAGGAGTCGGAACCAATTTTGCTGCACAGTCATGTGTGTGTATAGGGAGTATAGTAGGGGGCTAGGTACGCAGCTTTGCAGGGGCCCGGTATTGAGGACTATCATGGAGGAGGTATTGTTGTTTATCCATACTGATTGTAGTCTGTGGGTCAGAAAGCCGAGGATCCAGTTGCAGAGTGAGGAGCCAAGTCCTAGATTTTGGAGCATTGATATGAGCTTGGCTGAGATTTGGGTGTTGAAGGTGGAGCTGCAATCAATAAAAAGGAGTCTGATCTAGGAGTCGTTGTTGCCGCGAAGCTCCAGGGATGAGTGTAGGGCCAGGGAGATCGCATCTGCTGTGGACCAGTTACGGCGGTTTGCGAATTGCAGTGGACCAAGGAATTCTGGGAGTATGGAGTTGATGTGCCTCACGAGCAACCTCTCGATGCACCCTCTGGCTAGAACCCTCAGTCCGACTCCCAGGCTGGCTGATTCCCTGTGGGGAGTCACTTAAACTTGAATTAACCTGGGCCTTCACTCAAAAGAATAACCTCAGGCCTGTATAATTCTGAGTTGCTTCCAACTCCACCAGGATGTCTAACAGCTATTCTGAGATAGAACATAGAACATTACAGCGCAGTACTGGCCTTCGGCCCTCGATGATGGACCGACCTGTGAAACCACTCTAACGCCCATCTACACTATTCCCTTATCGTCCATATGTCTATCCAATGAGATAAGAACAGAGTTCCCTACATGGGATTTTAAAAGTGTTGTTAAACTACTGACCTGCTTGCAGCTGGTGCTGGACTGGATTTTCTTTGCAGACCAGTCTTGCTGTGCAGAGAGAAAGATCTTTACCCTTTACCTTCAGAAAGAAACACCTGGTGAGTAACAGAAATCAGCTGCGGGATTCTTTGTCGGTGGATCCTCCGCTTCACCAGCAACGCACCCATGCCCACGGGATTTTCGACGGCATGAGTGGCCACAAAGGGAAACCCCATTGGCCAGCAGCGGGAACAGAGAATTGCGCTGCTGATGAGGACGCACACCATCAGAAAAGGGGCTGGTGGGATGGAGAATCAGACAGAGCCCAGAGCACTCACCTTCCAGCTTCTGTTCAAATAAACTAAAATCCAGATGAAGGCTTCCTGTCCTTGGCCAAACATTCCAGAATGGTCAATACCAATCAGCGTACCAACCTACAGGTACGGGGGTAAATCCCTGCCTGCTGGTTCCGCCCAATAGGTGGAGTATAAATGGGTGTGCACACCGAGCTGCTCCCATTCTGGTAGCAGCTGCAGGAGGACACACATCTCTGCTTAATAAAGCCTCAATTACTCTCTACTCTCGTCTCATCATAATTGATAGTGCATCACATTATCATATTGTAATGCTTTAATGCCTAAATGAAGTGACATGATGAATTTACTTTCTTCCTACCAAGTTCCTCTTTCTTAAAAATTTTGAGTTCCCAATTATTTTTTTCTAATTAAGGGGAAATTTAGCATGTCCAATCCACCTACCCTGTACATCTTTGTGTTATGAGGATGAGACCATTTTTCCAAATATATTTCATTACAAACGTATCTTAGAAGTTACAATACAAACAATTCGGGAAATTGGCTTCCCAACAAACGACTATGCAGTTTGTACAAATTTTCCCCTTTTTCATCCCCCTCCACCCCTCCCCCATGAAGAACAACTCCTCAAACATGGTCACGAACACCCCCCTCCCCCTTGCCTCAAACCCCTCCATTGAACCCTAATGCAGAGTTGGGAGGTCCAGGCAGTCAATGGCAATTTGATGCCAGTAATGCCATGTTGGAACTCAAAACTCAATTAATGCACTTCAGCTTACCCTTGAGCATTTCACCAGCAGGAAGGAGCCCCCACTACCAGCACCATCTTTTCCAGCCGATTAAAATCACACAGGTCACCTAGCCAGGCCGAAACCTCTGGTGGCGCTGCTGACCGCCACTTCAATTAGATTCATCAGAGGGCAATCAGAGAGGCGAAGGCCACAACATCGGCCTTCCTCTCCTTCATCAGCTCCGGCTTCTCCGAAACCTCAAATATCGCCACCAAAGGATCCGGCTCCACCTCCTTCCCCACTATCCTAGCTAGGGGCACAAACACTCCCGCCCAGAATCTCTCCAACTTTTCACAGCCCGAGAACATGTGCATGTAATTTTCTGGTCTTCGCCCACACCTCTGTGGGGGTGAGACCTTCGCAGACAGGGGGAGAATGTGCAAACTTCACACAGAACCTGCCTAGTTCCTCAATGTTTTCTTTTTACTTGTGGGTTCATTAATGCAATTGAACTCAGAATGGTTCTGTCTGCTTCAGCACCATCTGAATTGCTCAAATTCTTTTAAAGGTGGCCGAATACCCTGGGTGGTATAGCCTCCCGTGAATAGTCCTTTCCTACCTTCTTTCTATTCCACTAGTTGCTCCTGCTCTGCATAGCCTCTCCAAGTCATGCAGTGGGAATGGCTACTAGTGCAGCCAGGCCTAGCGTATGCAGAAGCCTCAAAGTCAACAGAAGCACCCCCTGCCTCACCACTCCTTGGAAAAAAGTATAGAACACACCAAACTGCAGTAGAACTGAAATAACAGCCAGGAGAAATCAAACAGAAACTAAATGGTGGTGGTAGTGGGGGCTCCTTCCTGCTGGTGAAATGCTCAAGGGTAAGCTGAAGTGCATTAATTAAGTTTTGAGCTCCAAGATGGCATTACTGGCATCAAATTGCTATTGATTGCCTTGACCTGCCAATTCTGCATATTTCCAGCAGCTGTCTACTGCCTGCACAAATGCCTTCTCCAATAAGGCTTTTAATGAGACATGCCACAAAACCTACATCCTTTGGACACCAAACAGCATCCGTTCAAAGAAGAGGCGTTTCCAATTTGAGTTAACTTAATGTTTTCCCGGTGCACACAAAGTTTTCTGAAAATAGCTTTGTTCAAACCAGATGAAATTCCATTGCAGATGAAGACTGGAAATCCCAATCCTTACAGTTGATGCAAAGAGCTTTAGGAAGAAATAAATGAGTTTTTGTAAATAAATAAGTGAATTGACATCTTGGAAGTAATTGAATTGGTATATTTATTTACGTACATATTGGAGTAAAATCAAGAGTACACATTCTTTCAGGCAGGCTCCGTTTTTGCAGATGCGCCCATTCTTCACATCATTTTAATTAACTTATTCGGTTTAACTTTTTAACATAGGGCAGTCAGATTGTATTGAATGTGCAGAATGGGGCTTCAAGATAGTTAGAATGATATTATGGTGGTTAGTTTTCCCCAATATGTATTACTTCCCCCTTCTCCCCTATTACCACAGGAATTGCACAATATCTTTCATTGAGCAATTTTCCATTTCATGGAATTTATTTTCATGTAGTGATGCTCTACTGTGTGGCATGTGGACACACCTACCAAGTGATTTGCACGATTGTTGTGGAATTATTCACTTACCCATACAACTTGGCACAAATCATCAATTGAAAGTGGACTTTGTTTTGTTATTACTTTAAAGAATAAAATTGTTTTCAAATGATCCTATAAGACCATAAGACATAGGAGCGGAAGTAAGGCCATTCGGCCCATCGAGTCCACTCCACCATTCAATCATGGTTGATTTCAACTCCATTTACCCGCTCTCTCCCCATAGCCCTTAATTCCTCGAGAAATCAAGAATTTATCAATTTCTGTCTTAAAGACACTCAATGTCCCGGCCTCCACGGCAATGAATTCCACAGACCTACCACTCTCTGGCTGAAGAAATTTCTCCTCATCTCTGTTCTAAAGTGACTCCCTTTTATTCTAAGGCTGTGCCCCCGCGTCCTAGTCTCCCCTGCTAATGGAAACAACTTCCCTACGTCCATCCTATCCAAGCTATTCATTATCTTGTAAGTTTCTATTAGATCTCCCCTCAACCTCCTAAACTCCAATGAATATAATCCCACGATCCTCAGACGTTCATCGTATGTTAGGCCTACCATTCCTGGGATCATCCGTGTGAATCTCCGCTGGACCCGCTCCAGTGGCTCCGCTGGATCCGATCCTGATGCGGTATATTTAGTTTTTTAGCTGGGAAATGTAGTATCTTAAATGGGGTAATTGTTTCACCAAATATAGTACACAAACTGAAACAAAACTTGATTTTTCAATTGTAAATCTCATTTGCAGTCAATTGTAAAATAAAACATGCATAAATTAGAAATATATGGATCCAGAAATAGAGGGCATAATTTTCTGTTTTGGGTCAGGCCCCCGTATTAGGGGTCAAATGTAAGTTTTGACCATGCATTATGTTGGGAGCAGTCACCCAACGGTGATTTATTCTTTGCTTGGTGGATGCCTTCTTCATCAAATATTTTACAAGTGCAGAGAAGGCAAGTCTCAAGATGGTAGTGGAGGCATGTTGGGCCACAGAGTGATTCTGAAGCAATGAAAATCCCCCGTCCCTGTTCTGCCACTCAGATGCTGCCTCAAGGCAGCTGCTGATGTGCCTCAGACACTGTGGGAATCCGTAGGCCAACTAGAAATTTCTAATCAGCCTCTGATGAATGGCCTTAATTGGACTTATAATTATCCAAACAAGCTACGCATTGTCTCCTGATACTATTAGCCTATCTGGCCATTCTGAAAGTGCCTTGGGAACAGGATGCTGCTAATAAATTGGCCATTGGCTAGTGTCAAAATAAATGACACCCTGCACTTTAGTTCTTGCCTCCACAGCCTCCAGAAATTCTACATGGAGTCATCAATGCATTGTAACCTGGTGACTTGTTAATATTTGTGGATGCTGTTTTGTGCTGTTTTAAATCAAGCTGGAAAAATATTCAATGGACAGAAATTATCTCAGTAAAATATAATTTTATGTCCATGAAATATGCAAATGGAACAGAACAAGGAGTACATTTTTTACCATGTCTAGTATTGTAATTTTGAACTAGTGGTGTTTGAGGACCAGCCAACTTGAATCATACAGTTTTTTTTCCCCTGTGAAACTGTTTGAAAGGAAAGTAGGCCAGCTTGCCTGGGTAAATAACTCATCCCAACTTTTAAGGAATGCACAGCAGTTTTGGTGCTAATTGAATGAATTTAGTAAGGGACTAAACAGCTAGCTGAAGTAACAATAGGTCAAATTGGAATTTGTCATTTCTAGTAAATGCCATGCTTGCAGCAAACTAATATAGTTGTCCTGATATATTTTTATTCATACAGTGCCTAATGTTTCATAAATATGCATGAGGCGTTACAAAAGAATGCAGCTATAGTTACACAATTAACGGATTAATTAGGAGATAATAAATTAACTGTTCATACTAGACCATTAATTGGATTTCCTTCCACACATTAATAATCTGCTCAAAGCCATGCAGTCCTCGGACATTTTAAGTACCAGTTTATTCTTCACATATAATGTTTACATTTGTTGAAGAATAAAAGATCAATACAAAGGACCCAATAATAAAAGGTACATATTTTCTCTTTCTCTTTTGCTATGCTGTGATGACAACCCTGTGATGCCATATTTGTCTAATTCAACTGTTCCCATTGTGTAAACATAGCAGAATGTATTCTTCAATCAATTAATCAGTTTTATTAATGATCTGGCTCATGAACACATAGGTTTGGCTCGAGTTCTTAAGAATGTAGCAACGTTGTATTAACAGTGCGATGCAGAAGTAAATAGAGAGTTTTATGTGTTGCTGTTAACCTTTTTGGGAGGGTGAGCAATTTACTTTGCTACCCTGAATGCATGTGATTTTTTAGTTTGCATACCACAAACTTGTGGCACTGCATAAATGGGGTTGCTATTCATCATTACTGTTATACTGCTCTCGCGATCTCCATCCATACCTTTGGTGTATAGTTTCCCCCCTAGCAGGTGTGCCATCATTTCTAGCAGTATCACATAAGTAAACTAATAAGCTGTCTTATTTTTTGTTTTGAAGTTTGTGATGTGTATGGTTGTGGGAGCAATACTGTCTCTTGAAAGAGCAATTTAGCTTGTTCCACTCCTCCACTCTGTTATTTGCCCTACTAGCCCTGCGTGTTTTTCCTCTTCAGGTGTCTATCTGTATTGAGTTCTATTTGGAAAGCCAGGCGGAGTTTTCCAGATTGTAACCACTCATTACATGAGTGATGAATCTCTGTGTCTATTCAGAACCCTGGATATGCGTTATCCCTTCTTAGTTCCCAAATAACAGAGATTGAGGCTTTTTGGCAAAGTTTCGTTCAACTTTATTTGCCAGCTTTAGTGTCTACTGGTAAGCTTTGGTTGTAATACAAGCTTAGGTCAGATTGATTGTCTTTAGCGAATACAGTAGTTGACTTTTAAAATACAATTACAGAATGTGGTAATTTCTTCAAATCATGATACACAGTACAAAATTACTGATTTATTTAAACAAAAGGAAGACGGTGATTTAACAAAAGCAAACAGCAAAGAAATATGTTTCAGAAAGTGATAGATTGATTCCATAATGGACTTTTTCATCCCGACAAATGATTTTTAGGGAGATTATTATCTTAAAGTTTTTTCTTCTTTACAGCTGTAATTGCCTTTAACTAATTTATAATTCTCTAAAGTCTGTCAAACTGCCTGTCTGTCAATTTAAGAGATAAATGTTTTAGTGTAATTTTCCATACTCTGGCTTGCCAATTATGCCTCTAATGTTCATTAGATTAACACAGTTTTCAAAAAGTCATTATGACCCTGACTGACTTTTCTATGGAAACGGAACTGTCCAGGCTTGGGAAAACAGCTGCATACAGTGGAGTCTTTTGGGGCAGTTAATGTCACTGGCCTTGGATTCTCTAGCAAGTTTCAAGCAACTTGCAAAATGTGAAAATTGAGAATCTTATCTGATTAGTTCCCAGCTATTCGGCTTTCTGCACTCTCATTGTTAATATGATTTAGTTAATTACTCTCAATGATTTCTCAATTAAACCTTTTATCTATCTCATCTATAGCTAACCAGAAAAGCTGATTTCTATCATTTCTATTATTTCTAGCTAGTCCCACTCCTCCACTCTGTTATTTGCCCTACTAGCCCTGCATGCTTTTCCCCTTCAGGCGTCTATCTGTATTGAGTTCTATTTGGAAAGCCAGGCAAAGCATTCCAGATTGTAACCACTCATTACATGAGGAACATTTTATTCCTTTTGTTGCGTTTGATTCTTTTACTATTCACTCTAATTTGTGTCCTCTGATTCTCGTGTCTTTCAGCGAGAGGAACAAATTCGCTCAATCTACTCTGTCACAATCTACTCTACCTTTGTCACTGGGCTATGCTGCTTCATTTTTGAAAATATGACTTCAACTTTCAACTGACAGCAAATTTTGCAATTTGAAATGAGACTGAACAAACTACTTAAAACTGAAAGGCCCTCTTCCAAGGTGAAGGAAGAAAGGCAAACATGACACAATCTTGGGACTGTGAAGGGAGGGAAATACAGTATTATTCACAGACCCATCGAAACTTGTAATTGTTGAAAAAAGACACATCAAAATGGAGAGTGCTGGATATTGAAACAATGGCTGCCACAGGCAAACCCATCTAAAGCCCTTTGGAATTACACGATGGGTGCAATATAACAGGCCAGTCTGCAGCCATTGCAAGTGATGTAGGGAGTGTCAAGAACGTTTTCAGCAGAGTAAATAGGCTGAAAAGCTGATGCTCTCACTCTCTTGGAATAAGTATTATTAACTGATTTAGAAGACTACTTTAGTTGCAATCTACCACCGAACCGAGACCTTGCAATAAATGCAAAATTTGCATCTGACTGCATCCACAAAACTGGTTAATCCAAATTGGCCGCAATGTTTAACAAGCTACACCTTGAGGATAAGAAAAGGGTACTTAACCATATATTCTTTGCATTTTTTTCATTGGACTTTGTTATGGGCCAGAGCTTAGAAACTCCAAAGTATATTTTGAAGTCCACCTGACCTACAACCTTTGTGTTGAATTTGGCTAGGATGAGCACAAAAACCTTTCCTTCTGGTGTGATTCAACAGTTTTGCTAGACACTTTAATCAAAATAAGCTTTATTCTAAGAACTTAGTTCACATATATATATATAAACATAGCAAGAATTTTTTATCAATTACAAACATAAAGACACCCCACAGCTATAGTAACCTATGTATAACCCTTAATGAATTCCCCCTTAACTGTTCCAATTCTAAAACAAAATCCTATAAACAAAAACCCCTTTTCAAGGGTGTGACCCCGTCACACCAGCAGGTTTAAACCATTCCAGAAAGAAAACTGTATATTTTAAGTTATCAAAGCAGGTGGCTATAATCAATGTTTTCTTTCCTGGAACAGATCTTCAAAATGAAAATAGAGAGAGAGAGGCCAAAACACCTCTTTTCTCTGTCTGAGTCCACAGAAGTCAAATCTGAAAGTGAAACCAAAAACCTCACAGCGACACCTCAGCTCCACCCATAAAAATGACATCACTGAAGCCAAGTGATAAGACAATAACCTTTCTAAAAGGGACTCTCCCATGACAACTTGAACTTCCCCTATTTCTGATAGAAATAGTGTGTGTGAAATAGAAATGTGTGTGATTTTGCATTTTATTTTGGGTTTGGCAATAAATACATTTTCTCTTTCTTTAACTCAATAAACTTTGTTTGATTGGCTCCTTGTTGTTCACTGCATAAATAGTTAAATAAATTTGGATTCTGGTAAGACATATCCCAATGAAAAAGAAGCTTAAATCTTTGTTCTGGCCGACCGAGGAAGTTGAATAGATGGGAGCCAGTTCACTCCTTCTCATCTGGCCGGAACACCCTTATGATTTTGAATGCTTCTATCAAATCTCCTCTCGACCTTCTTTAATTAGTATAAGCCCAGCTTCTCCAATCTATTCATGTAACTGAAGTTCCTCACCCTTGGAACCATTCTTGTAAATCTTTTCTGAACCCTCCCTAAGGCTTTCACAACCTTCATAAAGTGCAGTGTCCATAATTGTGTTCAGTGCATCACTTGAGGCAAAACCAATGTTTTGTAAAGGCTTCTTGCTTTTGTATTCCGTGCCTAAATTAACAAAAGCCCAGGATCCCATATGCCCTTTGAAGTCCTTCCACAAATTGCTCTGCCTCTTTCAAAGATTTGGGCGCACGTAACCATGGATTTCTGTTCCTACACCCACTTTAGAATTGTATCCTTGTGTTCACATTGCCTCAAAGGACTGGACCTACCTCCTGATATCTCTGTTACATTCCCATTAGAACTGTACATTTTGGCTTTATTGTCCGAAAAGACTGCATGTTATTCTTTAACATGTTTTGTGCAATCTTTCAATTGTGAAATAGATGATTGGATTTTCTTCTTTGTGAATTATCTGTTTTATATTTGAGTTTTGTATTCATTTTCATCTTAACAATTGACTTTGTGCAGTACTGTGATTAAAAATTACCCCCCAAAAAAACCAGGGCCTTTTATTCACTTAATAGATCTTCTGGTTTTGTTTGATTTAACAATATTTTAGCAGTCTGACAAAAATAAATACTTAAGTTAAATACTTAATGTTGAATATCTCTGAAAATATGTGCAGTTTATTAGTATTTATCAGGGAATAAATAATTTGATATATTTGATTTAAATTATTTATTCAGAATATTATGTAATATTCACAAGTTGTTTGCCTCCTAATGAATATAGTGGAACTAGATGTTTTGTTTTCTTACAATTCGCCTCGGTCCAATTGTGAATTGTGAACTAATTTTGAACACCATACCACAAGTACCACCCTGTGTTTCCCCAGGTTTTAATCTACTGTTGTGATTTTGTTTTTCCATCCCCTCCTTCAAGATCCCTTATATCAATTTGTGTTGGTCAAGGTTCACAGTGTATGTCCTAAAGTGCCCAGAACCAAGTGACACTTACTCACATGTGGGCCTGGACTGTGGTTATTGGAAGGTCATTGGATCTTGGCAGTGAACATTTTGTTGGATCTGATTTTGGACTTGTATTGCACTTTTGAGCAGTTTCCAGTGGAAGTCAGTGAGTCAGTGGTGAACAGCTGTTGAACCCTACCGTACTTCTTTGTCCAAGGATTATTTGCGACAGAGAATAGTCCATTCAGCTCACATTCGAATTAAACATGACCAATTTGTGGTCTGCTTAGTTCAGCTGTATTTGCACCACTTAAAGTTGAGCTGCCTTATTTCTCATAAAAATCATGTCTAAATACACAGATGCAAAAGGTCAACTGTCTGATTGAGAAACATGTCAGACAGGTGATTTATTAGAGGCCTATTTGAAGTTTGGGCTAGAATTGTGTTCATACGTTCTTGTGTGAGTTGAGATCAGTTTGTTACAGACTGGTGGCGTACATATGTCCCTTATTAACCAAATAGTTTCTGGGAGCGCAACTCAGGGACCCTGGTTCATCAATTTCTAAGTTCAGTACTTATGACCAAAGTTTTATTCCGTATAAACTAAACTTGGTGCGTAATCGTGGCCGACTCAGGAGGCAACAAAGCCAGTAAATCTCGCGAGAGGCCTCTTGTGAGATTTATCAGCCACATCACGCCTCACGAGATCGAGCAAGACCTCGAAAGGTGTTGCAATCTGAATTCCAGCCATTCAGGTTGGGTTACAGATTTGCATATTCAAGTGAGTACAGTAGTTAGTTTTACTTAAATCTGTCGACGCCGGATCCACCTAGTGCCTGGGAGTGAATGGCCTCACCTCGGACAACCTGCGCCGGTGCCATCTGATTTCCACAAACCAGGCATGTCGGCACTTGGTGGGGGGGGGGGAGAGGTTTGCTGACGGGTGGGGGGGTCTGGGGAGGGGCTGGGGGGGGGCTCTCAGGCGGGCTCCCAGGCGTTTGGGAGCCCCCGGATGGTCGGGCTCTGAACAGGGTGGTACACTGGCACTCCCAATGCCACCCAGGCATTGTGGCACTGCCAGCCTGGCACCCTGGCAGTGCCATCCATGTACCCTAACCATGCCACTTGGGTGACACCCTGGCAATTCCATGTGGCACTGGCAGGGGCACTGCCATGGTGCTAGGCTGGCAGTGCCAAGGTGCCCAAGTGATATCTTGCCCATGTCTGACATTGGGCCAGGGGTGTCCTGGCCTTATCAGGTGGGATGCGGGGAGGGCTCAATGACCCCTTAATTTGTGAGTTGGGGCATTGGGGAAGTCTGGGGACAACAATGGAAGGGTCCAGAGATTGGAGAACCATCTGCAAATGACATCCCAATCTCTTTCTTCACGAGCGAGCAGAGCTGTTAAGGCAGGAAATGCGACTGAGTGTGCCCCGCCGAGGCCAGAAATGAAGCAGAGTCTGATTTAATAATGGGGTTGTTCTCGGCACTGCCTGCCCCGAGAAACACCCGGCTGAACACGCCTAACAATTTCCATTAAATCACGCCTCTGATGAAATCCTTTCAAGACTGACAAATATTTATGCAATTATACTCTTTTGTGTCAACTCCAACCTCACAAGAAATGCATTTTGTGAACAATGGCTCACCTCTGATCAGCCTTTGTCCATTGTAAATATATTTAAGTTTAATTTCAAATAATATTTCAGTCTTCTTCACCTTATAGTGTTTTCACTTGATGATTATCAGTCGAGTCTCCAGCTTAATGCACAAGGACATTTGCATTTTATTGTTACTCTACTGTAATCATAGATTGAAATGCCATTAAATAGGAAATAAATGTCTGGCAGTGGGAAAGAGGCACAAATGTTAATTTCTTCCCTTTTTAGTCACCAATGAGACAATTCTGGAGAGGCCTAAACTTTGTGCAGTCTGTAATGACTCCATATAAATTCCACTGGACAAATACATCTGAAATCATCCTTCCCCGTGAGAACAAGGGAAAGTCTTCGAGATATTAATGAAGCAATAAATTAAAAATGACTGCATCTTCCTTTCCAATAACAGCTTCTGCATGAGTGATTAGAGGTAATTTTATAATGTCAGCCAAAGAGTTTGAACCAGTAATAAAGAGGTTCCAATATGGGAAAGTCACAGAATAGACAGTTACCAAGACAAATGCTGTGAGAGCCTACTCAGTATATAGAAACATCCTGCGAAAGGTCTTTCCTTTTGTGTTGGTGCTGCAACCCCTTCCAAACACTTGCAGGACAACTACGTTCATACACATATAGAAAAAGTACACACAGTAACTGTTGATCCATAACTTTGCTTTATACTGATTACCAGGTAATGGTCAGTAGACTTGGATACAGTGAACCCCACCATAGGCCCAGGCAACGCCAATAGAATCATAGGATATCTGCAGCAGTGTTATTCAAACCTTTTTGCCCGGGACCCATTTTTACCAACCAGCCATCCTTCGGGACCCATGCCAGCTGCCCTTCGCGACCCACCATTTTCTCTTATCTTTAATGCGAGAGGTGAGCCTGGGCTTATATTCTATATTCTAGAGTAACGAAGAATAAGAAATTACCTCATTGAAACAGGAATTATTCTCTCAGGACTTTACAGAGCTCACCTGGATCCTAATCATACCAGCTGGGAGAATGGCAAACTGTTTGGGGGCTCTCCGGCTATTCTCCCAGCATGGTGGGATCGGCACCGAGTGCAACACTGCCAGAGAATCGCCTCCAACATGCTAAATTTGGAATTTTGTACACCTATAACTTGTATTTTTGAATCTCTTGACACAAGAACAACTCTCAGCATTGAACTCCATTCAGCTAAATTCTAAGGCTGAAAGTGGAATATTGACCTATCTCTGAGCCTTCCTTGAGTCCAGTGCTGGCAATGTTGCTTCATAATCTCAGGCTTTAGGTGTTCTCCGAGTGTTGAATGATGTTAAGTAATTCACTGCCATCAGTGAGATCTTTGGAACAGTACTTTACTTCAAAGACTTAAATAATGCATTAACGAAAGACATTCGTATTTCGTATCCCGATCCAATATTGTTGCACATTAATGCACAAAGCATCAGGTATAATATAATGGGCATTTTGGTGTACAGCATATATTTTTTGAAAGTGAAAGTTATTGGCTGGAATTCTCCGCCGTTGGGATTCTCTGTTCCCCTGCCTGCGGGTTTCTTGGCGGTGTGGGGTGGATACAATGGGAAATCCCATTGACAAGCGTGGGAATATAGAATTCCACCACCAGCAAATAGCGCGCCGCCGAGAAACACATGGCTGGGGGAGTGGAGATTCCAGCTCATTATGCTTGACTTTGATCCTTTCCTTGAAAGTTGATTATTTTTTGAAGCGTGTCTGTTTTATTAATTATTTCACTAATATTATGTCTTTTTGCTTTTCAGTGAAATAATTGAAACTTGAGTCAGTTTGGCTAGAAGCAGGATTAGGGTAAGTTACTTCATCTCCATTCTTTGTAGCCATGGACAAAATTTTGACAGAGATGTTTTATTTGTAAGTGTGGGCGCACAGTTTTTGAAAGAAAAGTAACATTTCCAATTTTTGGTGAAATTTGTCTGTTAACGTTACTATCAGAGGATGGTGACTTCTCCTCTCTGGAGTAAACGCTAACACAATTCTTCTTTCTTTTGAACTGTGTGCTAATTAAACAAACTAATCTCTTTCATATTTCATGAAATACATTTTTATGTTGCAAAAAAATGTTGTTTAGGAATTTTAAATTTAATACATAATGCTGAATTCTCCCTCTGTGTACCTGAACAGTCGCCAGAATGTGGCGACTAGGGATGTTTCACAGTAACTTCATTGCAGTGTTAATGTAAGCCTACTTCTGACAACAGAAAGCATGTATTATTAGTTTTTAAAATAAATTTAGTGTACCCAATTCATTTTTTCCAATTAAGGGGCAATTAAGTGTAGCCGATCCACCTACCCTGCACATCTTTTGGGTTGTGGGGGCGAAACCCACTCAAACATGGGGAGAATGTGCAAACTCCACACGGACAGTGACCCAGAGCTGGGATCGAACCTGGGACCTCGGCACCATGAGGCTGCATGGCTAACCTACTGCGCCACTGTGGTGCCCTATATTATTAGATGTTGTTTCAAAAATCTGATTTTATCTTGCCATGAAGTGTCTCCGCAATGGAAAAATATAAGCTTTAAGTGTGAACGTTAATGTTATATGCGACTATATTATTTTATAAGGCTTTCTCCACCCCAACTACCACAAAAACAAATTAACAGAAAGAGTAAACATGGGTAATATAGTAGATGTAACACATTCAGATCTTCAAGTGGCCTGCAATAAAGTGCATGCATAGTAGACTCATGAGCAAGATCAGAGTATGTGGTGGTGCAGATACACAGCAGAATAGATCGCCAGATGGCTATAAAACAGAGAACTAGAGTAGAGGTTACGGTGAATGACTCACATCGGCAAATGGTGGGAAGTGGTCCACAAGGATCAGTGCTGGAACAATTTTCATGAACAATTTGGAATTGAGGATCAGAAGTACAAATTCAAAATGTGTGACAAAACCAAATTGGAAAGGTTTGATTCACTCAAAGGAAGGAGATGTACATGGAGAATGTGCATTGTTGCTGATTACTGCGATGAGAGTGTGAAAAACCTAGACCTGTCATGTTACAGCACTCAAATATGACTTTACTTTTAAGAAGACGTGATGTGACAAGACCCTTTATAATCTCAATGGGAGAATAGGTTACTTCTCCTCTCATGTCAAAAACATTGCAAAATAATGTGAAATGTTGTTTAGCCTATTCGTTTGAATACGTTCACTGCATATAATTGAAATTGGCGTTAGCAAGAATTGATGAATTACAACATCTGTTGTTGCAGTTTTTAACATTGCACATGACCCCACTTGTACATCCAGCTGCAATCAAGATGTAAATCTGACCAGGCCGACTGAATGGCAGCTGAAAACACCTGCCAATCTTCATGAATCCTGCCAGTTTTATATTCAGTTTGCAGCTGTTTACACAAGGATCACTCTTAGGAATTGGCAGCCCTAATGTAGGTCTTTTGCAGTGCAATGTCAGCTGAGAAGTATTAATTCATGGCTAGAAACCTTTTACTGGCTGGATGTGCTCGTAGGTTTACTTAAGGGGATGGAAGTTAGATAAGTACATGAGAAGAAAATGAATGGAAGAACATGTTGACTGGCTGAGCTGACGTAGAGCAGGAGGAAGCTTAATTGGGCGGAACACAAACATCAGCATAGACCTCAGCTAAATGGTACTTCAGTGCGACAAATGCTATGTAATATTTGGTTGTGTTTTAGATTTACAACAACCTCACAGTCTCATCATTAATTTATGTAAAAGGCTGCCTCTGGAGCTGTTAGCGGTCAGAGGCAGACTTAGTGTGGGACATTTGAAATGTGAGGTTGGGATTAAAATTTTCTGCCGCACAACATCGGGGCACGCACAAACACTCAGACAGTTGCCTTTATTGTGTTGCAAATGAGTTGAGAACTGCCCCAGAAATATTGTGAAAAACATTTATGACCAGAATAAGACTGACTGTTATGTGGCTGTTCTCTTAAAATTCAAAGTTAATGGGAGTATTAATGATTATTGTCCTGCTTCTTCCCTTAATGGTCTTGGCGGTTACTGCAAATGAGTAAATGACCATTCAACCAGAACCACACAAAACTGCCATTCAGTAAATGTTTAGTGTTTATCAGGGACATATGAACATGCATCGAAATTAGGAACAGGAGTAGGATATTCGCCTCCTTGAGCCTGCTGCACAATTTGATAACATCATTCCTGATCTAATTATGACCTCAACTCTACCTTCTTGTCTACTTCCTATACCCTGACTCCCTTGTCATTCAAGATGCTATCTGACTCAGCTTTTAAAATATTCAATGCCATTGGGTTGGATTCTCTGTAGCCTGCCACTAATAACAGGGTTCCAGACTGGTGGAGAATTGAGCGTTGGGCGAAAAATGGCACCGCCGTCCCATTCTGAAGTTCTGGTTCCCCCCCACCCCACCACCGCACCCCCCCTCCCCTCCCCCCCGATGCATGCGGCAATGAGCTACAGGCCTCTGGCTGGCAGGATGATGCAAAAGGGTCATTATGACCCATTTGCATCTGATTAACAGGCTAGAAGCTGATTCTCCTGGCTGCTGTGATGCTCCAGGCCTCTCAGCCGGGATCCTACGAGTGTGGGTTAGTGCAGGTATTTTCAAGCATGGCCCTGACCCGGTGGACCCTATGGTGAGTCAAGGGGATAAGTGTCTGAAGTAGATGCCCCCAACATTCAGCAAAGGGCCCCGCACAACATACATCCTGTCCCCTAGCCCCCCACCTCCCCATCAAACCTCCAACAGAGACTCCCTCCATCAGACCCCCCAATTAGACCCATCCATCAGAGCCCTCCCCCATCAGAGATCCCCCACCATCAGAGACCCCTCTCTGAAAGCTGAAGATAGTCCAGGCAGTAAAGTGAAATATCATTGCATTTTCACTTATTATTTTCTAACATCTGCTGCCTCCGATATAAATGTTTAAAGCAGCAACTTGGCAAGCCCATTTTACTTTAAAGAGCTTGAAAACCCTTCATAACCTTTGAAATGCAGATCTTCCATTTAATTTCACACAGCAATACATTACATTGGCCAGTGATTAGTAGTTTTATTCATCCAAAGACAGTTGCTTGATGGGGTGTTGATCTATCTTTCCCTTGTTTGAATGCTGTCCATTACCCTGCAGTGACTTCCCCTTTTTCACAGCAGGAGGCACAAAGCTGCCTTTGATGTGGTGAGGGACTGTCAATCATAGAGAGAGTGCTTTTTAACATTGTGGTTAGCATCAACACAGAGTAATAGAGATAATAATAATCTTTATAATAACCTTTATTGTCAGAAGTAGGCTTACATTAACACTGCAATGAAGTTACTGTGAAACATCCCTAATTGCCACATTCCAGACTTTTGTATCTCCTGACTGAAGAAGTTGGAAGAGTGAGTAAGCTGGTTGGGAGGGGTCTTTGATTATACTGCCCGCTTTCCCAAGGCAGTGGGAGGTGTTGACAGAGACAATGGTTGGGAGGCAGGTTTTTGTGAATGACTGGATGGTGTTCATGACTCTGTCATTTCTTACGGTTTTGGGCCAAGTAGTTGCCATACTAGGCTGTGTTGCGGCCAAATAGGATGCTTTCTATGGTGCACCTGTTGGGGTGGTCTCTGTTGTGGGTCTCTGTTGGAGGTCTCTGATCGGGGGTGTAATAGGAGGGTCGGTGGGGGCGATGGTCTTGTCATCCTCATGCGTGCTTGCTGTTGGGTGTGACCCATTATTCCCGTGGTGGTGGGTGTAGAATGCCCTTACTTGTCAGCGGAGGCGGGGTGTAGGATTTGCATTGTGCAGGGGAGGGGGGCCAGCCGCCGGATCTGGGTACTCCAGTCACTCAAAATGGGGGTCCAATCCCGGGATTCCAACGGAATCCCACGAGCTCGCCGCCAGCATAAATTCGCATGGCAAAGAACATAGAGCATAGAACAGTACAGCACAGAACAGGCCCTTCAGCCCTCAATGTTGTGCCGAGCCATGATCACCCTACTCAAATCCACCCTATACCCGTAACCCAACAACCCCCCTCTTAACCTTACTTTTATTAGGACACTACGGGCAATTTAGCATGGCCAATCCACCTAACCCGCACATCTTTGGACTGTGGGAGGAAACCGGAGCACCCGGAGGAAACCCACGCACACAGGGGGAGGACGTGCAGACTCCACACAGACAGTGACCCAGCCGGGAATCGAACCTGGGACCCTGGAGCTGTGAAGCATTTATGCTAACCACCATGCTACCCTGCTGCCCCAAAGGTTAGGGAATCACATACCGGGCCCCACTCCTTGCGCTAGCGGAAACCAGGAGCGATCCTACTCTAGTGGGAGCACTTAGTGTCCCATTGGAGAATCCTGCTCACTGCCTGTACTGCTCTCTTAGGAAGAGAATGTAACAGACAACTGACTCTCTGAGAGAAAAATTCACCGAATCTCCATCTGAAATGGGAGACCCTTTAGATTTAAATTGTGCCCCCTAGTTCAAATCTCGAGGGAAACATTTTCTTTGTATCCACCATGTCAAGTCCCCTTTGGATCTTGCATGTTTCAATAAGATCACATCTTATTCCTCTAACCTTCAATGGGCACATGTCCAACCTTTCCGCCTGAGATAACCCATTCATCCCAGGAATCAGTCAAGCAAACCTTCTCTGAATGTCTTGAATGCAGTTATATAAGTAAGGAAAAGGAAATTGTACATCGTACTCCAGATATGGGGCAGGATTCTCCGACCCCCCCCCCCCCCCCCCCCCCCACCCCCGGCCGGGTTGGAGAATCGCCAGTAGGCGGCGTGAATCCTGCCCCCGCTATCCGCCAATTTTCTCCGGCACCGCTCGCAGCGGCCCCCCCCCGGGCGATTCACCGACCCGCGATAGGCCGAAGTCCCGCTGGCTTTTTGCCAGTCCCGCCGGCGTAAATTAGACTAGGTCCCTTACCAGCGTGACCTGGTGGCACGGGCAGGCTCCGGGGTCCTGGTGGGGGGGGGAGGAGGGGGGGAGGCGTGGGCCGATCAGGCTCCGGGGGTGCCCCCACGGTGGCCTGGTCCGATATCGGGGCCACTGATCTGTGGGTGGGCTTGTGCCGTGGGGGCACTCTTTTCCTACACGATGGCCGTGTCAGCCTCCGCGATGGCCGACATGTAAGTAAACCCCCCCCCCGCGCATGCGCGGGGATGATGTCAGCAGCTGCTGATGCTCCCGCGCATGCGCATACTCCCACTGGCCAACGGTTCACGCCACTCTGTCCCACGGGGAACCCCCGCCCCGCCGGGTACGGGAGAATCCCACCCATGGTCTCACCAAAATCCTGTACGGCTGTAGCAGAGCTTCCCTACTGTTATATTTCATTCCCCTTGCAATAAATGGTGCGTCTTTCCCCTTGAGTCATCTTCCAGGCTACCTTTGTAAATTTGATACGTCCAACCTGTGTGTAGATTAAACTTACCCATCATTACTGCAACGCCTTTCTTACAAGCCCCGATTATTTCTTCCTATAATGCAAATTGGATGTGATTCAAACTCCTTCCGGAAAACAACTATATCTTTAAAGTTCCCAAGGCAGTTAGCCACATCCGATGTGCTTTTTACTGGAGTAAGTTTTAAAATGAAAACAGAGAAAAACTTGGAAAACACTTCTTTATCCTTCTTAGTCCATAGCAGTCAAACTGAAAGTGAAAACCCCTTCTTGCCTCACAGCCACAGCCCAATATGCTACAAGTCACATGATAAGAGACTAAACCTTTCTTAAAGGGACACTCAAATGACACTAATGTTAACCTTAGTTAACTGAGCTTACCCGACTACCTTTTCCTAGCTTCTGAAATGTCAAGTATCCTTGAGATTCCAGCCTTGGCCACCTTGCAGTCACTTCTCTGTAATGGCCGCCATCATGTTACACATATTTTTATTTGAGCCAGCAATTCATAAATTTTGTTACAGATACTATGTGCATTCAAATTCAGAGCCTTTAGGTCTGTCTTTATCCTAATTTGGTAAACTCTAAGGACGCGATTCACGTCCAACTTTGTGTCAGCATGTGGCTGTTGAATCTCGCGAGGCTGTTGAATATCCGCTCGCTGGATTTACCTGGCACCCTGTACTCAACGACAATGCCTGGGAGACCTCGCCAGGGTGTAATTTACTATTGGTCCACACAAATGAGCACCAGGTGTAACGACACTTGGAGGGGTCTCCCAGGTCATTGGAGACCCCTGGGTGGTCAGGGGCAGGGTAGAGTAGCACCCAGGAACCTTAGCACTTCCTGCTTGGCTCCCTTGCAGTACCACTCTCTCACTGCCAGTGTGCCTGGTGGCATTGCCAGGATTCCAGGGCACACCCAAGGTGCCCGGGTGACAGTTTGACATTTTCAGGAGTCTGGCCCAGGCCTGGCGGGGCCCTTGCCAGGTCGAAGGTGTGAGGGGGTTCCCAGGGGCCTCTCCAAAATTGGGAGAGTGAAGGAGGGTCAATAAAAAGGGGGGAGGGGGGGGGGGCTGACATGGAGTGGGCGGGTGGTGTTGCTTGCGGGGGGGTGGGTAGGGGGGGTGATCAAGGCTGATAGTCAAAATGGCAATATGAAGCTCGCCAGCCAGAAATCCCTCGAAGTGCAGCCACAACAGAGAGGCCAAAATAAACGGAAAAGTGCTGGTGGATGGCAGGATATTTCTCAGCACTGCAGGTGCCGAGAACACCCCATTAGATGTGCCATTCAGCAGACTTTAACTCAAATCTGCTGAATCATACCCCAGACTTACCTGATGATGCACTTTTAAGTTTGTACACTCTGTCCATTACTGCCATGCTTTGATTTTCATCACCCTTATTGCTGACTTGTTTTCTTGCCTTGTCCTTTCCCTTTAATGTATCACATCTTCCATCACATGATCCCTTCCCCCTACTATTTTGTTCAAAGCCTTCTCTGCTGCCTAAGTTATTCAATTTTCAAAACACTGGTCCCAGCACATTTCAGGTGAAGACCATTTTAATGGTCCACCTTCCATTTTATCCAGTACTGGTGCCAGTGCCCCATGAATTGAAACCCATTTTTCCACTCACCAATCTTTGACCCAACACATACACTTCCCCGATCTAATTTAACCTATGCTAATTTTCTCATTTTTCAGGTAATAACCCAGAGATAAATACTTTTGAGGTTCTCAAAGTTCCTCTCCAACGCTGAGCAAATGTCTTGAACAATGGCACCAGGCTGGCAACACAACCTTCTATGTACTCTTGCTCTTGGCTTCAATGAAATGTGTCTATCGCCCATACCATACTGTCCCCTACCACCAATGCATTCCGTTTTACTCTGCCCCACTTGAATAGCTTCATGTGCCATGGTCAAATTGTTCATCCATCCTGCAAACTTTCACTTTCTAGAAACTGGGTAATATATGCTCTTATGCCATGAAATTCTTTAGCATTAAATGACCTCTGATTTAATTTGAATATTTTCTTGAAAGATAGGGCTCCAACAATCAATATTTTGTTCAATTCTTCATGACTTTTCAAGTCTAATTGGTTGGAGCAAGATCATTGACAAAATTACTTTGGTTAGAGGAGAAAAGTGGAGATATGTTGTTTACGCAACCTGCCAGAAGGTTAATCAGTAACTGAACAATTTGTGCTTTTGGCAGAGGTGTTTCTATCTCCGCCAATGGTCGGGGGACGTTGAAATAGGCCCCGCGGCGATTCTCCGCAGTTGACCGGCCGAGTTCCCGCCGGCGTGGTTCTAACATGCTTCCACGCGGCGGGAGCTCAGACCTATGGCCGTCCTGGTGGGGGGATCAGATTCCGGGGGTGGGGGGGGGGGGACCTCCACGATGGCCAGGCCTGCGATTCGGGGTCACCGATTGGCGGGCGTGTGCAACTTTCTTCTGCACCGACCCGCTGTGTGGCTCCGCCATGTTGCGCGAGCCCAGCGCGGAAGCTGCTGGCACATGCATGTGCGGACCCGCAGCCAGCCACAGGCAATGCAGGGCCACATATTGGTGCCAGCGCTGCATGCAGCACTCCGGCGCTGTGTTGGCCCCCTGTGGGCCACGGAATCGCTGGGCCAGGAGGCCTGCTGACGTCGGTGTGAAACAGCGTCAATTTAGTCGGGATTTTAGAGAATCCCGGCCTATATTCCCAGACGCTAATGATTAGATCTAGTCTCCTGTAAACAAAGACAATTTTAGACATCAACCAGCCTAATGTAATCTACTTTACTGAAACATTGAGGCACAACAAAGTGATTCTATGAAAATTAGAGATATATTCTGCGAGACTCGATAACCCCAAAAAAGGCACCAGGATGATGATGTACGATTCACCTTTGCCCATTGCAGGTACAATGCATTGCTTGTTAATGTAAATGATGGCCGTGTGCAGCCAGCACTAAACATGCTGTTGTTTGGCTGCTGTATGCCTGAACTGTGGCTGCAAAATAGTGAAAGAGTAGTTTGACTCAAAATTAGCCTCCATGACTTAAAATAATCCTGCATCTTATGAAAAGGAACTGCATTCTGTCTGACGAAGGTGCGAGAAGTAATTTTACAACTGATTCTGACCTGAGAAAGGAACAGTAATGACACAAGATGGCAGGGAGAAGAATCAAAGATTTTCTGCACCGCTGATGAGGCCTTGGTGCAGGGGGATAGGATAAGGAGAGATGTTCAGTGGAATTCTCTGTTCCTGAGACTAAGTGCCGACGCTAGGGCAGGATTCACGGACTTCCATGACAGCAAAACTGGCACAGCACCTGGACCGATTCAGCGACCATTGAGGGGCTAACACTGGCGCCACGTGGCGCACAATCAATTCTAATGTGAAACGGTGTGGGATTCACCGTGTCCGGGATCGACACTCGGGAGGCTGATATGCTGCAGCTGCATATACACACTTTACACTTCACTCCGCACACACATTCATCCCAGCCAACAAGACAGCACTGGTTGCGCTGGAGTGCGCCGATCCCGCTGATGAGTTGGCTGGAGCCAGATGGCACCTGGGGGGGGGGGGGGGGGCACCCCGGGGGGGGGGGGGGGGGGGGCGCCCATGTGCCCTAAGTTCACAGTGGGCTGTCAGCAGCATGTGCAGCTGCATGGCTGCCTTGCCGGCTGCGGCAATGGTGTTCTGGGTCTGTCCAGCCTGAGCCCACGGCCCACCCCCTGGCCATTTCCCCCCGACTTCCCCTGGCCCTGACAGAAGCCCCCTGGCCAGCAGCACAACTGTCACCAAACTATGGCGATATTGGACATTTTCCGTACCCCCTCCCTCTCCCTCAGCAGCCACGGTGCCTGTTTCACGATTTTATTTTTTAATAAACAATTTATTGTGGTATTTTTGGTTTTACAACAATGACAAATTAAACAATACACATAAGTCTAGAAACATATTACAAAAAGCCTGCTTCCTCCCTTACAGGTCTCACCTTTGTTAACCCCCTATTCTAAACTAAACTAACCCCTCCCCCCCACTTCTGCTGACGATTAATTTTCTGCGAAGACGTTGACGAACAGTTGCTACCTCCGGGCAAACCCTAACAGTGACCCTCTCAAGGCAAACTTGATTTTCTCCAAACAGAGAAAGCTAGGGCAGCACGGTGGCCTAGTGGTTAGCACGACCGCCTCATGGCGCTGAGGTCCCAGGTTCGATCCCGGCTCTAGGTCACTGTCCGTGTGGAGTTTGCACGTTCTCCCCGTGTCTGCGTGGGTTTCGCCCCCACAACCCAAAAATGTGCAGAGTAGGTGGATTGGCCACGCTAAATTGCCCCTTAATTGGAAAAAATAATTGGCTAATCTAAAATTTATTTAAAAAATTTTTTAAAAAACAGAGAAAGCTAGCCATGTCAGATAGCCAGGTCTCCGACTTCGGGGGCTTTAAGTCCCTCCAAGCTAATAGTATCCGTCTCCGGGCTACCAGGGAGGCAAAGGCCAGAACGTCTGCCTCTTCCGGCACTCCGAAAATCGCCACCTCCGGACTCCGTGCTACCCTTGTTTTTAACACCATGGACATGACGTCTGCAAACCCCTGCCAGAATGCGCTAAACTTCAGGCATGCCTAGAACATATGGACATGGTTTGCAGGCCCCCCCGCACACCTTGCACACCTGTCTCCTACACCAAAGAACCTGCTCATCTGGGCCACTGTCATGTGAGCCCGGTGATTGACCTTGAACTGTATCAGGCTGAGCCTGCGCATGTTGTGGACGCGTTGACTCTACTCAACGCATCCGCCCAGAGACCATCCTCTATCTCTCCTCCTAACTCCTCTTCCCATTTGCGCTTCAGCTCCTCAGTCTGCGTGCCCTCTGACCCTATGAGCTCCTTATAGATGTCGGAGACCTTCCCTTCTCCCACCCCCACTCTGGAAACTACCCTATCCTGAATCCCCCTTGATAGTAGGAGCTGGAAGGTTGAAACCTGTCTACATAGGAAGTCCCGCACCTGCAGGAACCTAAATTTGTTTCCCCTTGCCAATCCAAATTTCTCCTCCAGCTTCCTCAAGCTAGGAAAGCTCCCGTCTATGAACATATCCCCCATCCTCTCAATTCCTTCCCTCTGCCATCTCCGAAACCCCAGTCCATCCTTCCCAAGACAAACCGGTGGTTATTGCAGATTGGGGACCAGACTGATGCTCCCTTCCCTCCCACATGCTTCCTCCATTGCCACCAGACTCTCAGGCTGCCAGCACCACAGGGCTAGTGGAGTACCGTGCCGGCGGGAATGGCAGAGGTGCCGCTATCAAGGCCCCCAAGCTGGTGCCCTTACATGAAGCCGCCTCCATACCCTCCCATGCCAACCCCACCCCTCACCATCCACTTCCTGATCATGGCTATATTCGGCACCCAATAATAGTTACTGAAGTTTGGCAGCGCCAGCCCGCCCTCTCCCCGACTCCACTCGATCATCCCCTTTTTTACTCGCGGGGTCTTGCCCGCCGATACAAAGCCCATGATAACTTTGTTAACTCGTTTAACAAAGGTCTGCGGAATAAAGATGGGGAGACATTAGAACACAAACAGGAATCTCGGAAGGACCATCATCTTCACCGTCTGGATCCTCCCAGCTAGTGACAACGGGAGCGCGTCCCACCTCCGAAAATTGTCCTTCATTTGGTCCACCAGTCGGGTCAGATTATGTTTGCGTAACCGTTCTCATTCCCCTGCCACTTGGATGCCTAGATATCTAAAACTTCCCCCCCACCACTCCAAACGGCAGGTCCTCCAGTTGCCTCTCCTGTCCCCTTGCCTGGATCGCGAACATCTTGCTTTTCCCCATATTTAGTTTGTACCCCAAATACCAGCCAAATTCCCCCAGAATCCTTATGATTTCTTCCATCCCCTCCACTAGGTTCGATACATACAGGAGCAAGTCATTTACGTAAAGCGTGACTCTGTGTTCCACTCCCCCCCTGCTGCCGAACCAACCCCTTCCAGCCCCTTAAGGCTCTCAGCGCAATTGCCAGCGGCTCTATAGCTAGCGCGAAGAACAGTGGGGAGAGGGGCCACCCCTGTCTCGTCCCCCGATGTAGCCTAAAATAGTCTGATGCCATCCTATTCATCCGTACGCTCGCCACAGGAGCCTGATACAGCAACCTGACCCAGTCAATAAAGCCCCGTGCAAATCAGAACTGTCCCAGTACCTATCACAGATATTCACATTCTACTTGATCAGAAGCCTTCTCTGCGTCCATTGCGACCACTTCCTCCACCTCTCTACCTTCTGGGGCATCATGATCGCATTTAGTAACCTTCTTACATTGGGCACCAACTGCCTGACCTTAACGAACCCGTCTGGTCCTCCCCAATCACGTCCGGAACACTGTCTTCAATCCGAGAGGACAAAATTTTGGCCAGCAGTTTGGCATCCACATTCAATAGGGATATCGGCCTGTTGGACCCACACAGCTCCGGATCCTTATCCCGTTCAGAATCAGTGAGATCGTGGCCTGTGATATCGTCGGGGAAGCACCCCTCCCTTCCTTGCCTCATTGAATATCCTCATCAACAGAGGCTCCAGAGAATACCGGGTCAGGCCCGCTAATGATATGCCAACGGCGTTTTACTGTACGTGCGGAGTGGAATGCATTGGCGCTTCTGTCGAGGTACCAGAGAATTGCGATTTGGCGTGAAACCGGTGCCTCCGTTGAAATCGATTCCATCAGCCGATAGAAAATCCTGCCCTTATCTATCTGTAGGTATCCAGGGGACCCTCCAGACAAACAATGGAATGCAGTGCAGCAAGAAGTTCATTGATCTCAGGTCAAAAACTAAAAGTAAATTACTGCGGATGCTGGAATCTAAAACCAAAAAGAAAATGCTGGAAAATCTCAGTAGGTCTGGTCGCATCTGTAGGGAAAGAAAAGAGCTAACATTTTGAGTCCAGATGACCCTTTGTCAAATGGTCAAGGTCACTAAACATAGCTTCAGATGTCCTATCCCAGAAGCCGCCTCACATACCTTCCAGAAACTGCTGAATGTACTGCAAACCATTACTTGCCTAGCAATCTCCATCAATCATGCATCATATTTAACATTCATAGATCACCTCACCCTCTCACATTTAGCATTGCTGCGGGCATCATATCCACATTTCACAGCTTTCATATACTGCCCACTAGTTATACGCATGACAGACAATAGCACCTGACTTGCAGGAAACAGGCATGGTCACATGGTCACAGTGCTCGCCATCTTTAGAGCAATGGTTACTGAAGCCATGACTAGCAGTGAGGCTGTAACTCTCAAAGATGACGGTACCCTCACACCTAATCCTCTTCCTCATGTTCCTCCCCGTCCCAAAACTACCCTAGCTGCAATATTGTAAGGATGCACCCCATGTTCACAGCCCCTGCCATTTCTGCATCCTGTGCCTTTCTCAGCTTGTGGTGAGACACCAGCATTACTGACCTTCAATGAGAGCAAGAGAGCAGGGGGGAAGCAATTTAGCACAGGTACCAGCTTCCTGGAGACCAAGGTAGCCCATGACGTCTGTACTGGCATACCTGGATGTGGACTTTAATGGGCCGACCTATGGTAGAAGGCTGATTGGTATGCACAGTAAAATGTTTGATACACCAGCAGCCCTGTCAGCAAGCATACAATTAATGTCAAAATGCATGGAGTAGTCCAGCACTAAATTGGGACATGGCTTTGTGCTGTGTTTGGATACCCTTTTGCAATGTATAAGTGGTAGGCAATTCTATTAGCATGCTTGCTGAATCAAACATGAAAATGAATGAAAAATGAAAATTGCTTATTGTCACGAGTAGGCTTCAATGAAGTTACTGCGAAAAGCCCCTAGTCGCCACATTCCGGCGCCTGTCCGGGGAGGCTGGTATGGGAATCGAACCGTGCTGCTGGCCTGCTTGGTGTGCTTTAAAAGCCAGCGATTTGATGAATCATCTGATGGCTAATGTCCCGGCTCCATTGCAGTACAAGCCACACAACGTGTGGGTACTGCTCTGAACACACAGACTTAATCATGCAAATGCAATTTGCTGTCAGGCAAACTGTCCTTCTGCAAGTTTGCTTAATGCTGTCATACCGACACTTTGGCGTTCAAAGTAGCTTGCAGGGTCTCACAGCCATCCAGTAATGTGTCCAGCAATACTACTAGGATTGGTGAGGTGACGCTCTGGGAGAGTGACGGTGGGTTTATGGAACACAAACCTTTCAGGATGATAGAATTCATCTTTCCAGCACTGCTACTTGTTTAGAGCCCTTTCTGTTACCTGTCAGTCGTCACGTGCAGAGTGCTGCCAACTATGCCAAGCTGGCCCTCCCAGGACTAGAGCTGCATGAGGTCATCCTGTGAGGCAGCTGTAGTCCCTCCTACTGAAAGCTTTTCACTAGCCATACTGTGGCCACTGGGGTAGAACTGTCTGTAAGCATTTGGCAAAGGCACATGGAAGACAGGACTAAGGGAATGCAGAAGGGTGATTTGTTAATATTGGTATGCAATATGGAAGGGGGGGTTGATTTATAAATTTTGCTTTGAATCTAGGGACCATTTTGTGGTGATGTTTATTTTTATTATTATTGTGGCCAAGCAGACACTGTAATAGTCAGTGACACAGCAAGGGTATGTTGTGAGACATTTGTTGCATGTGGAACTGGGCTTGCAATTGCTGGTATCACATTTGGTTGAGTGGATAATGGACAACTGACCAGAAAGAGTTTTTTTTTTTGCCTCCTCACTTCCTCCACCTTCTTGTCCTTTACCACGTCCTCCTCCTCTTCTCCCTCCTCAGCTGATGCCAAGGGCTATATCCTCATGATGATGCAACTTTCAGCATGCAGCGGATGACCACAAATCTTCATGCGTTCTAGTGCAGGAATTCTCCATGGCAGCCCAGCAATGGAAGGGCCGATTATGTACCTGTGCACATTTTGTGCAATAGTATGGCCTTCATTATGTGCATGCTGCCCATAGGTGTGTTGCCTACCTGACTCTATGCAACACACCATTAAAGGAAAGCCCTTGTCACCCAGTAGCCACCCCTTAGATTCTTGTCGTGGTTCAAATATAGATGGCACCATGGGCTGCAACAGAATGAAGGCAGCATGCCTGCTACCAGGATACCAACCATTGACTGCATGAATTATAGCATATGGGAACACTGGTCATGGAGAGATGAATATGCCTTTTGGTTACAGTGCACCTTGTGATTGGTTCGTCAGCTCTATGTAGTCAATAACATCCTGCAACATTGGAAATCCTGCAATCTTTGTGAAGAAATAAAGAACAAAAGCCAGGATTCTCCATTTCGGAGACACTGGCTGGATTCTCTGTCAGCAGGATCCTCCGTTTTTCCAGCGGCACACTCACGCCCCACGGATTTCCCGACAGGGCTCCTTTTGCTGAAAGGAACCCCCTCCACAGACCACCCCACATACAGACCCTCCCGCACAGAACCTCCACACAGACCCCCCCACACACACACAAACTCCCCCACAAAGACCCCCACCCCCCAGAAAAGATACCGCTGTCTGGAAGCTAGAGAGCAGTCCAGACAGGAGATGTGGGAAACATTATATCTGTAATACTTACCTTGCAGCTCCACATGTCCATTCCTCAAATGTGAGCAGCTGTGCCTGCATCTGGTTCCCACAAATTCACTGTCTGCAATCCATCCATGGCTTTCGAGGAGCAGTTTGTGATTAACAACTCATAAAAACCATCTGCCACTTTGATCCATTCTTATCCCTTCACGCTTTAGTGGCCTAACTGGCCTCAATGTTTGCAACCATTGCCAACAGCAAAGAGATGTAAGTTGCACTGGGTGCTTTCCAATCACTCAAGTGTGTGATTTCACAGCATTTACCTCTCTTTGATGTGGGCAATGGCCTCAAATGGTCTCTATAATCATGGCCCTGGCATGGTGAACCTGGAATTGTGGACCTCGAAGTGGCTAAGGGAGTAATAATTGCCCCTTGGCCCATCCCGACGTCCACCACCTTTGGCCCATGATTGTAGAGATCACAAGTGAACCACGCCTACATGATTCCCAGCTGCTGGGATCTTGGAGTCTCGGGAGGGCAGAGCGTAGGGTGCCGAGCCCATTAAATGGATCCAAATTGGTCATTACGACTCATTTCCATTCATTTCCATGCTCCTCCTGGCGTGCAGCATGGAACTCACTCATGCCACCAGTGAGGGGTCAGAGCATTGCATTTGGATTAATGCCCGGAGCCAATCCTGATTTTCCACCGACCCTCGACTCACCGACCCATTGGGGAACGCGATCTGGGCGATTCTTGGTGAGTCCCGCCCAAAATGTTTTCAGTTCTCTATATTTCAGAGGCTCGGTGACCTCCCTTTTAGTTTGCTGTCCACTGCTGCATAAGATACATTGCAAATATTTCCTGCTGCAGGCTGGAAAGAGCTAGACATGAAAAAGTTCAGTGCCATCGTTACCCTAACAATTACAATTATCTTACCCTGTCTGAGGCTGGTGTAAACTTTTGAAGACACCATCTTCTGATGAAAACCTTCCTGCCTTTCCTCCACCTCACTCTTCCAGCAGCTTGTCCTGCTCTGTTTTGCCTTGGTTCGTTCATGCAGTAGCCCAAGAATGATGTGCACTGCCACATTCATGTGAGAAAATAGTTTGCACTGACTCCTTGAGGTAAAAAAAAATTCACGTGCAACCCCACTCCCTCCCTGCAGACTTTAGCAACTTCAAAAAATCCCTGCACATCACCAAATACATTTATAATTTCAGCAAAAGCCATCTGGAAAATTAATTAGCAATTGATTTGAATATAATTAATGAACATTTCAAATCCACTAAAGCAATGGGGGGAGGGCAGAGTTCTTGCCTGCTGCTGAATATATGCACAGCTGTTTTGTCATGAAGCATGCACATAGCTGAGGAACTGAGCTATCAATTCACAGTATTGGCATCAAAAGAGCATTACAAATTGATCAAGATCACGCACCCTGCATACATTGTGTAGATGCTGGCTGTGTTTGAACTCATGTCCTCACCAAATTGATGTCTGATGGTGTAGCTCCAGAAGTGTACGCACACATTAAATTCATTCTGAAGTTAAAATGGAACTCGCAACTCCAAAAAAAGAGCTGATTTCCACGACTGTAGTTTCCATCTTTGTTTACTGACAAAAAGTTCATATTCAATTTTGAAGAGTTATACAGAGGTTTGTGTAAATTACAATTATGTGCACAATTATACACAGCCTGGCAGAAATGCGTGACTGTAGAATTTTCAAACCTAATGTTAAGATTCCGCTACACTCATGAACTGGCACTGATAACAGTAATGATCAGTTTGCAGTAAACCTCGCTCAGTCTATTCTGCGTTCTGTGAAGTGAGCAGGAGCCTCAGTGGGCAACTTTTTGTGCAAGGAACAGGATCATCTGTTATACCAAAATGTTTCTGAAGAAATTGTTTTTTGTTTATGGAGTGTCATTTCAGGCCTTTGAGATCCTTGAGCACTTTAACATTTGACTTTGCATGACAGTGCAGTTATATTCCATGCATCATGACATGTGAAAGAACATAATTGAGCTCTGGAGTCCAGTTGGGATCAGTTATATTGTTACATTTGCGCCACTGCCCAGTTAAAACTGTTGTGTGTAGCAATGTAATTGTATCATTACCCTCCTAGATTGCTCACAGTTTTAGGGAAATTCCAATTTTGTTGGGATGACTGTTTTTGTTTTCAATTCATATCGTAAAGATGTTGCAATAGCTAATGGATGTATTTATTAATTAAAAAATAATAGTTACACTGTGTTTGGGCCAGGGTTTAGAGAACCCCAAAGTGTATCATGACGTTCACCTGACCCACAACTTTGAATAGATTGTGGTATGGGGAGCACACAGCCCACTCTACAGGTGTGGTACAGCAGAAATGGAAAAGTATTTTTAAAGCAAAATAATGTTTATTCTATGAACTCAAGTTAACCTTTTTAAAACATACAGTGAACGTCTTAGCAACCATTAATTCAAATACAACCCCCAAAGAATGCAACACAGTAATCCTTAAGCTGTCCTTTTAATATCCATAAGACTTAAATAACAAAACACTTTTAACAGAAGCACATCAGGTTAAAGTCACTACTTAAGAGCTATTATTAGTTTTAAATCACCAAAGGTTCGATTTACATTCTTTTGATTACAGAGAGAGACTCTAATACACCTTCTGGCTGTGAATGCAGCTATCTAGCTCTGAAAACGAAGCCAAACAACCCTGCAGCAAACAGCCTGAAACGAAAGTAAAAAGCTGACAGATAGCCCAGATCCACCCACTCTCTGGACATCACTGCAGTAATAAATCACTCATTTCTTAAAGGTACTCTCACTACAGATATCTATGCACACACCCATTTATAAACACCCATTTCTTAAAGGTACTGTCACATGACAACTAAAACAATTATTTCAGCAGTTCTTGGATGAAAAATACCACACTTGCATTTATATAGTGGCTTTAATGACCTTGAAACATCCCAATTTGTTTTAGGGACAATAAAATACTTTTGAAATGTACTACTGTGATCTACCAGCCTCATCGCATTCAACTTGCAACGCAACAAGGATAGTAAATCTTGTGAGAGGCTTCTCGGGAGATTTAATGGTCTTGTCATGCCCCGCGAGACCTAACGAGATCACAAGAAGTGTCGTGATCTTGATCCTGCCCACAGTGGGCGGGATGCAGATTGGCACGTTCAGGTGTGCAGTCAAGCTCACTTAAATATGCTCATGCTGGAGTTACCCAAGGCGCGGAATCCAATGCGGGCGCCTCGGAGACGCCAAGCACCATTTATCACTGGTCTCCACCAACATGGATCAGGTGTACCGGCACTGGGAAGGTATCTCCCAGATGACTGGGGGCCCCTGGCTGGTCAGGCTCTGGGCAGGTTGGAAACCTGGAACCCCAATGCCACCTGGGAATTGTGGTGCTTCCGGCTTGGCACCCTGGCAGTGCAATCTGGGAACCCTGGTGGTGCCACATGGATGACATCCTGGCACTGCAAGGGTGGCCAAGTGGCACTGCCAGGCTAGTAGGAGCATTTCTAACATGCTAGGCTGGCAGTGCCAAGGTGGGTGGCATTTTGCCCTCGCCGGGGATCGGGCCTGAGGCTGCCCTGCTTTTATGAGGTGGGCTGTGGGGCTCTCGAGGACCCCCTTATTAGTAAGTTGGGACATTGGGAGGGTCCGGAGGCTGTGGTGGGGTTCTACACATCGGCTCCCAATCTCGTCCTGCACTGGCGAGCGGAGCTTGTTCGGGCAAGAAGTGGAACTAAGTGCGACCTCGGTGGGACATTCTTCGCCGATACCCAGAAATGAAGCAGAGTCCCATTTAATGACAGGATCTTTCTGGGAAAACCCAACTAAATACACCAGACACATGACCCTGTTTCATTTCTGGTAAATCGCACTCTCAGAATTCTGCCATTTAAGAGGAAGTACCTTGACGGAGTGGGAACATGGAGTGCTTCCCACTGTGGAGGCTGGTGGGAAAACATGCTAAATCTTGAAAATGAAATGAAGATTGCTTATTGTCACAAGTAGGCTTCAAATGAAGTTACTGTGAAAAGCCCTTAGTCGCCACATTCCAGCGCCTGTTCGGGGAGGCTGGTACAGGAATTGAACTGGGCTGCTAGCCTGCCATGGTCTGCTTTCAAAGCCAGCGATTTAGCCCTGTGCTAAACCAGCCCCGAGTAGTCCTCCGAGTAGTCTAAACCAGTCCTCTGGCCCCAAACTGATTAATTATGCACCCAGATATTTTACGCTATATTCAGTAGTGGGGCAGACCTGGATAGTGCATAGTCAACCGTTGTGTTCTGGTACCATATTGAAAAGGCACCAGAGCACAATGGTTGATCCACTATTGAAGAAAGAAGGTGGATATTCTGAAAATGAAGATCTATTTCCGGGAGCACCCTGCTGTTCCAAACGTTTTTCATGCTGGCATGTATCCCTGCAGGAATCACGTCGAATTTGGCGTGGGGGGTGGGGGAGATCAGGCCTTCATCTGCAATCCATTAATGGAATGCAAATGCGGTTCATGTCTGCCTCTGGCGGATTTTCAGGCCCGCCATGGTGGGCACCAACGGAAGATTCCACCAACTTTCCGCTGGCGTGAAGCTGATTTCTGGGTATCCTTCCATTAATTATGCGCCCAGATGTTTTGCACTATATCCAGTAGCAGGGCAGGCTTGAATAGTGCATAGTCCACCATTGTGCTCTGGTGCCATACTCCCATCCCACCCCCCCATGCCTGCTATCAAACTTACCGCTGGGGGCCTGGGAGCATTCTACCTTTGTCTTCAACATTGCTGACTGCACGGATTTTCTGAGGTGCATTCAAGTTTCCTTCCAGCTCATTTGTCTAACCACAAATGCAAAATCTTTCATGGACTACACTCAATGTAATAGAATGTAATTATTTTTCCTTGTTATAAAAATAGATTCATGAAAGTATTTATGTGTGGTAACCTAATTTAGTTTTATTGAAATATCTGGAAATGGACTTACCACAGAAATGAATATTTTTGATCATAATTTCTACTTTTCGATTTATGAGCAATTTGGCTTTCTATTTCTGAAAACGACTTGAAAAAAAATCACTGCTGAACCATTTACCTGTTTTATTGGTGCACGTGGTCAATTTCTCAACACCTTAAACATTTTACATTGAAACACATTTCTAACATACCTACTTAAGGAAGTGGCCCTAGAAATAGTTTATCCATTCGTGATCGTTTTTCAAAACTCTTTGGACTTTGGAATGGTTCCTGTAGATTGGAAGTTAGCTAATATAACCCCGCTATTCAAAAAGAGAAGGAGAGAGAAAGCAGGGAACTATAGACCAGTGAGCCTAACATCGGTAGTAGGTGAATTGCTGGAGTCCATTCTCAAGGATTTCATAGCACAGCATTTGGAAAGCAGTGGTTTAATCAGATAAAATCAGCATGGATTTACGAAAAGAAAATCGTGCTTGACAAATCTACTTGAATTCTTTGAAGATGTAACTAGTAGAGTTGACCAGGGTGGACCAGTGGATGTAGTTTATTTAGACTTTCAGAAGGCCTTCGACAAGGTCTCACAAAGCATATTACTATGTCAAGTTAAATGGGATCACAGGTAGTGTCTTGAGATGGATAGAAAACTAGTTAGCAAACAGGATGCAAAAAGTTGGAATAAATGTTTTTTTTCTGATTAGCAGGCAGTGACTAGTGGGTTTCCGCAGGGATCAATGCTAGGACCCCCAACTGTTCACATTATATATTAATGATATGGATGAGGGAACTAAATATATTATCTCCAAATTTGCCGATGATACAAAGTTGGGTGGAAGGGTAAGCTGTGAGGAGGATGCAGAGATGCTTCAGCAGGAATTCGACAGGCTGAGTGAGTGGGCCTACGCATGGTAGGTGCAGTATAATGTGGATAAATGTGAGGTTATCCACTTCGGTAGCAAAAACAGGAAGGCAGATTATTATTTGAATAGGTGTAAATTGAGAGGGGTGGATACTCAACATGACCTTGGTGTCCTCGTGCATCAGTTGCTGAAATTATGCACACAGGTACAGCAGGCAGTAAAGAAGGTAAATGGGTATGTCGGCCTTCATTGCGAGAGGATTTGAGTGTAGGAGTGTGGTGATATGCCTGCAAATGGTTTTGTACATAATTAGCAAAGTGACCTACAACCAGCTTGTGGTGTCAGACAATGGTCATGTGATGTGAGACACACGGCAGTTGGTAGTACGGCGTACAACGGGACAGTCACACATAGGGTAGCTCCAGTAAGGTTCACCAAACTTACAAAGTAACTTTGTTTGTATAGTAATCTGTTTGTTATCTTTCCACGGGTTCGTCAATAAATTATCGTTCCAGTTAGATAACCAGATGTTCTATGAAAATCATTGTAATGGCAAGATCACAGAACACAACAAGGAATAAATATGTTTTACTGCCTTTGTATAGGGCATTGGTGAGGCCACATCTGGAGTATTGTGTGCAGTTTTGGTGTCCTCATCTGAGGAAGGATGTTCTTGCTATGGAGGGAGTGCAGTGAAGGTTTACCAGGCTGATTCTTGGGATAGCGGAACTGTCATATGAGGAGAAACTAAGACGAATAGGATAATATTCATTGAAATTTAGAAGAGTGCGAGGGGATCTCAGAGAAATGTACAAAATTCTAACAGGATTAGACAGACTAGATTCAGAAAGAATACTCCCGATGGTATAAAACTAGGGGTCCAGAACTAGGGGTCATAATTTGAGGATAAGGGGGAAACCTTTTACGACTGAGGTGAGGAGAAATTTCTTCACCCAGAGAGTGATAAATCTGTGGAATTCACCACAGAAAGTAGTTGAGGCCGAAGCATTGTGTAACTTCAAGAAGGAATTAGATACAGCTCTTGGCGCGAAAGTGATCAAGGGATATGGGAGGAAGGCGGGATCAGGCTATTAAACTTGATGATCATAATGAATGGCAGAGCAGACTCGAAGGGCTGAATGGCCTCCTCCTGCTTCTATGTTCTATGTATGTTTCCATGTACTTGTGCCGTATGCTCATTTTGAAGAGCCTCCTCGAATGATCACAGATGGGCAAAATCAGCAGAAACGTGCAATGTTCTTTATTTTGATTTGGGGGCATGAGCAGTTTGTGTTTGGGGCCATCTTTAGCATGATGTTGCTAAACCAATATTAAAGATTATGGATATCTTTGTCAAATCTCTCCAGGCTCCCATCTAACCCTCACCTCCAAACGGTATAAGATTTATCACATTTCTCCCACTCTGAAGAAGAGTTACACAGACTGGAAACATTAACTCTGATTCTCTCTCCTCAGATGCCGCCAGACCTGCTGAGTTTTTCGAGCACATTCTCTTTAGTTTCATTCATTCATGGGATGTTGGCATCACTGGCTCGGTCTGCATTTATTGCCCATCCATAATTACCTTTATTTAGAGGGCATTTAAGAATCAACCACATTGCTGAGGGCCTGTATTCACATGTAGGCCAGACCAGGAAAGGGCAGCAGATGTTATTCCTAAAGAGAATTAGCGAACCAGGTGGATTTTTACAATGACCAGCAATGGTTTCATGGTCATCATTAAATCATAGAACTTGAAGAAATCTACCACAATGACCCAGCCATTACTTTGGCGGGAAATTCTTCTTTTCCCACGGTATTTTAAATTTGGCATCAACCAAGGAGATGCCTTGACATGCAACAGCAGTGATGTCAGAAAGCACATTGGCAACAGATCAAAGTGGTGTATGCACATTCAGTGAATCAGGAATCATGAAGTTCAAAACACTTCTTTGTGTTTAAAACATTATTCATGTTTAATTTACATTTCAGTTCAATAAGTAGATGTATGACTCTAATAAGGTAGAAGCTAAAAAAAATCAGTAGACTTTTTTAAGCAAAGAAAAATGATCCTTGTTTCTAAAAATATAAAAAAATATTTTTTATGAAGAAATTTGACATTGCAAAAATGTTTCCGTTGGTTGCTCTGGTTCCTTCCTACAGTCCCAAGATGTGCAGGTTAGGTGGATTGCCATGTTAAATTGTTCCTTAGTGTCCAACGATGTGTAGGTGAGGAGGGGTCACGGGGTTATGGGAATTGGGTGGGGGAGTGGGCCGAGGCGGGGTGCTCTCTTGGCAGGTTAGTGCAGACTCGATTGGCCAAATGGCTATCGGGATTCTATGGATTAAGCTAGCTTTTCAGAGCCAATACTGGCAATAACCAGTTGTTAGTGTGCGGTTAAAAAGCTCACTCTGGAGTATTTTTAAAAGGGCTAACAGTGTTGGAGTGAGATCTGATCATGATCACAATGGAGATTGTGGTTTGAGAGACATCTAGAACACCATATGGAAGAGAGCAGTCTCATTGACAGCAATCTTTGGTCTTCCACATTATTCTGCACTGGCCTGAACTCCCAGTTACTGCCAGTTTAAGTGGATTAATGAAGACTAAACCTGACAGATTCACAGTCATTACCACAGCACAATGTAGGTCATAAAACTGAGCATGCCGTGACAAGGAAGGAACATTAAAACATGCTTTTGAGTTTGAACTAACCACAAACAATTTGCCCAAGCTTGTTCTAACAATTCATTGTGCATGAACTATGATGCACATTTTGATTTGCATATGTTCCTGAACTGTGATACTTACTATCTGTGAAGTGAAAGCAAACTGGGGCATGCTGTGACCAATACCGTCAAACAACCTCTTGAGCTCTCTGCCAGAAGGGAGATCCTTGCTGATTATTTGCCAAACCATGGCAAAGTACCATGATTTTGTACTATGGGTAGGGCAAGGAGGTAGCCCTGAGTCTACAACAGCCAGAACTGGCAACAAACCCATATTTTAGCGTTAATCTAATCCACAAACCAGCCACCAAGCCAGCTGAGCTAACTAGACTTGAAGGGAGCGATGGGGTTGTGATAATGCTACTGCGGAAGTAGCAATAATGTAGTAATAGCAATAACATAGCAAAGCCATGTAAATGTAAGAGACTTTCTGCCTTACCATGATGACATGGTAAGGCAGAAAGTAAAGTTGTGTAACTCCATATTCATTGGATCAAGACTTGAGGGAGATGTACTGAAGGGTCTGACACTTACAGGGTTAATATGGGACTGAGTACAGTACCGCCCACGCAGAAATGTAAGAAGTTACAAGACCCAGACCCAGGACGTTGAGCAGAGGGAGATAAGAGACACTGTTATGTCATGGACACTCTCCCAACACTCAGTACCTCTATCTTTCCTGGCGGTTGTGAGTGTCGCATTGAGCAAAGGGGTTACTTCTTCTCCTCAAGGACTTTAGATCCCTGCACCACTGCCTGACGAGATGGCAGTTCTTAGGTGCAAGGGCAAGGCTGAGGTGAGGGAAGGAGGATAAAACAAGAGGTGTATGGCTGCGCCATCTGCAGATTGTGGGATGAGGGTGAAGTAGGAAGTGAGAAGGTGGATAAAGGAAAAGTATTGCTACGTTATCAATATTGCTACAGGTCTCAACCTCAGTGAGAGGCATTCCAATGATTTCTAACAGCATCTCTTCCATTGACAGGACAACATGCTGTCATGCCTGACCCTGCCAGTTAGGTGCTGCTGCCCCTGATCATGGGCTATGTCATCCTGCAAGAGAAGAGGAAGTGCTTACGAGTGTGATGAATATGTTTGGGTGATGTACCTGCCACAATTATACGCCTGGCAGTGTGTCCAAATTATGAGATGTGACTCAGCTGGCAGCAGTCCTGAGCTTGTGAGGATCAACTGAGGCTATGTTGCATGATTGAAACAAATTGTTCGCAGGAAAGTGAACATGGCACTATGTGAGGTGATGGCACAGTTGGTAGAAAAAATACATGAAGTGCATTTTGTGACTTTGGCCATTCATATAGTCACTAAACGTCTTGAGCTGCATTCAAATTCTGGAGGCTAGACTGTTGGCAATGTTCACAAAGGCTATTGCTCTCAAAGGCTTCTTAGTATCTTCCAGATTGCCCTCCTGAATCCCTATGGGAAGGATTCTCTGTTCTCCTGTGCATTGGTTGAACCGCAAGCACCAGTTCTGCACTGGAGAACCTTTGGAGGACCACATTCTCTGGTCTGCTACGCCATTCCTGTAGGTTTTTGCTACTCTTTAACTTATCTTTTACCACTTTTCACCCCTGCTGCAGCCAGATTACAATCTGCATTCAGAAGTCCAGGCAAGCTTCAAGTAGTGAATGTGTGTTGATGACCTCATATAAACTTGGAAGGCTGCATGTCTCAGCAGGGAGCCCAACAGTTTGTGTGCTGCCTGTATCATTTTGAAAGGGTACATCATGATCTCTCAGCAAATATTGGTGTTTTGCAAGTTATTCCCTTTGGAACTTTGCAAAACCCTCATAGTTATTTGTATTTTAAGAGAACACCATTCGTATTTTGGTGATGACAATATCATAATCCCATATCATAATCACCATAATCCCAGCCAAGCTCATATCAAAGCTCCAAAACCTAGGACTTGGCTCTCCACTCTGCAACTGGATCCTTGATTTTCTGACCAGCAGACCACAATCAGTAAGAATGAACACAGACACCTCCTCCACAATAGTCCTCAATACCGGTGCCCCGCAAGGTTGCGTACTTAACCTCCTACTCTACTCCCTGTACACACGACTGTGTGGCAAAACTTAGCTCCAACTCTGTGTTATTCCTCGTGTCTTAATAAAGCTCGTAGTCTCAAAGATGGAGAAGATGCTTTATTGTGAATTTGTTCTCTCTTCAGAGCTTAACTTACGGCTACCTCAAATGCTGCCTGCTTGTGTCTGTGTCCTGCTACGAGTTCTGCCTTCCGTGAAGTGTGTTGTCACTTCCTGTCCCTGTGTATATATAGCTCTCCCGTGCACACTGTAGTGCTTGCTCAGTTGTATTGCATCTAGTCAGATCTACAATCACCACATCCCCCTTTTTTTCTTTACATATTTTCTGTACATCGTTAAAGAAAATTGTACAAAACAGTTACTTATGATATGTGTATCTATACAAGTGATGGTGCTATTGCATATTTTACAAAGCCAATTTATATTTATGAGTCTACTCTTAATAAAAACATTTATGAGTCCAAACTTGATGAATTTGTTCAGAGTTTTCTCTTTTGTTGTTGTTGACGTGGTGAATGTTGTCGGTGTTCCTGTTATTTTAAGTAACCAATGCATCATCCCGAGGTGTTTGCATGGTCGAACCACTGATGTTGACTGACATTGACTTTTTTCTGTGCTTGTGGTATCAATATATTATGTCATCTGCCTTGAAAGCTGGTGTGCTTGCTTGTTCTGGAGCAGATGTGCGATTCGTTGTCATCCCATGGCATGTTTGTAGTTTTGTCATTGTTTTGCAGTGTGCTGTGGCATTGTCCTTCATGTGCAGAGTTGTACCATTTTGTACAAGTCGTTGTTTCATTGCTGTTGTTTCTGTCATTCCTGTCTTTGTTGTTTTCATTGCCGTTCTTGTTGCTGTTTTTGTCGTTTCTGTCTTTGTTGTCGCTATCTACGTTATGCTTCTTGTTGGTTTTGTTGTTCTTCTTGTAGTTTTTGTCGTTGTGCTTGTAGTTTTTGTTGGTGCTGTTGTTGTTCTTGTTTCTGCAGTGCTTCTTGCGATTTTTGTTCTTGTCGCGCTTCATGTTGCTTTTGTTCTTGCTGTTGTTGTTCTCGTTTCTGCTGTGCTTCTTGTGGCTTTTGTTTTTCTTGTTATGCTCAATGAGTGTCCCATGTGGATAATTTGAGTCATTGAGCGTTTCGTCTCGAGAATGGTGAGAATGATCTGATGTTGCATTGGTGCTGGTGACATCAGTCATTCGTGGTGGATTTGATTTGTCATCTTTGCTTTCTTGGTGCTCCTCTTCTGGAGTCAAATTCTTCACGATTTCATTTGACGCGGTCTCTCTGGAATCTTGGTGCTCCTCTTCCGGAGTCAAAATCTTCATGATTACAATTGACGTGGTCTCTCTGGACTCTTGGCGCTCCTCTTCTGGAGTCAAAATCTTCATGGTTTCTGTTGATGTGGTCTCACTGGATTCTTGGTGCTCCTCTTCTGGAGTCAAAATCTGGATGGTTTATATTGGCGTGGTCTCTCTGGACTCTTGGGTGGCCCTACTCTGTGCTTCTGTACAGACAAGCTGAGAACTGTCAGTCTCGCTGTGATCCTGTACCTCCTGTATGTCGAGTGTGATCACCTTGTCATTGTTTTCGCATGCTGTGAGTAGATGTACATTGTCTTCTTTTTGATTATGTGAGCTTGGTAGACTTTCATAGTCTGCTTGCGGTTGCTCAAATACAGCGGGTTTACCTTCATGGTCTTGTTCATGCATGGTGTTCGCCAGGGAGTGTTTGCTTGCTTCCCTTTTGGAGTCTTTATCACTCTCACTGTGGAGCCTGTCATTGCTCTCTCTGTGGAGTCTTTCTGTGCTCTCTGTGTGGCGTCATCTTCGTCTTGGGTATTGCTGTCATCCAATGTATCGACGATCTGCCATGGCACCATGGTGTTGGATTCATGTAGATTCGTGTTGAGCTTTGCGACCGTGTCGCTGATGCTGTGATCAGCATATCCAAATAACTCAGCCATGTCTGAGTAGTATTCTTCGAAAACCAAATCATCTTGATTGGATTCATCTGCCACGAGTAGATTCGTGTTGAGCTTTGCGACTGTGTCGCTGATGCTGTGATTAGCATATCCGAATAACTCAGCCATGTCTGAGTAGTAATCTTCGAAAAACAAATCATCTTTTTTTGTTTCGGATTTTTTTTTGTTCTCTTCACTTTGGGTGGTGCAGACTGCTTTATCCAGGGTGTTGTGCGAGTTGTTTTCAACTGCTGGTTTAAGTTCAGGCATTTTTTTGTCTTCTGAAGCAAGAAAGTTTGGTTTTACCACTTTAAGTATCTTGTTTTCAATTATTGGGTATTTCCCTTTTAAGTAGGCGTGGTCCGGATGTTCAGACGTCATGACGCTCGTGATGTCATGCGTAGGAATCAATTGCTTGCACATGCGCATAACAATCCGCAACCAAAACGTTTTGAGACTGCGCATGACGATCAGCAACACAAACCTTTTAGAACGATAAATGGGTGATTGTAACTGCGCATGCGCGGCTTCCGTTTCCTGCGCATGCGCAGACGCAGTTTTTGTTTCTTTGTGTGCCCGAGACTGTAAAATGTGCTCCGACGCCATTTTATCGCGGATTTCAGCGTTTTTTTCTTTCTGAAAGTTGTAAGTTACCTTTTCCTTTCGATCTGGACTGGATTTCAGCGTTTTGGCTTTGTGAAAAATTCAAGGTATTTCTTCTTTTTGATCTGTACTTTTCACTCGCGATTTCTTGACTGAAGCCTTTCTGTTTGTAGAGTTTTGCATCACTCAGTCTCTGTGCAGTTTAGCTTCTGAGCATACCGTGCTGCTCAAATTCCTTACAGTACTCTTCAAATTTGTTTAGTATTGTTTGTAAGTTGTTGCTGTCTTCAGATTTTGAGTATTTAAATCCATTATATACTTTCCTAGCTTCATGTCCTGCGATGAGCATTGCTATTTTAATTTTGTCTGATGCTGCTGCTACATCATTAGTTATGATATATAAATCGAACATTTGTTTAAACATTTTCCAGACATTTCTTACATTGCCAGTCATGTCCAGCTGAGGTGGGGTTCCAAGCCACATCCTCGAATAAGCAATGTCTTCCCAAGTCGAATGTCCAGTAGGAGATTTCCATGCCATTTTGTTCTTTCTTTGTCTGCAGCTGAGTTGTCCTGTAGTAAGCGTCTGAAGCCAAACCTGGTACCATGTGTTGTTCCTCATGTCTTAATAAAGCTCGTAGTCTCAGAGATGGAGAAGATGCATTATTGTGAATTTGTTCTCTCTTCAGAGCTTAACTTACAGCTAGGGTGATCATTGCTCGGCACAACATTGAGGGCCGAAGAGCCTGTTCTGTGCTGTACTGTTCTTTCTTACCTCAAATGCTGCCTGCTTGTGTCTGTGTCCTGCTACGAGTTCTGCCTTCCGTGAAGTGTGTCCTCACTTCCTGTCCCTGTGTATATATAGCTCTCCCGTGCTCGCTGTAGTGCTTGCTCAGTTGTATTGCATCTAGTCAGATCTACAATCACCACAAACTCCATCTACAAGTTTGCTGATGATACGACCATAGTGGGCTGGATCTCGAATAACGGCGAGTCAGAATACAGGAGGGAGATAGAGAACCTGGTGGAGTGGTGTAACGACAACAATCTCTCCCTCAATGCCAGCAAAACTAAAGAGCTGGTCATTGACTTCAGGAAGCAAAGTACAGTACACACCCCTGTCAGCATCAACAGGGCCGAGGTGGAGATGGTTAGCAGTTTCAAATTCCTAGGGGTGCACATCTCCAAAAATCTGTACTGGTCCACTCATGTTGACGCTATCACCAAGAAAGCACAACAGCGCCTATACTTCCTCAGGAAACTAAGGAAATTCGGCATGTCCACATTAACCCTTTCCAACTTTTGCAGATGCACCATAGAAAGCATCCTATCGGGCTGCATCACAGCCTGGTATGGCAACTGCTCGGCCCAGGACCGCAAGGAACTTCAGAGAGTCTTGAATACTTCCCAGTCCATCACACGAACCTGCCTCCCATCCATGGACTCCATCTACACCTCCCGCTGCCTGCGGAAAGCAGGCAGCATAATCAAGGATCCTTCCCACCCGGCTTACTCACTTTTCCAACTTCTTCCATCGGGCAGTAGATACAGAAGTCTGAGAACACTCTCGAATAGCCTCAAAAACAGTTCTGCCCCACTGTCACCAGACTCCTAAATGACCCTCTTATTGACTGACCTCATTAACACTACACCCTGTATGCTTCATCCGATGCCAATGCTTATGTAGTTACATTGTATATCTTGTGTTGTCTATTATGTATTTTCTTGTATTTTCTTGAATTTTGTTTAATTCCCTTTTCTTCCCATGTACTGAATGATCTGTTGAGCTGCTTGCAGAAAAATACTTTTCACTGTATCTCGGTACACGTGACATTAAACAAATCCAATCCAATCCAATCCAATGAAGTGAAATAAGGAAATATAGTTATTAGCGTGCATTCCCTGTTGTTAATCATTTGTGTGGTACATGCTTTGGAGGTCAAGATTTAGGCCATCTACTTGTTACATGATTACATTTCTGGCTTTTCTTAGTTCAATTTCCTTTCATAATATTCACATAGCAGCTGTACTTGCCACATATTGTTATTTACATTTAGCCAGTACCAACCTTTGGCAGCAGAGGTTAAAGTACAGTAACATAGGTTTTTATTTTTCCTTTTTTTAAAATGATATTTCTTTGGTCAAGCCCCAGTGATGTGTGAGGAATGCTTAAATGATTCAGAGGGTTAAGATTTCCTACCTTGATAATGTTTCATTGTTTGAATAATAGCAACTCACACACACCATAATTACCAACAACCATGCCTTCAAACCTTTCTGGGATCACTCGTTTTGTTTTAATAGATATGGACTAATTAACAAATTGCATTTTAGGATAGTTGTGACAGCATGGCCCCTTTAAGTGGGTGATCTTTCACAGGCCATGTGACCCGCAAAGAACCTATGGGGAAGGAGCGCTTGAGCCTGGGCCAATTAGGTACAAAGGTGCAGACCCAGGTTGGGGGGGGAATCATTAGAGTAAGCTTTGGAGTCGGTGAGACTAGTCCTGTGTTGGAGTTGTATTGATCTGTGTATATATAGAGTGCTTCTGTTGTTGATAAATCACCGTGTGATTTGACCCTGCCTTTTGTTACCTCGTGCATTATTGTAGGTCAAAAAATGTTGAGCTTTCACGCATATCCTGATCATTGTGGAAGAAGAGTTATTATGGGAAATGAATCTGATGAAAAGGGAAAAACAACATCAAGATTGGAAAAATTTGAATAGTGTACGAGGAATACTGTAGGATAATATGATTTCTCCTATGCTTCTCCAGCATTCATTAATCTTTCAAGGATACTAAATTATCATGCCATTTCTCTCACGGTGGGCAGTGGACAGTTGCTTTATTCAAATAATTGAATAAACACTATGATGGGATCCAAAGGGATCTGGGTCAATTGAGTGAAAAAATCACAGAATTCTAGTTACATTGGAGCTGGAATATGTGAAGAGGTGTCCATTAGCAAAATTGGAAAGAGGTTTAGAAACAGATCAATGATTACTCTTTGAAAATATTCAGGCATTCGGAAGCTGTTGTCAACCAAATTAATCATGCACTGGGACATATCCCAATAATATTTTGACATGAATTGAAGCTATTTGTTTAATCATGTATGGATTATTGTTGTGTGGTTTTGGCCAACTTATCTTCAAAAGGATATTGATGCATTGGGGAATGATTTGAGTTCCCACATCCTCCATGCCAACTCATGGCACTTCCATGACCATTCACCCAGTATGCACTCTGAACAGAATCAATAAACCATATAGTAACACTGGCATATGTGGAAAAGCTTTTAAAATCAGTAATTCATTCTTAACTTATTTTTTAAAAACTGCTTTTGCAACAGCCGATGAAAAGGTGCCAATCAAGCAATCCTTCAACGCAGCTGTTTAAATAGACTAATGGATGCCTGGGCTTTCAGCCAAGACTTGTATGCATAGAAAAAGAAAAGACAAAACACACTTCCCATCAAAATCCTACTTAACACAAATTAATTTAGAAGTATGATCTGAAATTCAAATGAGATAGGTTAATAAATCTGCAATTTTGCTTTACTTTCACATTTGAGTTTTTGAAAAGTCGCTTTTCATTTTGATATGAAATTAGATTAAGGCTGCCTTAGGAACATTACTGTATTAATAATTGACAATAATGTGTTCTGTAATCATTTCCTGTAGACATGCAAGAAGAATGTATTCTTCAGTAACAGGTAGATATTTGAAAATTAAGTAATTAAGAAAATGGATTTTGAGTTGGTTTTGGGTGCAATGGGAATTCCTGCAGTTCATTTACATTTCAAGTCTTGATATTTCTCCTTTAAGCAATAATTTGCATCCTTAATTTCGAAAATCCAAGCACACAAATGTCTAATGAACTGTCAGCTCTGGGAAGTGTGAGCCAACAGTGATGCCAAGTCAATTCTCCCTCTACACATAATACAATTGGAGTCTATTTGTGTATTTGCAGTGCTGCTCTCACACATTCACGGAAGATCGATGCTTCTCTATTCCTGGGAGGCCGAACTATTTGGACAGGAATCAAATGCTGATTGCAAATTGTGGACTCAAAGGCAGAAATAAAATCCAGTGGGCTTTGTATGTTTATGCCTTATTACCAATTAAGAACTTACAGTAGTAGAATCAATTCTGAAATTAAAAAGATAGATTAAAGTGAATTGTGGGGGGGGGGGGGGGGGGGGGGTGGGGGGGGGGGGGCAAAGGAAGGCACCACAGACGTTTTAAGGATAGAAGAAGTCATTTGAGAGTTGGTGGTTAGTCAAGACCAATTTATATAATTTATTCTTGGAATTTGCGCATCTTTGAAAACACAGGAATTTATTGCCCATCCTCAGTTATCCTTGAGAAAGTTCTGGCCATCCTGTTCCTTGAATGGCAGCTGTCCATGTGGTGAAGACGCTCATATCCAGTTGTTGGATGAGGTATTCCAGTAATGAAGGAACAATTATGTATGTCCCCGTCAGGCTGGTGTGTGACTTGGAGGTGATGTCCCATGAACCTGCTGCCCTTGCCTTTAAGATGGTAAAGATTGTGGAGTTTGAGATGTGCAGTTGAAGAAGCCTTAATGACTTGCTGCAGTACATCTTGTGAAGCATGTACATATTAATACTGCAGTCATAAAATGCCAGTGGAGCAGAGAGTTGATATTTAAAGTGGTGGATGGAGTGACGATTTTTGCAGCTGCAGCCATCTTCACAAGTAGCATGTGTTCCATCATGGTCTTGTGTTGTGCTTTGTTGGCAGTGTTTTGATGAAGCTGGAGGTGAGCCCCTGCTCTCACAGCACAACTAATGCTGAAGGGCGATTGTTGAGCTCTCTTTTATAAGAGGTGGTAATTCAGTGCATGGCATAAATGTTACTTGCTATTTTGCAGTTATACTCTGGATGTTGTCCAGGTCTTTGGGCACGTGGGCATTCATTACCTGAAGATTTGTGAAAGGAGCTGAAAACTTAACAGTCATCAGCCAACAGCAACACCTCTGACATTATGATTGAGAGAAAGATATTGATGAAGTAGTTGAGGGTAGCTCGCCTGAGGGTACGTTCCTGAAGAACTCTTGCACCAGTGTCCTGAGTTTGAACTGATTTGCCTTCAAAAATTATAATAATGTACATTTTGTGCCTGAACACACCATGGACAGGCACAATCTGTGAATGAATGAGAAAGAGTGCAGCATGGAACTTGTATTGATCTCTGTATATCAATGTACATGATCAATGTATGTAAAACTAGTACAGTCAATTCAGCACTATGTTTCACTATCAGGTGGTATAAGAAAGACTTTACCACCCTTTCTGAGAGAGGGTGCTTCAGGAGTGTGAACAGACAAGACAGAGAATAGCTAGAGAGAGAAGTTACAAGTTATTTCATTATTACCTTGTATAGTTAGTTAGTTATCTTTACTGTATGTTATTTCTTTTACAAGTTGAATATCAAGTACAAACGACACACAAATATTGGGCGGGATTCTCCGACCCTCCCGGGGGTCGGAGAATCACGCCCCTGCCGGCTGCCGAATTCTCCGACGCCGGGGATTTGGCGGGAGCGGGAATCGCGCCGCGCGATTTGGGGGCCGTTGGCAGCGGCCCCCCTGGCGATTCTCCAGCCCGCAATGGGTGGGCTAGCCGGCCGTTTTCGGCGGGTCCCACCGGCATATGTTGCAACAGGTACTTAACGACGGGACCTGACTCTGCGGGCGGCCTCCAGGGTCCATGGGGTGGGGCGTGGGAGGATCTGGCCCTGGGGGTGCCCCCATGGTGGCCTGGCCCGCAATTGGAGCCCATCAGATGGTGCAACGGTCCGCGATGGCTGGTGCCGAGATGAAACCACTGCACATGCGCTGAGATGATGCCAGCATATTCCGGCGTCAGTTGGCATGGCACCAAGCCGGCGCGGCACAAACCATCCCTTTTTTCTTCAAAAAACTATCTATCTTTACCTTAAAAACATTTAATGAAGGAGCCTCAACTGCTTCACTGGGCAAGGAATTCCATAGATTCACAACCCTTTGGGTGAAGAAGTTCCTCCTAAACTCAGTCCTAAATCTACTTCCCCTTATTTTGAAGCTATGCCCCAATTTAGCGTACCCAATTATTTTTTCCAATTAAGGGGCAATTTTAGTGTGGTCAATCCGCCTAACCTGCACATCTTTGGGTTGTGGTGGTGAAACCCACGCAGACACGGGGAGAATGTGCAAACTCAACACGGACAGTGACCCAGGGCCGGGATTCGAACCCAGGTCCTCAGCGCCGTAGGCACCAATGCTAACATAGAACATAGAACATAGAACGATACAGCGCAGTACAGGCCCTTCGGCCCTCGATGTTGCACCGACATGGAAAAAAAAACTAAAGGCCATCTAACCTACACTATGCCCTTATCATCCATATGCTTATCCAATAAATTTTTTAATGCCCTCAATGTTGGCGAGTTCACTACTGTTGCAGGTAGGGCATTCCACGGCCTCACCACTCTTTGCGTAAAAAACCCACCTCTGACCTCTGTCCTATATCTATTACCCCTCAATTTAAGGCTATGTCCCCTCGTGCTAGCCACCTCCATCCGCGGGAGAAGGCTCTCGCTGTCCACCCTATCTAACCCTCTGATCATTTTGTATGCCTCTATTAAGTCACCTCTTAACCTTCTTCTCTCTAACGAAAACAACTTCAAGTCCATCAGCCTTTCCTCATAAGATTTTCCCTCCATACCAGGCAACATCCTGGTAAATCTCCTCTGCACCCGTTCCAAAGCTTCCACATCCTTCCTATAATGAGGTGACCAGAACTGTACGCAATACTCCAAATGCGGCCGTACTAGAGTTTTGTACAACTGCAACATGACCTCATGGCTCCGGAACTCAATCCCTCTACCAATAAAGGCCAACACACCATAGGCCTTCTTCACAACCCTATCAACCTGGGTGGCAACTTTCAGGGATCTATGTACATGGACACCGAGATCCCTCTGCTCATCCACACTACCAAGAATTTTACCATTAGCCAAATATTTCGCATTCCTGTTATTCTTTCCAAAGTGAATCTCCTCACACTTCTCCACATTAAACTCCATTTGCCACCTCTCAGCCCAGGTCTGCAGCTTATCTATGTCCCTCTGTAACCTGCAACATCCTTCCGCACTGTCTACAACTCCACCGACTTTAGTGTCGTCTGCAAATTTACTCACCCATCCTTCTGCGCCCTCCTCTAGGTCATTTATAAAAATGACAAACAGCAACGGCCCCAGAACAGATCCTTGTGGTACGCCACTCGTAACTGAACTCCATTCTGAACATTTCCCATCAACTACCACTCTCTGTCTTCTTTCAACTAGCCAATTTCTGATCCACATCTCTAAATCACCCTCAATCCCCAGCCTCCGTATTTTCTGCAATAGCCGACCATGGGGAACCTTATCAAACGCTTTACTGAAATCCATATACACCACATCAACTGCTCTACCCTCGTCTACCTGTTCAGTCACCTTCTCAAAGAACTCGATAAGGTTTGACTATCCCTAATCATATTATTCCTATCTAGATGATTATAAATCGTATCTTTTATAATCCTCTCCAAGACCTTACCCACCACAGACGTTAGGCTCACCGGCCTATAGTTACCGGGGTTATCTCTACTCCCCTTCTTGAACAAAGGGACCACATTTGCTATCCAGTCCTCTGGCACTATTCCTGTAGCCAATGATGACCTAAAAATCAAAGCCAAAGGCTCAGCAATCTCTTCCCTGGCTTCCCAGAGAATCCTAGGATAAATCCCATCCGGCCCCGGGGACTTATCTATTTTCACCTTGTCCAGAATTGCCAACACTTCTTCCCTACGCACCTCAATGCCATCTATTCTAATAGCCTGGGTCTCAGCATTCTCCTCCACAATATCATCTTTTTCTTGAGTGAATACTGACGAAAAGTATTCATTTAGTATCTCGCTTATCTCCTCAGCCTCCACACACAACTTCCCACCACTGTCCTTGACTGGCCCTACTCTTACCTAACCACTGTGCCATCGTGCTGTATTGATATTGTGGAGAGTGTGACTGAATACTAGCACCTGTAATGGTGGTGACTTCAGGAGGAGGCTCCGAAAGTTAATCTATTCGGCATTTCTGGCTAATAATGACTGTGAACACTTCAACCTTACCTTTTGTGCTTGTTTTGTGTTCTGCCGTTACTGAAGATAGGAATGTTCATTGAGCCTCCTGCTATTCATGGTGAGGTTTACACTCTTTCAACATGTTAGTCATGGAATCATTGAGCTCTGTCTATAGCATGCTGTAAAGCGCTCATGCAGTTCTTTGTTATAGCTTGATAAACTGGTATTCCAGTTTCAGATAGATAAACCATGTGATTACAGGGAAGTACCATTCTTTCGTTGCTGAAGATTGATAGTTCTCATGGCTCCCAATTTTGAGGTGATACATTTCTTCTCATTATCCCAATTGGCACAGTGGGAGTGCCACAGTTTGCTCAAATCTAAAGATGGGACTTGGTTATCACACGCACTGTGCAGTTGCCACTCCTGTTGATACCATCATGGACAGATGCATTTCAGAAAGGTAGATCGGAGAGATGTGACCAAGTGAATTATTCTGTGATGTTGGTTCTTTCATCACCTTCCACACACACCATAGTTGTGCTGTGCATTAATATTTGATGATGGATATTGGAAGCCCCCCACCTAGACTACACTCTTCATCTGTCTCCAATCAAGGCTTCTTCCAAGTGATGTTCAAAATGAAAGGTATTAATTCATCAGCAAAGTGGTAAGCAGGAGGTTTCTTTTCCTGTGTTTTTACCTGAAATCATGAAACTTTGTGAGATCCAAAGCCAATGTTGAAGACAACAAGGGCCATTCCCATCCACTACGCTGTACACTCTTGTTGCCTGAACCTCTGGGTTCTGGTTTGTTTTGCCCATTCGAATACGTACAGTGCATGTGATTTATGCTGTATATGTATAAATGAACATTCGTAGTTTCTACTAACTTCATTAGACCGGAGCTTGTACCATTGTATATTGTCATACACGTGTTTCATGTTTTTGTATTTCATAGAATTTACAGTGCAGAAGGAGGCCATTCGGCCCATAGAGTCTGCACCGGCTCTTGGAAAGAGCACCCTACATAAGCCCATGCCTCCAAACTATCCCCGTAACCCAGTAACCTCACCCAACCCTTTTTGGACACTAAGGGCAATTTATCATGGCCAATACACCCAACCTGCACATCTTTGGACTGTGTGAGGAAACCGGAGCACCCAGAGTAAAACCCACACAGACACGGGGAGAACATGCTGACTTCGCACAGACCGTGACTCAAGCCGGGAATCGGACCTGGGTCCCTGGAGCTGTGAAGCAACTGTGCTAACCACTATTCTACCATACTGCCCTGAATGTAACTCATCTGTTTGTTATTTGAACAGAGGCATTAATCTATAGACATGGAGAAAAGTTGCGTGTTAGACGCAATTCAACGGCCTCAACGTGCCCAACCTAGTGTTGGAATGAGGCCATTGAATCATCGAGGGACCTCTCGTGAGATTTGCGTTGCTCAAATTGTATCACGAAATTCAATGGAATCTCGTGGCACATCGCAATCTGGATCTCAAAAGAACAAAGAACAAAGAAAAGTACAGCACAGGAACAGGCCCTTTGGCCCTGAAAGCCTGTGCCGACCATGCTGCCCATCTAAACTAAAATCTTCTATACTTCCTGAATCTGTTTCCCACTTTTCCCATCCTATTCATGTATTTGTCAATATGCCCCTTAAACGTCACTATCGTCCCTGCTTCCACCACCTCCTCCGGCATCGAGTTCCAGGCACTCGCTACCCTCTCTGAAAAAATCTTGCCTCGTACATCTCCTCTAAACCTTGCCACTCGCACCTTAAACCTATGCCCCCTAGTAATTGACCCCTCTACCCTGGGAAAAAAGCCTCTGAATATCCACTCTGTCTGTGCCCCTCATACTATTGTAGACCTCTATCAGGCCACCCCTCAAGTTCCGTCGTTCCAGTGAGAACAAACCGAGTTTATTCAACCGCTCCTCAGCTAATGCCCTCCATACCAGGCAACATTCTGGTAAATCTCTTCTGCACCCTCTCGAAAGCCTCCACATTCTTCTGGTAGTGTGGCGACCAGAACTGAACACTATACTCCAAGTGTGGCCTCGCTCTCATTGGCTGATATCCGGATATGCATATTTAAATAATTCAATAGAATCATTTAAATCTGCGTCCGCCAGATTCTCCTGGGACCCGAAATTCCCCGGCTGCATCTGGGAGACCTTGCCAAGGTGCAATTTAGCACTGATGCACACAAACATGTATCAGCTGCAACTGCACCAAGGGAGTCTCCCAGCCCATTGCAGACCTCCGGGTGGTCAAGGATAGGGGAGGGTGGCACCCTGGCACTCCCCCTGGTGCCTGCGCACTTTGACACTGCCAGCCTGGCAGTACCAAATTGCCTGGGTGCCAGGCTGCCCCTGCCAGGAGTCGGGTGCAAGGGTGCCTTTCCCATAAGTGTTGGGGTAAGGGGGGCTCAAGGACCCTGAAAAGGAAATGTTGGGTGATGTGAAGGGGTGCAGAGGCCATGGTGGGTTCACTGAGGGGGGCAAAAGATCAGAGCTGTCTTTAAAATGGCACTCCGATTCACGAGTAGTATTGAAATAACCAAAACGCAGCCTCAATGGGGAAATTTCTCACCGAGACAAAATGAAAACGGCAAAGTACAGCCGAAAAGTGGGGTGGGCGATTCTCCGATATTGAGGCCAAGTGTTTGCGCCGTCGTGAACGCAGTCGCGTTTCACGATGGCGCGAACAGGGCCTGGGCACGACGGGGCCAGCACGGCACTGGAGCGGTTCACGCTGCTCCAGCCTCCTTATGCGGCACCAAATAGATGCCGCGCCAACCCGCGCATGTGCAGTTGGGGCAGCTCAATCCTGCGCAAGCGCGGGGAACTTCTTACACGCACCAGCCCCGACCCAGCATGGTGTCGGTGTTCAGGGGTTGGCCGCGCAGGAAGTAGGCCCGGGAGGGTTGGGGTGGGGGGGGGGAGGGAGTGCCACGATCGCGGGTCAGATTCCATCGGAGGCCCCCCCCGGTGAAGGAGTCTCTCCCCACCCACCCCCCACAGGCCGCCCCCCGAGTGTTCACGAACAGTTCCCGCCGGCAGCGATCAGGGGTGAACGCCGCTGGCGGGACTCTGTAACGTCGGAGCAGCCGCTTGGCCCACCCTCGGTGGCAGCCCCACCGATTCCAGCAGCCCACCGCCGGCGCCGCGCCAAACGCGTCAGCGAAAATGGCGCCGATTCCCCGCACCTCGGAGAATCGCATGCCGATGTCGGGGAGCAGTTGCGGCGATTCTCCGGCCCGGCGCGGGGCTCGGAGAATCGCCCCCGGGGTCTTTAGCACTGAGAAACACCCTGTTAAACATGCCAAAAACGAGACATAGATTTGTTTTGGTTTAAGCGTGCCCGTTTTCTTTTACTACCCATGATCAATGGGCGCGATTCTCCGCAAAGGCGGAGAGTCGTGAAGGCTGCCACGAAACGGGCCGTGTTTCACGGCAGCCTCCGCGCCCCCTCCCGGGACCCGATTCTGCTCCTCCGTCGGGGCTAGCATCGCGGCCCCGTGAACTCCAGCATCGCGGGCTTAACGAATTTCGCTATGCCCGCGCGCCAAAGTTAGCGACGGCTGACGCATATGATGACGTCAGCCGCACATGCGCGTATTGGACGACTCCAACCCGCGCGGATGACGTCATCCGCGCATATGCATCAGACCCGCGCATGCGCGGTCCGTAATGCCCCTCAGCCGCCCCGCGGACTTATCCTGCGGGGCGGCGGAGGGAGAAAGAGTGTGCGGGAATCAGGCCCGCTGCCCGCGATCGGTGGGCACCGATCGCGGGCCCATGCCACCCTTGGCACGGCCGTGGTGCGGCCGTGCCAATTGGTGGCATGGTTGTGCAGAACGGCACTTTGTGGCCGTTTTCACGAACTGGTATAGCAGGTGTATTAAAAATCGTGAAAACGGCCGTAAAGGCCTTGGAAATCGGCCCATCAGCCAGGGGAGATAGGCGGGCGTGGGGGTGGAGGAGAATAGCGGGAGGGCGTTGGACCAGCGTCGCTGTAAAAATTTGCACCGCCCGCTATTCTCCGCCCCGTCATGAGTGTGGAGAATCGCGCCCAATATGTTTGAATGCCATCAAGAACGATTGTCCCAAGTAAATAATCCCACTAACAAGTTTTTTTTTGTGAAGAAGCTTTTGTGTTATCACACTTACCACAGATGTTACAACACAATGCCACACTCACTCATCTCATACACTCCATCACACGTCCAAAGATTTGATACAGATGAAGGTGAAACAATACAATTATAATTTATGATTATCCCAGTCTCTTTCATCTTAGATGAGTTGATGGTTTAATTAAAGTGAATTTCCTGTACAGCAGATGACTCTCAATTAGCTGTGATGCTTCCTGTAGTTGAATATTCAGGAGGCTAGCTTTCAGGTGAACTCAAAAGTTCGAAGAGTTTGGAAGTGTCCTTTTTACACATTCAAGGTATTATTGTTTATTACTTGGGCAGCTAGTTGGTGGCTTCCTGCTGAAAACCTGTTTGCAGAACAGCTTCTTTTTATTACTTTGACAGCAGATGACAAAATAGTTTTGTGATGATTTGTGGTGATTGGGCAACACAGCAGAATAAGGGTCACCTGGCTTCGGGGACCAATTGACATGCAGAATGGATAATCACCTCAGGAAGTAGAGTCCTCTCTTAGGCAGAAGACATGTAGGGGACTAGGGCAGCAGAGTGGCTGCTGTACTTCAGTGCAGTTTTTCTTATTAATTAATATCTTTTGTGTTTTAATGAAGTCTATGAAACTGCATTGTTACATCTGGCGACAAGGATGGGATTATCATGACACTGCCTCTAGCCCGAAACCTGTAAGCAGCCTGTTTTAATCAAAGTCCGCTGACTTGCCCTTGAAGGGACAATCACCACAGGTTAGCACAGGCTTCCTCACAGTGTGACTTGTATAAGTTCTAAGTCCTTTGTCCAAAATTGAGTGGTGTGTTGATCACACATCCTATGTTGTCATTTGACATCTTAACATTCACCCAGACTTGTTTGCTTGAGGGACCTTCATAACACAATGGAAGGTTGATAAGACCCATTTACATTAGTCTGTCACACATTGCTTTTTAGTGTTTTTTTTGTCCATGGTGAAACCGAAAAAACAGGCCGTCAGGAATGCTGGCCAGGATTTCGGAGTGGTGTACGCCGGCGTCAAGGGACTTCTGGCCCAGCCATTTAGTGGTCCTCAGGGGGCCAGCACGGCACTGGAGTGCTGCGCATCGGTGCATGCGCGTGGTGGCCATCTCCGCGCCAGCGCATGCCCGTAGTGGCCAGCTCCACGCCGGTGCATGCTCGTGGTGGCCAACTCCGTATCGGCGCCAAGCAACATGGTGGAGACCTTCAGCGGACCCGGGCGGAAGGAGGTAAGCCCCCTCCAGATTGTGGGCGCCTGCCGATCGATAGCCCCCGATTGTGGGCCTGGACGCCGTGGAGGCTACCCTCCAGAGTTATATCCCCCCCCCCGCTCCCACACCATGACGGCCACCGCAGCCGCGAATCCAAGCTCCCCCCCGGGTGGTCCAGGTTGGAACCACGCCAGCAGGACTCGCTGGAACTCGGTGGGAATTTGGCCAGTCGACGCCTCTTTCAGCAGCCCCCGACTGGCGCCCTGTGGACCACGCAGGAGCGATTGGTGGCGATTCACCTCCCGGCATTGGAGCAGCGTAGCGGGAATATCGCCGGCCACCGCCGATCCTCTGACCCGGCACGTGCTAGGAGAATCCCGGCCGCTATGTTTATTTTATTGTTGGTCCGTCCTTAAACAAAGGGATGTGTGAATTTCCCAAATATATGTGAATATCCATATTTAATTAGGTATGTGCTTGAGACTCAGGATCGTCTGAAGCTCAAACAGCTAAAGGTCACATGATTTGCAGCAACCATTTTAATAATCGGTGTTAAAAATTCTAAAGTCTTGACTGAAAGTTCTGGAATATATACTGGAACATGGCACTATTTAAAATAAATAGGTTGATGTTGTCATTGAAAAGCAGGCAAAATAATTTCATGCAAATACATTAAGCATTTGCACAATAATGCACAATGTAACTTCCTTTCTATTCGCGACATAAAATGTGAACTCCCATTATTTGATCACTGTTTGGCTAATGGAACATTGCAGTGAAAACAATAAACATTAACATGAATTCTAGATTTTAATTATCTTGATCATGTAGCTCACTTCAGAATGAAACTATGAAACAATTGCTTTGCTTTTACTGTTTTTGCGTGCTGATGCTGAAAATCTGCAATCTGGAATTCGATCCCCAAATAGTAATGATTTTAATTATGTATTTAGATACTACATGCTGTGCTACCAAGTCTAAAATTTGCTTCATCAGTGACGTCGCACCAACAATTGCAGGCTAAAATATTGATGGGCAATGTAGAACCAATTTCAAATCATTTTTGGAAAATATTTTTTTAAATGCCAGGTGACTGGCAAGCACTTGCACTAGTTCTGGCTACCTTTGAGCAACATTTGGTACTTATGCTGTTAAACTACACACATGTGAGGGAATCAGCTGAATTCTGCTTTGGGTGATAAACGTGGATTATAATTATCCTTGCTTAGTCTAAATCCAAAGACTTTTCCTCCAATTCCAGTACCAATTTTTGGCATATTACTAATGGCTGACTGGCATAGTAACAAAACCCCAAATGTAGTCAGAATGCCATGTGAGAGGGACACACGCCAACCACCTTGCACAGGATTATCTGTAGAGCTTTGGCAGTAAAACAGGAAAGAGGCAATTAGCATCAACTTCATTATAACTAAATGCTTAAGCAACAATACTACTTACTGGGATCAAAACTCCGGTTGCTTTTTAATCTTTCTATTGTATTTATTGAACCATACAATATAGGTTGTACTATACCAACAGTGTAAAAATGTTTGTCTTTGGGGATTACTTTCCTTTGTGTGTGAAGTCGAAAATGATTTTTTTACTAAATTACTATTGCTTTATCATGACAGGTTAATCAAAGAACTTCTGTTTGACTTCACTCACAAAGGAAAGTATATGTCTCCATAATTGAACTTGAAAGCACTGAGGTCTGCATTTTCCATTCACTCCTGTTCACATTAGGTGGGTTTGGCAGTAAGGGCATAAAATATCACAAGAACGCCTCAGTTGCATTTCACGTCAACATGAATGCAGGACATGATTATCCCTTCCCTCCTGCAGTGGTAGCTCACATTTCCCACTGTCCAAGGTTGCAAACCTCATTATAATATATTAGCATATCATTATCGGGCCTATACTCCGGAATCATATCCCCATGTCAAACAAAGCATCCACTGTGGCGTGATGCCAGAATGGCGAGGTACGTGACTGGTCTCAGAAGGCGTGCACCTGGTGAGCAGTACACTGAGGGGAACTTGGAGATGAGTACATTGCTCACTGAGTAACTCAGTGTCTTGGGAGGGTGAGGGAGCGTAGGGCTTGAGCAAGGTTGCCAGGGGGTGAACCTGTGTGAAGAATATTTCCTGGGTGTGGCAGCTGTGACTTCCAGGTGAACTCCTCGTGCTCACTGTGTACAGGGGCAGCCTTCTAATATGTTGCCCAGATTATCAAAGCACTGAGGTGATGGCAGGATGGGCAAATCAGAGGCCACCCGCCCACCAGCGATATGACACGGAACTCATGCCTGCCTTTGTTTTTCAACAAGTCCCGCACTATATTGCGTAAAAAGCCGCAACTATTGTCAACGGGTTCAATGCCGCTTTTCCCACCAGACATTGCAGACATCGTAGAAAAACTGGCAGAAAATCCTAGCCAAAATCTATCTTTCCAAATCTATTTCTTGTTTCCTCTTGTATTCCACTCTGCTCATTCACTTTTAATACAATCTTCTTTCACTTCCTTGCACTTTCTAGTTTTAAACCTCCTTCTGCTTTCCTTTCCAAAGCCAATAAGAGGCAACATTCTGAAGCAGATCCCTATCCACCATGCTGGAGACCTCATCATAAATTCAACTAAACGGATCAGACATGATCTGCCTTATGTAATTCCTTGCAGACTCTTTATGATAAGCTCATACATGTCCAATTGCTCAGCCACTCTGCTTCTGATGGCAGTTATCAGAATCTATCAAGTATAAAATTGCACACAATTGATCTTAAACTGACAAATCTTTATTGTACGATTTCCCTTTCCCTTCATTCTTAAATGATGCAGGGACGCTTGTGATTTTCCAATACACAAATGCTTTGAAGCTATAGAAAGTTATGATAAATGTACCTGTTTATTTTAAAAGATTGGGTAGGAATCCTGAGGTCCTACAGATGTGTCCATCCCAAGTAATAATTATTATCAAAATTACCACATTGTCACTTAAAATAAATCTACAAAGTTCTTCCCCTTGGCTGACGTTTTGTTTCCATTGTATTGCTGATATTTTCTCTTCATGCTTCGCTGTGAAAACAGCTAGAAAGTATTTATTTAACACCTGCCATTTCCTTATAACCCATATACCAAACCGGCTTATGCCAGAGTCCTGCTTTATTGAGGTTTGTTATTGTTTGTTATTTACACACAGAAGGAGGCCATTCGGCCCATCGTGTCTGCATTGGCTCCCAAAACAGTTATCCAAATTTTTGATGATTACTGATGCTTCCATGAGTGCACTAGTCAGTATCTTACTGGCTGGATATAGATTGTGGGATGGTTCTTTGACTATAGATTGGGAGATACTCTGTACTCAATGCAGCCTGAAACACCCTAAATAATTCTTATACTCTTTAATCGGTGTTATGAGTGGTTAGAATCAGGCAGAAAAGGTGTATGTGAACAGTCCTGATACATTTCTCATGCCCCTACCCTGGATCTCAGCACGTGCTCAGTGTATAGCTGGCGTTACAATCCTAAATCCACCAAGTACAGCAAAGCCAACAACTCCCAAGCTGTTAGATACTGTAAAATTGAATCAGCTAGAAATGTGGCCGTATGCAGTAAGCAGCAGACAGCATCATTAGACAGAAAGGCAGATTTACAAAATATGTACATTTGCTCTCAGATATTTACTCTTGTTTTCATTTTTTTGGAAATGCATTTGAGGCAATTCAGAGGAGGTTTACTAGGTTGACACCTGGAATGAGCGGGTTGCTTTATATGGATTGGTTGGAAAGGCTGAGCTTGTTTCCACTCGAGCAAAGAAGAGTGAGGGGTGGCTTGATTGAAGTATGGCCTGACAACGTGGACGTGGAACGGCTGTTTCCTCTAGTAGGTGAGTCCAGAACTCGGGGACACTGTTTTAGAATTAGAGGTCACCCTCGGAGGGCAGAGATGAGGAATTTTTTTTTCCCTCTGAGTATTGTGTGAATTTGGAACAACTTTGCCTCTGAAGGCAGTGAAAGCGGAGCCACTGATTTTGTTTAAGACAGAGGTAGATAGATTCATGTTAGGCAAGAGAATAAAAGGTTTGGGGACAGTTTGGGGCATACTCGAATGTTGAACTTGATTCACAAACCGATCAGTTATGAACTTATTGAACGGGGGAGCAGGCTCGAGGGGCCAAATGTATGTTTCTCTGTTGAGATGTTCCTATGTTCGTAGTTTCGAAGCTAAGAGAGTCAGTAATATTAATGCAACTCAGTCACCCATATCAAACAATGGCACATGGCTTGAGTGACTTGCAGGTCTTGGGCTCAGGTTCTTTTTCAATCTCGTCTCAAATAGATGATTGATGGCTTACACATTTGGAAGCAATTTATGGAATTCATTTTAAAAAAAAATCTTTTTATTCTCCTCATTTTCAACATTTTCATCAAAAAAACAACAAAAGAAAACAACAAACACAAATACAGTACTAACCTCCCCAAACAGCACCCCGTTCAGTATACAAACCAAAACATCACCCGGACATTGCAAGTAAAAAAGAAAATGATCAATTAGCAAACAGTATAATCAAGAACAACAATGATCCCAACGCCCTTTCCCCCCCTAATTTTCGATGGCAACCAATTCTTAAAATTGCATAATAAACAGTCCCCATGAATTGTAGAATCCTTCCTTCATCCCCCTGAGCTCAAACGTCACCTTCTCGAGAGTCAAAAATTTCAGTAGATATCCCGCCAAGCTGAGGCAAAGGGTGGAGAATCTGACCTCCACCCCAGCAGGACCCGCCTCCGGGCAATCAGTGAGGCGAAGGCTAAAACATTTGCCCCCACACCCACCTGCAGCCTTGGCTGGTCAGACAGCCCAAAAATGGTTTCTAAGGGCCTTGGTTCCAAGTCCACGTGCATTGCCCCCGAGATGATACTGAAAACCTCCCTCCAATACTTCTCCAGCTTCGGGCAGGACCAAAATATATGTGCATGGTTTGCAGGGCCCTTCCCACATCGCTAACACACGTCCTCCCCTCCCTCAAAAAGTCGGCTCATCCTCGCCCTTGTGAGGTTGGCCCTATACATGACCTTCAGCTGTATCAGACTCGACCTCGCACGAGAACCCCAAAGTGTATCATGGAGTTCACCTGACCCACAACTTTGAATAGATTGTGGTATGGGGAGCACACGGCCCACTCTACAGGTGTGGTACAGCAGAAATTGAAAAGTATTTTTTAAAGCAAAACAGTGTTTATTCTATGAACTCAAGTTAACCTTTTTAAAACATACAGTGAACATCTTAGCAACCATTAATTCAAATACAACTCCCAAAGACTAAAACACCAAGTAATCCTTTAAGCTTTCCTTTTGTTGCTCGTTATGCTCTCTCCTTAATTGGCTCTGTTTATGGTGGTTAATATGGTCGCCGTCCTTCATTCTAATTATGCTTGCTCAAGAGTCGCCAGGTATCTTTTCGATACCGCCATAAGGTTCAAAACCGAATACTGATCAAAGACTCGATTCACCAGTTAGTAAGTTCAAAATCAATACTCATTTATTTACACACAGTCAATTATACTCATGCACAAACTCTGCTAACTAAACTATCACTACTACTAAAAGCCTATACTTAGCTTCGGGTGCCCACTCAGAGGAACAATGGCCGTTGTCCAGTTCTGAGGCTGCTGGCATCAAACTTGTATAGAATAGTAGCTAGGAGCGTCTATCTCGTAGCGTGCATTGACTTTGGACTTACTTGTTTGGTGCAGCTGCTAGGCAGGTCTCTCGCAGCTGAGAGCCCAGGATAAGAAGAACTATTCTTGCTTGGGAGCTTCTTTTTATACCCCAAAGGGGCTTCATGCGCTTTTGGGCAGGCCTTGAACTTGGCCCCAATTAATTTGTTTATATCCTAATCATCGGTATTGATTTTCTCCAATAAAGGGGTGGCTGCCTGATCACTAGGTGACCGTTGGCCTGCTTTTGTTTTAGTCTCCACTGGCGCCGGGGTGTCTGCTTTGGTATCGTTTGCTTAAATGTTTCTCTTTTGTCCCCGGAGATAGCTCATTATTATGCTAATGGCTTTGCAGTATCGGTCTTGTCTGGGAGCTGCAAACGTCAATCCACACTTGCACTTGCCTGCTTTCTTAGCATTGTTCAATTTTCCCTTCATTCTCTGCAAGTGTCCATTTTGTATTCAAGACGTGGCCACCCAGGTAGCTACACTTTTAACATCCCTAAGTCTTAAAAATACCTTTTTACAGAAAGACATCAGGCTTAACTTCACTGCTGAGAACAGTTACCATGTTGAAATCAGCAAATGGACATTCATAAGCTTGCAGAGATTCACACACAACCTGCTGTGATTGCAGCTTCTCCAAAACTAAAATGAAATCAAACCCACTCGACAGCAAAAAGCCTAAAGCGAAAGTAAAAAGCTGACAGACAGACAAGCTCCACCCACTCTCTGACATCAATGCAGCAATAAACACGCATTTCTTAAAGGTACTCTCACTACAGATATTTATATACACACCCATTTATAAACACCAATTTCTTAAAAGTACTCTCACATGACACCTCCCCCCAAGAAAAAAACCCCATCAACTTCAAGATGGTTTCATTTTTCATATTTTCACGATCCTTTAAGAAATGCACACAGTAAATACACTTTTTCGTTTAAAACAAAACAACACACGCAAACAGGTATAATAATGTAGTCCATTTTTTTTCTTCTTCCTCCAACTGGAATCCTTCTCGATTGACAGTCTCTTTGAACAAGAAGGTCCCTGCACGATCCATCCATTTCTCTGTGTCTTGGCATTTCTCTTTAAAGTCACATACTTTAGTTCAATCTGATCAGAGTTCCTTGCAATTCACCAACACAGGAACATTGGTTATCACAGCTTTCAGGCATTGAAATGCCTGTTGAAAGTACACTGTCCACTGAAATTTTCGATGTTTCTTCAGCAAGTCTATCATGGAGCAACCACGCTACAAAGATTTTTCACAAATGTTCGATCAAATCTACTCACGCCAAGAAATCGCATTATTTCCCTTCGTCTTGAGGGTATCGGAAACTCCTCCATAACTGTCGGGTTCACATCCTTTGTGACCATTCGACCCTGTCAGATTGTATGGCCAAGGAAAGTGACTTGGGCTCAGTTTATCGCCAAACCCGCCTCCTGAAGTCAATCGAATAACTCCATCAGATGTTTTAAATGTTCTTTCCATGTCTGGCTGAAAATTACCAGATTGTCGATGTGTACCGCACAATTGGGTAATCCTGAAACAAATTTGTTAGTTAACCATTGAAATGTGGCTGGGGCGCTTTTCATGCCAAACGGCACAACTTTGAATTGGTATTTACCATCTGAAGTCACAAAAGCTTACATCTCCTTCGCCCTTTCGGATAAAGGTACCTGCCAGTAACCTTTTAGTAAATCCAGTTTGGAAACAAAAGCTGATTGTCGATGCAATCCTCCAAAAGTGGGATAGGATAAGAGTCCGTTCTTGTAACTGCATTAATGTTTCTATAGTCCACGAACAACCATTGGGTACCATCTGGTTTTGGCTGAAACCCACTTCAATTATGCCATTTTAAAGCACACTCTCAATCTCTTTGTTAACCTGTGCCAATTTTAAAGGGTTAAGTCTATGTAGATGTTGTTTTATTGGAACAGCATTTCCCACATCTACATCATGTTTAGCCATTTTAGTACTTCCTAATTCATCTTCACAAACTTGCCCATGTGATATCAATAACTCTTTTAGGTCAGTTTGTTTTTCCTCTGGAAGGTAACTCAACAATTCATCCCAACTTTTAAGAACATCCTCTTTTTCCAATTTAATTTGAGGTATGTCAAATTCACAGTCATCTGGATTTAGTTTGTCACTTTGAGTTTGAATCATTAAAAATTCCTCCTTTTTCTTTCCTACCCTTTCAAAACACATTTAAATCATATTCACATGACACACTCGGTGAGTCATCCTTCTATCTGGTGTTTTTACCACATAATTCACCTCAATTAATTTCCTTTCAATCTGATAAGGTCCACAAAACCTTGCTTTTAAAGGTCCACCTACCACTGGTAACCAATACTAAAACTTTGGGCGCGATTCTCCGATGCCGCGCCGGTTGGGAGAAACGCGGGCCACGCCAGTTTTTCACACGACGCCGGTCCAACGCGCTCCTGCGATTCTCCCAACAGGCGAAATCGGTCCCGTCGGGTTCCGTGCGGCGCAAGCCGGAGAATCGGCCGAGACACCCAAAATGGCGATTCTCCAGTACACCCGCTATTCTCCGTCCTGGATGGGCCGAAGTTCCGATGGCGTGACCCGAGTTCACGCCGTCGCCATTCACACCTATTTTTAGTCGTCAGGCAGTCGCGCTGGCTGACGCTGAGCGCTGAGGAGGTGAGAGGACTGCCCCAGAGTCTCTGCAGACAGGGGAAGGCGTCCCTGAGAACACTGCAGCCAACGGGGGGTGTGGGTGGGGGGAGGGAGTAAGGGTGGGAGGGGGGGGTTGGAGGGAGGGGGGGTAGGGAGGGAATAGAGGTCGGAGGGGGAGAGGGTGGGAATGGAGGTGGGAGGGGGAGAGGGAGGGTGGAGGTGGGTGAGAGGGAGGGAGTGGAGGTGGGAGGGGGAGAGGGAGGGAGTGAGGTGGGAGGGGAGAGGGGAGGGGAGTGGAGGTGGGATGGGGAGAGGGAGGGAGTGGAGGTGGGGGGAGAGGGTGGAGGGAGGGGGTTGAGGGAGGCAGTAGAGGTGGGAGGGGGGAGAGGGAGGGGGTGGAGATGGGAGGGAGGCGAGGGAGGGAGGGGAGGTGGGAGGGGAGAGGGAAAGGTGGGAGGGGAGAGGGGAGGAGTGGAGGTGGTGGGAGAGGGTGGGGGGGGAGGGGGGAGAGGGAGGGAATGGAGGTGGGAAGGGGAGAGAGAGGGAGTGGCAGGGGTTGTCCATCCGCAGATGCCACATGTCAGCCGCCCTGCAATGGCAGGACGGTGACGAGGACATGCAGGTTATCGTGTGGCTGATGGGCAGAGCCTACTGACGCATCAGTGAGGAGGACGTTGTTAACTGACCGTTGGACGCAGACAGTGACCAGGGGTTAGGCTGGCCGCGTGTCAGCAGCGCGACCAGGCCATCGGGGCACACAGGTGTCCCATGGCAGCCGGCTGTCGAGGTATCGAAGAACCTCCGTGTAACATGTCATTTCTCTGCCCCCCACCACCCTTCTGCTCTTGGACGCAGATGGACTCCTCCCACTGCGTCTGTAGATGCTGGAAGATGGCCCTCATCCCGTCATTGATTCCAAATATATCGGGTGTCCGGGTGGGTCGAGTAAATCCAGGAACCCGGGAACCGTCTGGGCGGCAGCTGGATGCTGGGCCTGGGCTTCCCTCTGACCGTCCAGCCCCTCGGCTGCTCCAAACTCCACCTGCTGTACCGGCTCGGCTGTGTGGTGCACACCAGACCGCGACCCAGGAGCCTCATCACTTATTCGCCCAACCGAGGTGAGTGTCTCTGGGACGGTGGATGGTGTGGGAGACAGCAGTGCCGCAAGCTCCAGGTCCTAGTCCATCAGTACGTCCGTTGTGTCCTGGTCACACTCATGGCCCGGCGCAGGGCGCACCCGGCCCATGTAAAGTTCCGCAGCGGGTGAGTCCGTTGACTGCGTGGCCGTCCTCTGTGTGTCTAGGTCCACAGTCCCCGTCCTGTCCCCGCCACTGTGTTGTCTCATGGCCCGACATTCAGGCAACGCACAGCCATGATTGTCGTCACTGTCCGTCCTCTGTACGTGCCCCTCCAGAGTCCCGGATTTAGAGGATGGCCCTCCTGGCCGGCCTCCTGCCACCCTCTAGCGTGCGACCCTAGGTGCAGGTGTCATTGAGGATGGTTGGCTCGGTGTTGTACAAGACGGCCCTGGACGTTCGTCGGCTGGCCCTGGGGAACAGAATGATACGGGGTTTGTTAGATATGTTCGGCCGGGTGTACGGTGGTCCAGTGGGCAGAGTGTGAGGGGAGAGAGGATGTGTGGTCCAGTGGGCGGAGAGTGAGTGGAGAGAGGATGGGTGGTCCAGTGGACACAGTGTGAGGGGAGAGAGGTTGGGTGGTCCAGTGGGCACAGTGTGAGGGGAGAGAGGATGGGCTGGTGGGGGGGGGGGGGGGGGGGCGGCATGCAGGGTTGTCTCACTTGCTTCTACGCCTCCAACCTCACATTGCGCGACCTCCCAAGTGGCGGATCCCCCAGCGTGGTCCAGTGCCCTCTGTTCAAAGACTGTTAGGGTGCAGCACGGGAGAACCCACTCCGGTTCTAGTACGCTCCCGGTTGTTGTGAGCAGTCTTGTCCTGTTGTGTGTGTGTGGGGGGGGGGGGGGGGGGGGGGGGGGGGGGGGGGGGGGGGGGTCATAGATAGATCATCACAATTAGGCGGGTATCATCAGGGCATTCAGATATAGGCTACATTAATGCTGGGTGGGGGGAAGTTGGAGCCACACCATGCATCTCTCCAGGGGGTCGCAGGCGCTCTGTGGGTTCTGTTACAACCGTTGTTCATCCCCCTCCACTCACTGTCGCCACCCCCTCCCCCTCGTGCCCGGGAGGGGGGGGGGAGAGGGGGGAGGTGATGAGGGACATGGGGGGAGGGATGGTTCTGACCCGGGGGCACCCTCGTGGCACTACCCTGGCAGCCCTGGTGAGGTCATGGAGCTTCTTTCGGCACTGCCCTTCGGACCGAGGGGTCACTCACTGTCGTGCCCACCTTACGCCAGGCCCGTTGCAGTGCACTAGACGGGTGGAGATGCCCTCGACTTGGGCAGAGGACGCCCCTGCGCAGTTCCACCTCATCGAGGAGGGTCTCCAGGTCCGTGTCATGGAACCTTGGGGCGGCCCTCCGTGGCTCAGTCATCTTCCTCCCTCTTCTGCTCCGGGTCCCTCCGTGCGTTGATCGCGCCTTTCAAGACGTTGCGCGGCATCATTCGGGCGTCATGTGCTGACGACATGAATTTCACACCACGCCCCCGTGTTCTTCATGGCCCCATTGCTAGCCCATTTCCGGGGCCAGAATCGGTCGCAATCGGGGCCGTTTTGCGCCATTGTGAAACTCGACGGAGTTCACGACGGCGAGGTCGCTCCGGTGCGGCCTCGGAGAATCGTGCCCTTTATCTTCATTGGCAAAACTTTGGATTTCTTGTCCGTCACCCATTTCATCACATTTTGTTGTCTAGCCAATTCACCTGCTCTGTTTAATCGTTCCCTAAAATTTGACACGTAATCCAATAAGGTAATTTCCGATTTCTCACTTACCAATTTTTCCTTAATCAATTTAAGTGGTCCTCTTACCACATGACCAAAAATTAGTTCAAAAGGACTAAATTTGGTTGACTCATTATGTGCATCCCCATTTGCAAATAGTATGAATGGAATTCCTTTATCCCAAACTCTGGATAATCGTGACAATAAACCCTCAACATTGTCCTTCATGTCTGATGCCACCTTTCTAGCGCTCCCTGCAATTCTGGATGGTACGCAGTTGATTTAAATTGTTTTATTCCTCAGCTATCTATAACTTCTTTGAATAACCTTGAGGTAAAATTTGATCCTTGATCCGATTGTATTTCTGTGGGTAGTCCATATCTTGTAAAGAATTTAAGTAACTCCTCCACAATCATTTTAGCTGTATTATTACGCACTGGAATGCCCTCTGGAAACCTAGTAGACACATCCATTATCGTCAAAAGATATTGATTCCTACTTTACATTTTAGGAAGCGGTCCTAAGCAATCAATTAGGACCCTTGTAAAAGGTTCCTAAAATGCTGGAATGGGTATTAAGAGTGTTGGTTTGATCACAGCTTAAGGTTTCCCTATCACTTGACATGTGTGACATGATTGACAAAATTTAACTATATCTTTATGAAGTCCAGGCCAATAAAAATGTTTTTGGATTTCAGCTTGAGTTTTCCTTATTCCCAAATGACCTCCCACTGGTACCTCATGTGTAACTCGCAACACCTGCTTTCTATACGCTACCGTCAATATTACTTGAAGAACTTCTGTCCACTTTTCATCCGCCTGCATATTTAAAGGTCTCCATTTTCTGATCAAGACATCACTTTTACGGTAATAACACTCTGGTGTACATTCAGATTCCTCTTCCGTGTATGATTTCTGATACATCCTTTTTATTTCTATATCGTTTTGTTGTAACTCTGCCAATTTTCCTGAACTAAAAATATCCGCCTCATCCTCCATCTGTTCTTGTTCTTTTTCAACCATCTGATCAAAAATTGTTTTTGATAATTGCACTTCAATTTCATCTTCACTCTTTGATTTCTCCTCTTGTCTTAACCTGTGACTTTTCAACCTTGTTACTACACAATCTGGAAAACTCCTTTGATATTTGTCCTTCAACACCTCAGTTGTCTGATTTTCCTCTGTTCTAACCCACTGGGAAACCCCCCTCCAACCCGATTCCTCACCTTTTTGACATTCGCCGCCCAATAGTAATACAATAAATTTGGGAGGCCAACCCCCCTGCCTGCCCCCCTCTTTGCAGCAGGACCTCCTTCCTAATGCTGGATACCTCCCCCCCCACATATAAACGAGGTGATCCACTTCCTTAAAAAAAAGCCTTCGGCAGAAAGCCCGCAGGCACTGGATAAAAACAAAAATCACGGCAGCATGATCATTTTAATGCCTGCACCCAACCTACCAGTGACAAGGGAAGGCTATCCCAGCTTACAAAATCCGCTTTCACCCTCCCCACCAAGCCAGTAAAATTCTACCTACAGAGCTCCCCCCCCCCCCCCCCCCCCCCCCCCCCCCCCGCCAGCCCCGCGTCACCTGCACCCGCAAAAAATACCTGAAGTGGTCTGTTGCCCTGTGGAATGGCAGCGCTTCCACCGCTGCACCCACTCCCGGCAGGGACACCACAAAGTATTGACTCTTTTCTAGGTTTAATTAAAATCCTGAAAAAGGTCAAAAGTTCAGAGAAACACTATGTCTCCATCAACCCACTCGCCTCTGATATATATCACAATAAATCGTCTGCATACAGAGACAAGTATGTTCCACTTCCCCCCCCCCCCCCTGTACTATTCCCTGCCACAGTCCCGAACTCCTGAAAGTGATGGCTAGAGGCTCTGTCACTAATACAAATAACAGAGGGGACATAGGACACCCCTGTCTGGACCCCCAGTGCAGAGCGACGTACCCCAAACTCATAATGTTTGTGCGGACACGCGCCCTCGATTCCTTATATAATAGCCGCATCCACACTGTGAATCTCAGCCCGATCCCAAACTTTTCAAGAACAAAAATCAAATACCCTCATTCTACACGATCAAATGCCTTTTCTGCGACCAGCACAACCGCCATCTCTGTCTCCTTTCCCTCAGCCGGCATCATGATTACAGTTAATAACCGCATAATATTTGAGAGTAGCTGCCTTCATTTCATGAACCCCGTCTGGTCCTCCCCTATCACCTTCGGGAGGCACCCCTCCAACTTAGCCGCCAGTACCTTCGCCAATATCTTTGCATCAACATTCAGTAGCGATATGGGCCTGTACGACCCATACTCTGTCGAGTCCTTTTCTTTCTTTAAAAACAGGGCGATTGAGGCCTGCCCCAATGTCTGTGGTAGAACCCCCTTCCCTGTTGCCTCCTCAAACAACTCCACCATCAGCGGCGTCAATTTATCCTTAAATTTCTTGTAATACTCCACTGGGAACCCATCTGGCCCTGCCATCTTCCCCGATTACATCCTCCAATTGCCTCCTTTACCTCCTGCTCCCCCACCGACCTCTCCAGTGTGGCCTAGTCTTTCTCCTCCAGCCTTGGATACTCCAATCTGTCCAGGAACTCCCGCATCCTCTGATCCTCTCCTGGCAGTTCCGACCTATAGAAGTTTTCATAAACTTCTTTAACATATTATTAATCTGGTCTGGGCCACCAGCAATTTCTTCTTCCTATCCCGCACCTGGAGAATTTCCCTTGCCGCCATCTCCCTCCGAACTTGGCTCACCTTCTCCCCATACTCATAAATCGCTCCCCTCACCTGCCTCAGTTGGCGCACCGCCTTTCCCGTAGACAACTAATCAAAGCTAGCCTGTAGTTCCCTCCTTCTATCCAAAAGTGCTGGATCTGCATCCCCCACTCCCTCCTGTCCACATTGACGGCAAAGCTTCATTCGCCCCCTTCTACACGGTGGCTTTTCTTTGGTTTTTAGACATCCTCCTCCTTCCTTCTGTCTTCCTGTACTTATTTTCCAAAAACTTGCCCTGAGACCAGGGATTAAATTCTAAAAAATTAAGCTTCGAGCAGGAGCCACCCAATGTGCGGCTTCCTCCTACATACCACCTCCGGAAGTCACAAGTTATGGAATTCAATATACGGCGAATTAAATTACTTTTTAATTTGCAGCTTTGAAATATTCAGTTCTGGCATTAACTCTGTTCGCATCTTTGTGGAGACCAATAATCTTTAAAAATAAATTTGAACTTCCAGTTAATAGCTGAAAGGGGCGTGTTTAACTCACTCAGCTAAATCGCTGGCTTTTCAAGCAGGCCAGCAGCACGGTTCGATTCCCGTACCAGCCTCCCCGGACAGGTGCCGGAATGTGGCGACTAGGGGCTTTTCACAGTAACTTCATTGAAGCCTACTCGTGACAATAAGCGATTTTCATTTTTATTTTTCAAAGAGATGATATAAGAAAATTTCACATTTTAGGATTTTTACAATAACAAAATACGAAAAGACACTTGAATTAACACTATCTTTGTGGGAAACTTGTACGTTAAGCCGCAAACAACTGGGAAGCAGTGTTGTAGTGGTATTATCACTGGACTAATAATCCAGAGATGTTCTGAGGACTAGTGTTCAAAAGTCTAATGATGACTGCAAAACCATTGTCAATTGTTGTAAAAACCTATCTGATCCTTTAGGGAAGGACATCTGCCATCCTTAATTGGTCTGGCCAACATGTGACTCCAGACCCACAGCAATGTGGTTGATTCTGCAATGCCCACAGGGATGGGCAATATATGCTGGCCCAGACAGCAATGCCCAAATCCCAGGAACGAATAAAGGAAAAAAAGCAATGTTCTCCTTTTTCTTTTAGCACAATTGAAAATGTACTTCAAAAATATACTTTAAACTGTCCTCTCAGTAGACATTCAATGATCTTGCAAGCAGTTCAGGGTGATTCTTAGCTTCCGAGGGTTTACTTCTGTTCTTTTACTTTCCCAGCTTGGAAGCTTTTAAATTCAGAACTGTCTTTCACAGTGAGTTTTTTCCCTCAGAGATTCTCCTTTTGCAGAAGGTAGACATATTTTCCTGCCTTGTTTTAACTGCTTATGTCTATTTATCTTACTGCCTAAAGCTGCTCTCCTTCTCCCGGATCCCGGCAGACTAACCTTGTCTGTGTGTTTTCAAGGATATCCTAAATGTTTCCACTCTCAAACCCGTTTCTATGGCAATGTGATTCACATGTATCCAGCTATAAATGCTGATCAGCTATTCTTGAGGCTCTCTTTTGCCTTGGGAGTAAATGGACAGTTTAAAGCAAAAATGCTTACAACTAAACATTCTCAACACTTTTTTGGGACTTTGGAGACTCCCAGTCTACCCACTGTTAGCATACAAGCTAAACAACGTAAACAACTTGCACCTTCTTTCAGTAAAACAATCTGGGCCGTCTTTAATCTCTAACAAGCAAACTACCCAGACTTGCTGCTTGGCTGGCTTCAGAACAGGTCAGATGAGCCCCTTAATTTGGTCTTAAATTAAAGACACGTCCCAAAATATAATAATCTTTTAAACCTTTTAAATTGGAATAGCTCCATATGAATAACCGTTGAATGTTACCCATCGTTAGTGGAATTATCCCTATCTGTTTCTCTACTGGTAACACAAAGCAAGAAAAAATGTATCAGAAAAATAGTTTATACTGGTTGTAATATTTTGAAAGTAAGTCAAACATGAGCCCATCACAATTCCGAGTGATGCATAATACAATTTGCCTGTGTGCAACAAATTTCATTGAATATTTACTGTAATCTTTGTAATTTATTTACAAATTATGCTGCTTCAAGAATTTTCAATTATTAAATAAGTAAGTAGATGTTCACAGTCTCGGAAGCATATCTACTACAAACAGCAAGAACAGGGTGCAGCTTACGGGAGACTGTGTTCTCCTATCAGAGCTGAATTGCTTCTGTTTTGGCCTGGCACTGGAGTGGCGCCTAGAAGCGATTCAGCGGCCCTTGCCATGCAAATTTATGCATTGTGGAGATTGCAAATGATTCCATTAGGAATCCTACTATCAGGCCACAATTTTTAGCGGTTGACCTGATAGCGAGGTCCGGCAGCTAGCCCCCTCGCCTTCGCAACACAAATCCTGCCCCTCGACAATATTCATAATCATCTAGATATGATCTCATGACCACATAAAAAGCAGTTGAGTGCTTTCTGCTGAGAAGAAGAAGAAGTGAAGCACTGAGCTCCTAGATGTTTGTAAACATTGCAGTTAGTTAGCAGTGTATTTGAGATACATGAAGCCATGAAGGGAAATTAAAATAATCCAGACAATCTCCTGTCTGGAGATTGTCAATTACAGGCTACTAAAAGCTATTTCTCTTTCAAGTTAATAAAAGTCTTGCAGATCAAAGGATCTGCAGGGGTCTAAAGCCTTGTGATGTGGTTTTATTTCTTTTATGAAGTAACAGCTGCTGATTTCTAGACATCTGTCTGAGAATAAGGCACAGGTGAGTGAAAAACAGTGATTTATTCACCCTTTCTGCCCGGACTGCTCTTTTGCTTCCAGGCAGGGGTGATTGATGTATGGGGGTGGTTCTCTGCCACGTGGAGGGCATGGTTGTCTAATATAGAGGAGTTCCCTGTTATGGGCAGTTCTCTAATAAGGGTGGTTTTCTGTTATGGGGGGTTTACTGTTGCTGTGGGTTCTCTGACATGGTGGAGTTCTCTGAAAAGGGGGTTCCTTTTACTGGGGGGTTTCCTGTTTTGTGGGTCCCTGTTGAGGGTCTGTTGGGGTTCTGGTGAACGTCTTGGTTAGGGGTGGACTGTTGAGGGGTCTCTGGCGGGACTCTGTGATGGGGGTCTCTGGTGGGGGTTTCTGGTGGGGGGGTCTCTGGTGGGAGATCTCTGGTGGGTGGAATAGGATTTCCATTATGGGGGAGGGTGCCCTCCAATGGATGTTGGGGGCACCTCCATTAAATGCTTACCACCGTGGGGTCCACTGCGTCAGGGCTACACTTGAAAATACTTGTTCCAATCCACACCCACGTGAATCCCAGACGCATGGCGAATACGGCGTCCAGCCCATTAATAGGATGCAAGTGGGACCTCGTGCCGCCGGCAGCGGGGAATCAGAGTATCAAAATCGGAGCTCTGATCCCACTTTTTCCCCGATGCTGATTCTCCGCCACATCAGGAACTCTCCTACTGGCGACAAGCAGTGGAGAATCCGGCCCCAAGTATTGTCCCTTTGTCTTTCTCAATTTTCTTTTAATGTTATTGCATCCATTTGCCAATGCTATTCACCACTTCTTGGTCAGAAGGTGATTAGTATGCAACCACGTTTGAGTTCACTGTGAATGCTACTCTTGAGTCAGGTAAAATCAGATTGAGCTGCCCCTTCTATGTATCCCCTCAAAAAACATTCTCACTTTTGTCAATGGTTTCTCTGCCCTATCAGAAAAGGTGAACATTTGTACAAAATCGCAAGTCCATGTACTATTTAGCATAACACATTGCACTTTTGCATCAGTACACTGCTGCCCTAGCAAAAGGTACCAAATATGAAATGGGTAATATTAAAGAGTGTTTTAAATTGTTATGTTGTCCTCTTTGGCTCAATTGGTTTAAGGCAGTTACAGACCAGATAGGTTTTGGTTAATTGATCATGAGTGAGGAGTAGATGATGCCATTGCCCTAGGTGACCTTGGGTTAGGAAGGGGAAATAAATCCGGTTTCAACCCTGATTGCTTTTTAGCTTGCCTACCAGAAAGGTGTATTCCAGACATTTGATGAAGGCAAGGTCAAGTCTGGATGTTAATGGCCCTAATGGCCGATAATGCTGCAAGGCAGTCACCATTTGAACTCACATCATCACAAATGACTAATTTGATGAGTTGCAGGAAGATGGATGGTATCAATGGACGTATAATCTTCTGTAGTCCAATCAAAGGAGAAAGTATAGTGGTAAAAGAGTAGAGTCAGCTCTGTGAACAAATGCCTGAAAGAGAATTGTGTTAGCATTGCAAATCATCTGCTAAAATATAACTGGGAAAACAACTATGAATTAAAAAGCTCTTTGACTAAGTTAATTCTAGATTTAGTGGAAGGATAGCCATAGTTTTATTTTGAACATAATTATTCAGTTTATAAATTGCCAAAATTGGCAGTGTGGTGAACTAAGAATATCCATAATTATGGTAACATGCAGAGAAAACAGAATTAAATCATAATAAAAACAGGAAAGAAAACTTTGCATTTATGCAACACTTTTAATAGTCACTGGACTTCTCAAAGTGCTGCTAATTACGTACTTTTGAAGTGTAGTCACTTTTGTAATTGTAGAATTACAGCCAATTTCACACAGCAAACTCTGCCAAGGAGAAATTGATAATGACCAGATGATCAATTTTTGTGATGTCGATTGGAGGAATAAATATTGATCAAAATACTGGAGATACTAGTGCCAATGGACTTTTTACCTCCACTGGAGTAGGCTGGTGGGCATCGGTTTAATGATTTATCCAAAAGCAGCATTTCCATTTGTTCAGCATCCCCTTAATATTGTACTGGAGATTCAACCTGATTTTTGTGCTCAAGCCCTGGAATGATACAAATTATTTTGATAAAAGGTCATTGACCTGAAATGTTAACTCTCCACAACCACTGCCTGGTCTGCCGAGTGTTTCCATCATTTCCTGTTATAAATTTTCAACTTGCGCAGTATTTTGCTTCTATATCAGGAAACAAAATCAAATTTATTTTCCCATTGTTTTAATGGGACCAATAATCTGTTTTAAGTTTGAGAATGTGGATGCAATTTCTGCTGCTTACCTCCAGATTTATGACATTTGTTACACCATCGGATTAGTGCGATTTTCACTTTCTGTGAGCAAGTAATCAATTTTTAACAGCAGCTGTTGCTTGATGCTAAATTTATCTCTAAAGATGTGGATATTGTTTGCAGAGGCTAATAGAAGATAGCAGCGGTTATGTGCAGAATATTAATTGAACAAATCTCTGACCATGTGTTATCTTTGCTTGCCTGTAAGAAAGAATACATGAACGATACAATCTATCAACATTTTTCATGTATTTAGATCTTAGCGTCAACAGGATATTGTCACATAATAAAGGGAAACACCATTGCACTTTCTGAGCAACCTAATCATTGGTTTCCCATTCAACATATTATTTACTTTCCTTGATAATCTGTATTTGATAATCTTTATTGTCACAAGTATGCTTATATTAACACTGCAATGAAGTTACTGTGAAAAGCCCCTAGTCACCACATTCCGGCGCCTGTTCGGGTACACGGAGGGAGAATTCGGAAAGTCCAAATTACCTAACAGCACATCTTTGTTGGAGGAAACCGGAGCACCCAGAGGAAACCTACGCAGACTCCACACAGGCAGTGGCACAAGCCGGAAATTTAACCTGGGACCCTTAACCTGTGAAGCAACAGTGCTAACCACTGTGCTAACGTGCCGCCCTACCAAATTTACCCCTACCAAATATGCCACAAGAAATTGCTCCGTTTGTGTTATACTTCTGGCCTACATTCTTGTGAAGTGTATCAACAAGATAGTCTGTGATCATTGTAAAGTTAACAGGTATGTGTGGATTGGAGGTGTGGAAGTGTTTTAATATTGTTGCGACATATTCAGTGAATTAATGGTATTCAAACATTTTTATTTATTAAAATTAAATGAGAATATTTTCTCTATTTATTACAAAGGAAGGCTTAAGAACTTTATTTTAAAATGTTAAGCGTCTTAAATTGATAAGCTAGATTGCATTTCCAATTTGGGGCATGAGGATGATTCACATTATCACCAGTTTCACAAGTTTTGCCACTTTGTAGAACATAATTCTACAATGTGTAATTAAAAGCTAGTATGTGAAATATGCGGAAATTAAATTTCCTGTGTTGTGCAACCAGTTGTTTTGAGTGGTTGAATCACGACCGGAGTGGCTATAAAGTATGAATGCCGTTTTCAGTAATGAAGGCATCTTAAATAATTCTACTTTTATTATCAATCACACATGAAAGAAGACATGATTGCTTTTTGAGTCCTTAGTGACAATTTAGCACAACTTTGATATACAACTGTCACACTTCAGTTTTACATATATGAGGGGTGGAATTCTCCGCTCCCCACATGGCGTGGGAGAATCGTGGGAGGGCCTCCCGACATTTTTTACACCCTCCTGGCGCCCCCAGCGATTCTCTCCCCCCCCCCCAGCTCGAAAAATCGCCGCTCGCCGTTTTTCACGGCGAACGGCGATTCTCCGAGCCCGATGGGCTGAGCGGCCGGCCCTTCACACCCGTTTAACCACGGCAGCAACCACACCTGGTTGCTGCATTCGTGAAACGAGCGCCAGATGCCTGTTTGGGGCATCTAGGGGCCCAATTGGGACGGGAGCACCGTGACTGTGCTCGGGAGGGGACAGGCCCGCGATCGGTGCCCACCGATCATCGGGCCAGCGCCCAAAACGGACGCACTTTTTCCCCTCCGCCGCCCGGCAAGATTCAAGCCGCCACATCTTGCCAGGCGGCTGAGGAGAAAGACGGCCACTGCGCATGTGCGGGTTCATGCCATCTGCGTGATGAAGTAATCAGCGCATGTGCTGGTTGGAACCGGCAACCCGTGCATGCGCGGTTGACTTCACATTCTCGGCGTGACGAGGTCGTTGCCGAGAAAGACGGAGGCCCGCTCCTAGCCCCCCGGGTGGGGGTGAATTAGGTGCGGGCAGTGGGCTCCGAGGCCGTCGTGAACCTCGGCCGAGTTCACGACGGCCTTCACGAATTCGGCCCCCTGAGGAGAATTCCGCCCGAGATATTGTAAAAATAGCCAAAAAACTGAAGATATAAACAAACTATCAATAGAATCCATAGAATCACTACAGTGCAGAAGGAGGTCATTTGGCCCATTGAGTCTGTACCAACCCTCTGAAAGAACACCCTACCTATGCCCACTTCCCCACCCTATCCCTGTAAGCCTGTAACCCCACCTAGCTTGCACATATTTGGACACTATGTGGAAATTTTAGCATGGTCAATCCACCTCACTTGCATATTTTTGGACTGTGGGAGGAAACACACGCAGATTCAGAGAGAATGTGCAAACTCCACACAGTCATCCAAGGCCGGAATCAAACCCAGGTGCCTGGCGCTGTGAGGCGACAGTGCTAAGCACTGTGCCACTATGTCAACATCAATAGAAAATATCTGTGTGATTGACGTTGTTGGGGAGATTTGGTGGTGGTGGGCGGGGGGTGGGGGGGGGGGGGGGGGGGGGGGGGCGCTGGGGAGGGGAGGTGTTGGGAGGTAGCATCAGATCACGGTAATGCTATCGTATAATCAACTGATAGATGTAACAATGATAGAACCCTGTCATCCCTCATAAAAGAACTGTAATATATATGTTGTGTCTTTCAGATTGAAATGTGTTTCAAAATTGACTAATTAATTTTATCCTGAAAAATATTTTATACTTTAAGGAAGTAAAACCATACACGGTCTGTTCAGAGGTAGCTATTAACTTGGGAGGAGGTAACTAGCTAGTTTGCAATAGTACCATTTCTTATCTGTATTTAAAAGTTAATTGCATCTCACTTTTCCAAAAATAAATTAATATGAGAAAGATATAGACAATTCTAAAACTCTCTAGGGTTGTTCTCAATCAGTTTGATCTGCAATTCAAGTGTGAAACGGATGTGAAACCAACAATTAACAAGAGGATGATGTTTGTACTCTTCAAATTCAATAGCAGAAGTGATTAATAACGTAATTGCTTTCCTAGTGGGAAACCACACTTTTGACCTTGTGTGATATATTCTGATGTACTGATGCAGTAAGGGTGGGTTTTGCATGTTTTGTCAGCTTAGTGTTCAATCTAGCTTTCAGCTATGTTTCAATTCCTGTAGTTGACACTTTGATGTGTGGCAGGCAGGAACATCATCTTAGCCGCACATTACATTGCATCACAAAATTTATGAATGGATATTTGTTTCCTCCGAAATACTTGTAAATTATTTGTTTCCTCTGAAATACTTGTAAAATATTGGACAGCATTAGATATGCATCTGGAAAAGATATTTATGTGTTTGACGTTTTGCGATACATTTTAATTTATAGTTCTTCACAGGATGAGTACGTATACTGTGGCATTATTGAGTTCCTGGAATTCTTCTAGATATACTTTAAGAGTGGGCAGGAGTGAATGGTGAGCAGTCCATAACATTTCCAATGCACAATATTGTGGTTTTACAAATAGTTGGTAATATTGTGGCATAATGTACATTCCCCACCTGAACAAAAATGGTAAAAAGTCTCTATCTGAAGTTAATATTCCTCGTCTATTACAAGGGGAATGTTGCTCTTTAGGTGGATTAAATGAGTTCAATTTAAGTCATCAAATAGTCCAAACAAAATACTTTGAAATCCAGAAAATTAAAACAAGAGCACCGATATCTGTAATCAATATAAGAACCCAAAAAATAGATTACAATTCTTCAGGCCTGAAGAATAGAAAATGCGATCCATTAAAAGTGGACACACATAACATTGGCCCATATCCTCCGCAGAGTGATAATCTCCAGCAGATCGCACTCTCGCCAGACTTACCCAAGCTGGTATTCCAAAACCCCTGTCTCATCCAACCTTCCTCACTCATGTTTGCTGGGGGTGTCCCATACGAGGCTGGGTCTGGGTGTTTAAATAGTTTATCTGGAGTGAGAAGTGTTTTTTTTCCTTCTCACTCTTTCAGAGTAACTATCAGGGTCAAACGAGCTCAATTGTCCAGAGGAAGTTAGCACCTCTGGGCAGTTGCCAGGTAAACCCTTATGTGGGAACCTCCAAGAGGGATTCCCCAGTGCACCGTTGTGGTATCTCCTAAATGCGACGCTGGGCAACTAGGATGTTATGGACCAACAAGTTCTTTCTTTACATGACCTGCAGAAATGTGTTCTTTATTTCCCATTATTTGACATCAGCATCACTCTGTACCCTCTTTGTTTGCTTAAATCAAGAAACTCAATGGTGGCAAGAGATGGATTTCTCCCATCTGGGACTAAGTTCCAGGACGGGGCGAGACAGGCATGGGGACAGGGAGTATTTCCAACTGTGAAGGCTGACAGGAAACCAAGTTATATCATCTGGCCCCAACCTCATTAATTATGCATCCAGGGGATAATGCCATATTCCGTGGCGGGGACATTATTGCGCATGTCCCGCTGTCATTTTTAGGTACTATATTTAAGAGACAACCAACATCACTGACCCACCATCGAAGAAAGAAGCTGGACCTCCTGAAGAAAGAAGATTCATCTTCAGGAACACTCTGAGGCTGGAAGATGACAATGAAACTGGAAGGTTGATCTGATTGATGCCGCCACCCCCCCCCCCCCCCCCCCCCCCCCCCCCCGTACATACTGTTGTGGTGTTCCATGGTCCAGGGTCACTTGCAGCCTCTATTCTAAAGCCTCGAGGCAGCCCCAGACATTCTTCAGTTAAGTCCCGACTGGCATGTTTCCTCCTTGGCGTTACAGAGAATTAGATGTGTGGGTGCTCTAACCCCAATGGAAGTCCCGAGGTCAGGAAAATACAGTTTAAGACCATAGGATGTAGGAGCAGAATTAGGCCATTCAGCCCATTGATTCTACTCTGCCATTCAACCATGGCTGATATGTTTCTCGTCCCCATTCTCTTGCCTTCTTCCCATAACCCCTGATTCTCTACTTCATCAAGAACCTGTCAATCTCTGTCTTAAAGACACTCAGTGATTTGGCCTCCACAGCTTTCTTTTAATAATCTCTTTTAGTGTCACAAGTAGGCTTACATTAACACTGTTACTGTGAAAATCCCCGAGTCGCCACATCCAGCGCCTGTTCGGGTACACTGAGGGCCAATTCTGTATTCCTCCCCCACATCGCATATCACTACCGGTGCACAGGGCATATGGCAATGTGTACGTTCTACATGAACAAATAATGGGGAGTACTAATTAGGGAGCAACATATTTCTATTAGTACAATTGTGAAAATAGTTGCTGTACTGATAATCTGGGTTTGGAGCTTCCATTGATGGTAGGAAATGGTTTGAAACACAGGGCTGGTTCCTTGGATCACACTCAAGCTGATAAGATTTGGGAGGGGAGTTAACTGACTGAATGAAGTTCCTTTTTTCCTTGTCTGTAGAGGACACATAATAAAGAGTTTTAGCACTCGTCATTAAAATACATGAAAAGTATAACATTTACAACATGCAAATAAGCCATTTGGGCCAGCCAGTTGCTGTCAGCATTTGTTCTCCAGGAAAACTAATACTTCTCTAATCACACTTAGCTATCCTATTATCAGGACTCTTGAATTGCCCTTCCTTCATTTACCGATTAAATCTGGAACATTGAAATATTTTCTGCCTCAGTTCTGGAATTCAGTTTCACAGCCTCACTACTCTATGCAAGAATAAAGAGTTTTGCCAAGGCTCTTTCTAAATCTTACATTTAAATTTATGTCTCCTTCAAGACCCTCAACTTGATTGTTTCTAGTTTGGTCTCGTATCTTCTCATTTTAAAATTAACTGTGAATCTATTTCAACAAAAAAAATGAGTTTTGCATGTCTTCCTTCCTGCCCGTGTTAACTGGTACTTGTGATAAGAACATACCAAAAATAATAAGAGCAGAGAAAATCACCCAGCCCCTCGAACCTGCTCTGCCATTGAGTGAGACCATGGGCGATTATTGCGCTGAACCTTTTTATGACATGAATCACAAACAAAATTATGACCAGACATTCTCCAATTACTGTTTGTCTGTTTGAAAGCAATTTATCGCTAATTTCTACTAATTTTGCACTCTGGGGCTCATGCTGTGTGGAGGTGAAACAATATTTGATGAACTGCCAACAAGTCCTCACTAATTGTGCTCTGGAATACCATCTGAGAGCAGTCTAGTGGCCACTCTCCCTCTCATTTTCCTTTTGTTCAACAGGAGCATAGCTGAGATTAGCAACGTGATAGAATTTAAATTCAAACATGAATCTCACCATTCTGAAATGTGCATGTGATCATTGACTTTTAGTTTATGTGATAAGTTGGCTGGATGGCATTCGTGATGTGGAGCGATGTGGACAGTGCAAATTCAATTCCCGTACCCGCTAATGTTGTTCATGAAGACCCCGGCTTCTGAACCTCGCTCCCTCTCTTGAGGTATGGTGACCCTCAGGTTAAATCACCACCAGTCAGCTCTCCTTCAAAAGGAGAGTGCAGCCTATTGTCCTTGGCGACTATACCAACTTACACATGAATAGCAATGGTCTTTTTCATCTTTATATTCACTGTTAGTCGATCTTAGTGGCATTGCTCAGATAATGGGCTGGATTCTCCGCAGCTTCCCGACAAAATCGCGAAACGCGATCGGCCGGAGAATCGGCTCCGACACCGAAATTGGCGTTGGTTTTCGATTGTCCGAAATCCCCAACACGGCAGAATCGCGGCGCCTACCACGCGGCCCAGAGAATTGCGTGAGGTACTCTGATATCCGATTCTCCAGGGCCGTCGTGATTCTGCGCCCCGGATGGGCCGAAGTCCTGGCGTTATGGTTCTAACCTCATATGAAAATTCGTGAAGCTGGCTTGCTGGCTGCTGCGACGGCAGGAGGAGGTAGGGGTTGGTGTGGGGGGACCCCGGGCTCCAGGAAGGGACATGGCTTAGCTGGTGCGGGGAGCGGGGTGAAGGCCTGCCAGGGTTGGGGAGGGTCTGGAAGAGGGAGACAGGCTGAGTGGCTGGGAACCATCCACCATGACAGGCACTGCCCACGCAACGGACCCCATTACGGCGGCCATGTTGATGGGCAGCCACCCGGGGCGCTGGGTCAGCGCAGGCTTCATGGCCGTTTGGGTGGGTGCCGGCCCCTTCCCTGGCCACCCCACCTAACCGGCGGCACCCACCGGGAGGACGACCCAGGGCCACACTCACGGCAGCCCCCAGTGAGGGCAGTGCCATCAAATGGTTGTCCTGGCAGCAGGGACGGATGCCAGGAGTGGGGGCACTGATGGGGCCAGGGTGGGGGATGGCGTGGCTGGTGCTGCCAACTGGGGCAAACATGGAGCCCATGGCACCTGGTTGGGCATGGGTGTATGCACCATGATAACATTTGGTGTCCCCTCACCCCCTGCAGATCCTAATGTTTGGCCACCACCCAGTGATGTTGGCCGCCATGGCGGGGCCGCTGCCCTGCATGCAACCCTGTGGCAGAGTGAGTGCATGCGGCTCAGAAAGGAGGCGGAGGCCGCAGCAGAGGAGCGGGCCAAGAGGGGCAGGTGGCAGCTGGACAGGCAGGAGCGCCGCTCGCCCGACAGGCCGAGGAGGAGGATGTTAAGGAACAAGAGGAGGAGGAGCAACAAGATGAAAATGAGAAGGAGGAGGGGGAGGAGGAGGTGGTGCCAAGGAGGTGCCTGATGAGGCCCCGCGTGTACCGGTGCCGCATGTCCTTTCAGGAACTCTCGTTCGGACATACAGGAGGATGAGCTGGAAACCGTCGCTCACATCAGCTACATGATGGCATTATGGCATTGATAGCTGTGGGATCCAGCAGAGGGTAGCAGAGCGGAGCCACTGATTGGCTGTTGCGGGGAAAATTTGCATCAGTGCATTGCGGTCATTGTATCCAGAAGGTGTAGCTGAGCAAAACAGCCTTTGTGTTCAAGTGAAGGCAAGCACCAGCAGAGGGCAGCAGAGCAGAGCCGCTGATTGGCTGTTGAGGGGAAAGTTTGCATCAGTGCATTGTGGTCACTGTATCCAGAAGGTGTACCTGAGTAAGACACCCTACGTGTTCAAGTGAAGGCAAGCATCTAGCAGAGGGCAGCAGAGCGGAGCCACTGATTGGCTGTTGCGGGGGAAATTTGTATCAGTACATTGTGGTCACTGTATCCAGAACGTGTACCTGAGCAAGACACCCTCTATGTTCAAGTGAAGGCAAGCATCCAGCAGAGGGCAGCAGAGCGGAGCCGCTGATTGGCTGTTGGGGTCAGGGAATGGGGTGATGGGATGAAAGGATAGAGTGTGGGGGTAGGGTGAGGGGATGGGATGAAGAGGAAGTGTAAGTGGTGAAGGGATGGAGTGTGAGGGGATGGGGTGAGGGGATGATGGGATTGGGTCAAGGGTTGGGATGAGGGGTTAGGGTGAAGGGATGAGGGGCTGGGGATCAGGGAATGGGGTGATGGGGTAGGGTGAGGGGGTGGGGTGAGGGGGTGGGGTGACGGGGTAGGGTAAGGAGATGGGGTAAGTAGGTAGGGTGAGGGGGGTAAGAGGATGGGGTGAGGGAGTAGGGTGAAGGGTTGGGGTGAGTGGGGAGGGTGAGGGGATGGGGTGAGGGGATGGGGTGAGGGAGTAGGGTGAGGGGGTAAGTGGATGGGGTCAGATGAAAGGGTGAGGGGGTGGGTGAGGGGGTGAGGGTTGGCACACATTGTTGTGAGGGGCCGCAACCAGGCAGGTGGCATGCCTCCGACCTCGGCATTGGCAACCTCACGCTCCTCGGGTCCTCCACTGGCATCCAGTGCCCTCTGCTCAGGAACTGTGCGGGGACGCAGTTCAGGTGCTCCCCCTCCGGTTTTCTCCCGCTCCCTGCGGTTATGCACGGACGTCTCCTGGGGGGTGGAAACACAAGCAGCAACAGTGTTAGATGATCCGACGCATGCAGCCCAGCAATTGGGTCTACAATGGCATCAATGCACAGGGCAGCTGGCCATTGCGACTGGCATGGGTGAGTGCATCCATGTGGGTCAGGGCGGGGGTGAGACCGTCGCCCTGGTAGGGGGGGTGGGTCACATGTGTTGTGGGATGGGGGGTGGTGCCAGGGGAACAGTGCTGGGTACTCACCCTGGCTGCCCTGAGTAGGTCGTGCAGCTTCTTCCTGCACTGCTCGGCTGACCTGGCCACCGACCCGACTGCGCTGACGGCCGCACCCATCTCCATCCACACACACCTGCGGCCAGACCCGGGGTACAAAACTACCCTCCTCTTCTGCACGGTGTCCAGGAGGGTTTGCCATCTCTAAACCTTTGTGCAGTTTGTCTGGTGGCCATCTTGCCTGCGACAGCTATGTGTTGGGAGAGAATCTTATTCAGCTGCCGCGGCATCGCATCAATGACGCAACCTGTGTATCAGCGGCCGATCGGCGGCTGCTCCCCCAGGCGCTTCCCATTGCGCCCATGCTGGCCCCTTGTGGGCTACTGAATCAATGCACCTGGGGTCCCGATGACGCCGTCGTAAAACGCAACGCTTTTTACGATGGCGTCAACACTTAGCCCCATTATTGGAGAATCCCGCTCAAGATTTCAGCAACATTTTTTCACAAAAAAATAAGTTAGTGACATTCCATGTACGCTTAATTCTCTTTCAGGAAGCAAAATAGTAATATCTTGTTTTTCAAAACTAAGGTGAGCTGAATGACATCAGATAACATCAATGCTAAGGGAATTAATCAACAGTAATATTATAGTTGTAGTTTCCACTTTGAAGTGATATTTACCTGATAATTCTGTGCGAAATCAACAGCGAAGTAGTTGGAATCAGCATAGATGGGGCACAATTTGGCAGAGATTTGAGATAAACTGGAATCCCCGTGTTTGAAGATTAATTGATGGATGAGATGAATGGGATGAATGAAGAGAAAAGACTGCATTTTGGTGGGTTACATTATGGTTTGCACATCAATATTTCTCTTTATTCTTTCTTTGGAAATGTTGATAATTTCATAATTTTTTTTTGTTTTCTTTTTAAAATTTAAAGAGCCCAATTCTTTTTTTCCAATTAAGGGGCAATTTAGCATGGCCAATCCACCTACCCTGCACATCTTTTTGGGTTGTGGGGGTGAGACTCACGCAGACACGGGGAGAATGTGCAAACTCCACATGGGCAGTGACCCGGGGCCAGGATTAAACCTGGGTCCTCGGTGCCCTGAGGCAGCAGTGCTAACCACTGCACCAACCTGCTGCCCTAAGAAATTGGGTAATGTGAATTACAGAATCATGATAAAAAATCTAAAGTGTAACAATGCTCAGCCTTTTAAAAATACTTCAATTCAATGAGCTGTCCGATAGTATTCAGCTAGAAATAACACCCTAACTTCCAATTTTAAACAAAGAAATAAGTGCTGGATGGCTTCCCAATTGGGAGTATTAACTTCCTGTTGTCTCTGAGGCTTCACGCAAAAAATGTTTTATTTATTAACTATGCATTTCAATGACCCCATGCTGATTGTATTTTAATGCTATTTTCATATGAAGCACACAGTCGCAATTGAGCCTTATGTAGCATACTGAAATATTTTAAAGACTTGAATGAATTTTGCAGCCGCCTTACCTTCCATTTATTTGGATTGGTGAAATTTGTAGTTGATGATGTGATAATTTTAACTGCTAAAAAACAATGAAGGCCGGATCCAACTGAGCCTAACCATTAAAATAATTTCAAGGGTTTGGTTCATTATTAGAATAAGAGTGAATTAGTTTAATTATTGTGCTCTTAAAAATTTGAATGACATTTTTTATATATACATATCACCAAAAAATTATTTTTTTGAAATTTGCGCCACAAATTCTGTTCTTTTTCAGATGGCAGATTGATTTTCATTTAAAAAAACCTTCCTGCATTTGAAGCAAGCTAAATGTATTGTATTAGCTTTATCTGATAAAATTTTAAGTTATGCATACATAGCTAGACAACATCAGTATGCGTATTGGGTGCAGTGTGCAGAGAGATAACATTGTTGAAGCCAATGCACACACGTCTGGGCATAGCTTTCATCCAGAAATCCTAGAGGTTTGTATAGTTATTGCCATTCATCTCAGGTCGCCGCTGTACTGGTCAAGACAGTATTGACACATTTTAGGTTAGTAATGTACCTGATGTATCTGCAGCATGGTGGAGTCACATTGTAATTCCATTGGTAACACATTGGAATTAGCTAAATGCTGCAGGTGAAATAAATGGCAAAATTTTCCATTTGGGAGATTAAGGGCGTGATCGAACCAAATGTGTCCCATAGTGAGCGTGTTTAGCTGTGTGCTCGGGAAACACAATGCTAATGCGACTCCGGGTTAAGTGTGGGGCCTCGGCAGAGAATGTGGGGCCGAGGCCGCACTGAGTCTCATTCCCTGTACTGAGGAGCCCCTTCATCAAAGGTCCTCAGAACAGGGAGAGATCGAGGCGCGATTTTTAAATAGTTCCCAATCTCTTGAGCCCCCGATGCGACCACAGCATTTTGTCTCTCAGTGCCCTAGGGTACCTCGTCTCCTTGGGAGAAAGTTTTTGATTTGTGAAAGTCGGAGCTCCTGTCTGTTCGGTAGTCCCAGCCTCGCCCAAGGTTGGCGTATCAAATTTAATGGAAAAAGAACAGTGCAGCACTCCCTCAGTATTGTACTGTCATATCAATCTAAATTATGTGCGACTCTCATGTGGTTTAAATCCACTTCTAACTCAGATGTAGGAGTGCTGCCACTGAACTAATATTTCAATATTACTTTAAGAATATCTGTTCCATATGAAGGCCCTGCTTTCTCAATCTTGGCCCTCGCTTGAGGTGTGGTGATCCTCAGGTTAAATCATCACCAGTCAGCTCTCCCCCTCAAAGGGGAAGCAGCGTATGGTCATCTGGGAGTATGTTGACTTTAACTTACCCTACATAGTGGTGTACAGTACAGTCCAGAATCTCACTGAATTTGCTTCTTTTAACCTTCCTTTTGCTTCTGCTTCAAGATATGTACACCTCTATTCAAAGATCTTTCTGATCATCCACTCTATTGAAATTCTTAGGGCTACCTGTTTTGGAGAAGGGCAGATATGATGGGAGGCAGGCATACTTATTCCCTGATCCTACGTCCACTGGTCAAAATGTGTATGGGGATCTCAGCTGACTCGTACTTAATTGCTGCATTTAAGTGACAATGAGGGAAGGCCTCAGGACCCCAACCAATTTCCATGCCTTTCCAATACGCACTGCCAACCCCAAATAGGACCACTTAGCACTGGGAAGACTGCCCAGTAACTGAATGAGGTGAATATGACCCTCAGTTCAAACTCTACTACCCTCAACAATTCCAGTACCTGAGATTTGGGATCTTTGAGAAACATTTTATTTAGATTTATTGCAAAAACCTTCAGGAGGTTTCTGCCACCTTTTAACCCGTGCTCAGGTGGTGTCGTAAGTACCTGCTGGAGTTTGAAGTAGTGAGAGCCTTCATTTGAGCAAAGATCTTACCAAGTCCACAGCTTCCATGTTTAATGACCCCCAACCTAAGGAAATCGTGGGGGGGAGTGGGAGTTGAGTGGGTGTTGGTGGAGTGCGAGCAAGTCCAAACCTCTCCCACCTTTGTTGGTGAAACTGCCTGAAAGGGAAGCTAAACCTGACTATTACTGGAATATTTCCTTTCATTGTTACTTTTCCTGGTATTTTGGATTGGAATCGATCTGTCATCCCATCAGCTCTCTCCACCGACCTGTCTCTTACACTGTTGTTCAGTTCCCAACACTCATCTTTATACTATGGAACGGCGTGACAAACTTCAATATTTATTACCCCTCAACGTTTATATTCAAAACGTTGTTTTACAAACAGTAGGGCATACAATTTCTCCAAAACCCACCAATCTGAGAAATTCCACCCTTCCTTGCTTTTTGCACCCAGTTATCCACTTAATCATGAGCCTATTTTTCCTTTCATACATGTGACTTGCATTTCACAGATGGTCTGTTGCATAATCGCAACAAATACTTAAAGAAAATGCATACATTCATTCGCCATCACATTGTTTTCATTCCATACACTCCATGATTTCCTCAAAAAAATCAATTAAGTACAGCCTGCACTCTGCAAAGCGTCAATTACACCCTGTATTATGGACTCTAGAATTTAGTTCCTAACAGCCAAGGTATATCTAATTGGCATATAGATCCCTGCTTTAGTGAGAAGGCATCTCCAACTTGTTACACTATATTCCTTTAGTACAATTGCCATTTCCAAGAATGTTCATGAACTGTGATGTGTGCCTCTGTTAACTCATTCATTTTTCTGGGATGCATGCTATTTCTAAGCCACAGGCCACAATCAGTAAAGATAGGCAACAACACCTCATCCACGATCATCCTCAACACTGGTGCCCCACAAGATTGTGTCCTCAGCCCCTTACTAATACTCCTTATATACCTATGACTGTGTGGCCAAAGTCCCCTCCAAATCAATTTTCAAATTTGCTGATGACACCACCGTAGTGGGCCTGATTTCAAACAATGACGAGACAGAGTATAGGAATGAGATAAGAATCTGGTGAACTGGTGTGACGACAATAATCTCTCCCTCAATGTCAACAAAACAAAGGAGATTATCATCGACTTCAGGAAGCGTAGTGGAGAACATGCCCTGTCTACATCAATGGAAACGGTGTAGAAAGGGTCGAGAGCGTCAAGTTTTTAGGTGTACAGATCACCAACAGCCTGTCTTGGTCCCCCCATGCCGACACTATAATTAAGAAAGCCCACCAACGCCTACTTTTTCAGAAGACTAAGGAAATTTGGCATGTCAGCTCCGACTTTCACCAACTTCTACAGATGCACCATAGAAACCATTCTTTCTGGTTGCATCACAGCTTGGTATGGAGCCTGCTCTACCCAAGACCGCAGGAAACTACAAAAGGTTGTGAATGTAGCCCACTCCATCACGCAAACCAGCCTCCCATCCATTGATCCGTCTATAATTCCTGCTGTCTCAGAAAGGCAGCCAACATAATTAAGGACCCCACGCACCCCAGACATACTCTCTTCCACCTTCTTCTGTCAGGAAAAAGATACCAAAGTTTGAGGTCACGTACCAACCGACTCAAGAACAGCTTCTTCCCTACTGCCATCAAACATTTGAATGGACCCACCTCGTATTAAGTTGATCTTTTCTCTACACCTTGCTATAACTATACCATTATATTCTGCAGTCTCTCCTTCCTTCCGTACGTACGGTATGCATTGTTTGTACAGCATGCAAGAAACAATACTTTTCACTGTATGCTAATACATGTGACAATAATAAATCAAATCAAATCAAATCAAATTTGGTGCCACCAACTTGTTTTTCAAACAGTGTTCTTTTGCATGCATATTACCAATCATCCTTCTTCTTCATCTTTTCAGCTTACCCTGTCACCATGTACATCCTCTGTAAAGGCTGATGTGAAATACTTAATAAGTATTTCCTCTATTGACTGATGCCTCCTTCATCTTTAAGTGGTCCTGCAGACCGGGGTCAAGGGGAGGTTGGGATGACGCAGATACGAAAGGGGCCACTTGTTGGGAGTATGGGAGCGCAGGCATACACACAGTAAGGAAGAGCTGCTCAGAATTAACAATAAACCCTATTGTTTCAAGTTCTTGGTCGCCTGTCATTGCAACCCAGTACTTCTACAGATTCCATCACTTCTTTAACAAATCATTTAATTCTTCTGTGCTAGTAAAAACACTTGCTGGGCACGATTTACCGCCTGCGTCCCACCGGAACGGCTTGGGATGTCTCCCAGGTAATTAGCGGCCCCCCCAGTGGTTGGCCTCTGGGCAGGGTGATACCTTGGCATTCTGATGCTACCCGGGCACCTTGGTGCTGCCAGCCTCGCACCCTGGTAGTACCACCTGAACATCCTGGCAGCCACCTGGGTGCCATACTGGCACTGCTGGGGTGCCCAGGTGGCACTGCCAGGCAAGAAGGGACATTGTCAGGGTGCCAGGCTGGCAGTGTCAAGGTGCCCGGATGCCATTTTTCCTGCACCGGGGATCGGGCCCAGGGGTGCCCTGCTAATGTGAGGTGGGTGGAGGCTCGAGGAACCTCTTATAGATGAGTTAGTGCGTGGGGTGTCCGGGGGCCGCGTTAGGGTTCGAGAGATCAGTGGTGCCCCAATCTCTTCTTGCACTGATGAGCGGAGCTCCTCGGTGCAGGAAATGATGCTAAGTGCGGCTTCATGGGGCGTTCCCTGCTGGAGCTTGAAAACACAGCAGAGTGTAGCGCTAGGAGCGATCCCTCTAACCCCAGCCAGAATGCATTCTTTTGTTTGGTTAGATCACGCCGCTGTTTTTGTTTGTATTTAAGTTGATAGCAGATCTCCTCCCATAATCCTTCTTTGCCTTCATTTTCACCTTGTGTAATAGTGTTTTTATCTCCTATCTTTATCATGTTCATCTTTTAGGATTACATTTTTATTCTAACCTGTAACTTGTCAACCTGATGTTGAGGTTTACCTCACCGCTGATCTGCTGTTTGATGCGTCATTTGTTCAACTAATTAATTTGGGTGCAGCCTACTTTGATACCACTTAAATCAGCTAATTGGTAGTCCAAAGGTTGGTATGTTCATTTATTTCCAATGCAAACCTAATTAGGTTATGGTCATTATTTCTGAAATGTTCTTGCTTCAAGTGATTTACATGTCCTGCTTCATCATCCTGACCGTATTGTTCAAGCATCAAACTGATTGAGGAAACTAGGATAATTGAATCCCCCAATAATTATAATGTTATCACAGCAAACCTCTATAATGCAAACACCTAAGATTATACCAGTTATTTTACCTATTCTCACATGCAGGCAGACTCTGTATTCTCACCACCAAGTAATAAAAGGGTAGGCATATTTGCTTTTCTTCAATCACTCTGAAAACTTTATTGACAATTGCTGCAACAATGACTTGTATTTGTATAGCATCTTTAATACAGTCAAACACCTTTATGGACTTCGCAGGAACATTATTTTTTTAAAGTTTAGATTACTCATTTATTTATTTATTTCCCAATTAAGGGCAATTTAGCGTGGCCAATCCACCTGACCTGGACTGGGATTTGAATCCGGGTCCTCAGTGCCGCAGAAAAATAGGTTCCAGAAAAATATATATAAAGTCATATATATGTTTCTGGAACTTACCTCTTCATTCACCTGAGGAAGGAGCAGTGCTCCGAAAGCTAGTGATATGAAACAAACCTGTTGGACTTTCACCTGATGTTGTAAGATTTCTTACTGTGATCGCCCCAGTCCAACGCCGGCATCTCCACATCAGTAGTAGAGGGATTGGATGTTTGTGGAAGGGATGTCAATCAAGTGGGCTGCTTAGTCCTGAGCTGAGGCAGAGGCAGAGAAGTGCAGTGTGAATGAGATGGAAGTCAGTGATGCAACAATCATGTGGTCAGAAGCTCATCTCAGGAAAATATATGATTATATGGTTGCAAACATTCTGATGCAGCTTCATATGGTTGCCAAGGAAAGGGATGGGGTTTGTGGGAAGAGAATAGTGTGTGTGGTGTGGACAGAAGATAATGTTCTTTGGTTGATCCAATATTTTGTTGGAGAACATGCCTGCTCATCCAGGACTGCTTGTCAGTCACATTCCTTCATTCATGTTAGTGTTTATAGTTCTCTGGCTTTATTTCTGAAGTTTACATATTCTCAGTGTTCCTTTGTATAAGAATCCATCATAAAAAACTAGCATATTGCCTCAAGCCTGTTCTGCCAATCAGTAAGATGCCTGTAACCCTTGACTCGCCTCTAGTTCAATGACTCAGCCCACAGATCCCGAGGGGTGGAGTATTCCAGAAATACGTGACCCTCTGTTTGTACACTCTGCCTTTCCTATGACTCTGGTTATTATTACCAATATCTCGAACTTGCTTTGTCCAATCTCTTTAAGTTTCCAAATTTTCCCTGACTTGAATCCTTACATATATAGCCCTTGTTATTTGATTCACTAGGAGGCCAGTTCTAGGACGGTTTAAATGAAACCCACCCCAATGGAACAACTGCATCTTTATCCATCTCATTTTTCTAATTATTTTCTTCAGCATCTCTTCTTGCTCCTTCAGTCTCTGGTCCCACCCATTTGTCTCTGACTCCACCATTTCTGTCTGGGGCCCTGACCCTTCCGACCCTGCTGCTTCCAACACTGCTCCCCATCCCTTCCAACTCTACTCCCTCCTCCTTCCAACCTTGCTGCCTGCCCCTTCTGACCCTGCCCTCCGCTCCTCCGACCTTGCTCCCCGCCCCTTCCACTCATGTCCTTGACTCCTTCTGACCCTGCTCTCTGCCCCTTCCAACTCTGCCCCCGTTTCTTCTGATCCTGCCTCTGCCCCTTCTGACCCTGCCCTCCGCCCCTTCTGACCCTACCTTTCGCCCCTTCCAAGTCTGCCCTCCGCCCGTTCCTATCCTGCTCACCCCTTTCCGACCCTGCCCCTGCCCCTTATGGCCCTGCCCTCTGCACCTTCCATCTTTGCTCCCTGCACCCATTCTGCCCTTCCCACTTGCTCCTTTCATCTCTCCCCAACCTTTCTGCTTCCCCCTGCCGATTGATCTTACCCACTGCCTTTATTTGTATTTGCACATATACTATATCTATCCTGTGCTCCCTTCATTCGGTGTGCAAAATGGCTGCTTTGTCTTTTCACTAGTGCTCTATCCAGCATCTACAAAGTCACTTCTCTTATGTTTTTGTTTTTTGCTCTCTGTCCTCACTCTCTGATAGTAAAATAAATGAGGACTGGGAAATAACATTACAGTGATATTTCCCAAGACCCATTTTAAATGTCAACCTCCAAATGACACAGTGCATGTTACAAATTAAATGAATGAATCGCAGGTTTATAGATAATTAAAAAGCATGTCTGGTGCAAAGTTTATTTCCCTTCAACCCATTATTGGGTTCATAGTTTATGTTGTCAAGTATAATATGGGTCTATTTCCCATAAACTGAGAATTCCCATTTTTTATTTACATTGTATACACGTTCTGGAGTGTCCACAATTCTGCTTACTTGAGGCTTTCATTCAGACTTTCTGTTTCATTTCACGGCCTTTTCTGCTTTGGTGGCTCATTGTACTCAGAAGCTGGAACATATTGTCAACACCCACATGCTACTCAAGAGATAGATTTGCACTGTGGTGTTGAAGAGATGAGCTGGGGCTGATTGAAGATACTATTCAATTCAGGTACATTGCCAGGAAACCACAAAGGCTGAGAGATAGGTATAAGGTATGGCTTTGAATTCCAGTTCATCCTCTATAACCACTTAAAGGTGGTAAATGGAAGCAATTCAAGAGGCACCAAAGATTAAACCTGACAACAATACACTGAAGCAAACTTCAGCTCTCTTAAGCTGCTTATTGTAGAATAAACTTAGTTTACTTCGCCAAAAGTAGATTGCAGTATCAATGTTCATTAAATACTTTCTTGACATGTTGCCAAATTTACTTGTGACAAGCTAGCATTACCTCTCAAATGCTCTCTATCTTCCAGCAGGACAGGCAGATTTACACAACAAAGTTGTGACAGATTTGTTCAGTTCCAATTTTAATTTTAAAGCAGTTTTCCCTCTCAATAGTTTCACATCTGTTCCACAAGTTAACAATGTCCTCTATGATCTGGAATCATTTGACATTTCAATAATCTGCCATTTAATCTGGTGTAACATCAAACACGGATCATTGGTCTCACAGGCTAAAGCAACTGACGTACTTATTTCAAATTACGTGGAAAAAGAAAGTAAACAATTTCAGTAATACAACAGTGCAATGATAAAGTGTAGTTATGGTGGACATTTTTTGAAAGTTAATTATCGGTACAATTAACCGCGCAATGGTTTTGAAAATGTCCTTCAGTGTCCTAATGGCTTCCAAATGGGCAAATACTGCTTGGCATTGTCAACTTGCATCTTTTGTGATACAAAATGGATTTTGAAACATAATCTATGAAACACAGCTTTACCATGATTGAGTCTGCCCTCCTGACTCAGTCTCAGAATTGAGAATAAACCTGGAGAGCAGCAGAAAAAGATCAATTTTAAAATCTTAAATACATTTATTGCGAAGTGACAGTCAACAAAACACGATTCGTAGATGGTATTGTTTATGGATTCTTGAAATTTTTTCCTGAAAACATGAATGTGACAACAACAACTTAAATCCGACAGCTTGTACACCCTTGGGAGCTTTACATGAGAGGAAAGGTCTGTTTAGCATACTGCAGCAATTAATGGAGATTGAGAGATAATCAAGCTGAAAGTGAAAATACAGGATCCCGGGAGACTTTTAAACGGAGGGAGATTAGAGAGCAAGATAAAGGAAGATCCAGATAATTTGCTTGTGTAGAGATGACCATTTAACAATCACTTAACATGTTCCATGCGGCAATTTTGTTTAGTTTACTAACCTTTCTGCTTGTCCAGTCTTTTTTGTGAATTATGTCTTGCCCTCTGATTCCCGCTTTCTCGCTTTGTTCATGTTTGCCTCTCTGAATTTACACTTTTTTGTGGTTCCTTCTCCGTCATGACATTTCCACTCTTTTTTTTTGATTTTGCATTTTTCCTATGTCTTCTGTGGTGGAAGTTATGGCTGGAACTTGGTGGGTCAATCCAGACATGACCACAGTGGTAATGGGTAGGGGTAGGATTCTGGCCAAGGTGCAGTGGAGAAATGGAAAGCAATGTGAAACGGGTGGCTTTCAAATTAGTTTGCTATATATCTGACCCTCCTGTCCTTCATTGAATATCTTCCACTTTCATTTTGCAAGCAACCCTCCTACTGTGCCAAATGCTTTGTCACAACCACCATGTGATATACCCTGACTGATCTGATCACCTGTTCTGTACCTTGCTCCTTGTGCCCGTCTCATGTTCACAAACCCCTTTCCCAATGCTGACGCTGGGGAATCAGCCGACAATCTCAGATTCTGGGATCACCTCATCGTGTTCCTCTTAGCCCACCTTCCTCACTGACTTAACATATTTTGTGTCATTTAATACATTCAAATAACTCTGAGTCATGCTCTTTTTAAGATTAGGTCAACATAGGAGTGGCTGTATTTATTATGCAAGATAATAAAAGGATCTTTTGAATCACTTTATGCAAAGGAATGGCAGAGCAGTTGGGTGATTGTTGTACAAAGTATATAATTGCTATTGATTGTAGATTCCATTCCCATTTTCTAAAGGGGTCCCACAGAAATTATGACTTAATTAAATTGCCTTTTGTGTCACTTTTGGAAGTCATACGTCTGCAAAGGGTTCCTTTGAAGATTACTTGGCACATACATAAAGTCGCCCCTGAGATTCCCTGTTCACCATTGCTGTGGTAGGTTGTAAAATTGAGACAACTCTTGTTTGATGCTGTGAATTCTATCTTTCTGGTCAATGTGAGTTACGATTATCAGATTACTTGCAATAACATTTACAAATGAACTATGGAAGCATCCTTTTTATCCATCGTGTGAAGATCTGTGTGTAATGGGATTGTGTTTTGGATGGTGTACATGCACTGATATTCTGTAACACAAAGTCGTGAGGAAGATATTTTTATTATCTTGTTTTGTTTTTGTAGTCACTTAGGGATTGGTGCCATTAAAAAGTAGAATTGGCAGCAAAAACGTCAAATAACCCATACAGCTAATTGTAGTTTCACCTGTATATTTCTATTGTCTTCAAATGAACAACGGCTTGCATTTACTCGGTGCCTTTGAAGTCTCCAAGAACAGTTGGAGGAGTGAAATGTTTGAAGATCCTCTTTGGGGTCATGGTTCAGGTTTATTTGAAGATACAAAGCCACAAATCATTTAAAGTCTGTATTATTTGAACAAACTAAGTTAGTGACTGAAAATGCTTTGTTTTTTTTTAAAGGGAAGGGAATAACTTAAAAAAGAATCAATTTTAAAGGAACATTTGATGTGCAGCTGGTGCTAAAAGTAACATTTTCAGAGCATCGTATTGACCACAAGTACAATTTGAAGTCATACTTCAACATCTTTTCCCACCGTGTAACTTTTGTTATATTTGCTGACAGTCAAATAAAGTGAGTGCAAAATACGCTTTGAAATATGGCATTTATTCCAGTGAGCAAACATTTATAAGAAAGGATTTCAAACAGGTTCAATTGCTGAGCCATTCTTTGTGTTACACAACGAATAGCATTGAAGGAAAATTAAAATGAACATCACTGGATACAGCATGGCCGTGCTCTTGATGAAACAGGGATATGATGCTCCGAATATCAGCAGCAAACATGCCACCTTGTTGAAGAACAGTCTGGTCTCATTCCCTCCGCAGCGACATGACTTCTATCCCTCTCAATCACTGATGCCAGCCACTTGAGAGTTTGTGTGTGCATGCCTCCTTCCAGCCTTCAAACAGAACATTAAAGCTTTTTCCCTGCCAGCTGCACAACAGTGTTATTGTTGTGTTTTGTTTTTATCTCCTCTGTTTCCTGAGTCATTATGCTGCTGAAATAAATTGAGTTTGGTCATCAGAAAGATGGCTAACAGTCAATTTTTTCCCTCCATTTCTTTCTCTTAAACCCTGCCGTTGGGATTCTCCATTTTGCCGGCATCCCGGGGAGTTTCACGAAGGCATGGGGCTGCCCCACAATGGGAAAGTTCTCCAGTGCAGCGGGACAGAGAAACCCTCTTGTTCCCACATTTCCTTTTCTTTTTCCCAATAGTGTGTTATTATCATCACTCACTCACCATTAATGCAGAGGAGTAAGGGAGGGAGTGGGTCGAAAGGAAGAGAGTTTTCAAACTAATTGGGGCCACTCCGCAATCGGCAAAGGGCAGCCGCCCCCCCCCCCCCCCTTCCCCTTCCCCCCACGAAAAGTGACCCCCTCCCTTCCTTCCCTCCCTTTAATCACTTGAGGTTAAAAAAAACAGGTCTCCTGCTTGCATTCTGCTTCCAATGGCACGGGCAGCTTATTATCAGGATTTGTTAACTTCGTAACAAGCCTAATTTACCCTTCATTGGTCATTTAAACATGGTGGGTTGGTGACAAAATCAGCAGCACACTCACTTTCCGTTTGATGAAGGTGAGCTCAGGGATGGCCGGGAAGATAGAGAGATGGGTTACCACCCTTTTTATGGGCTGCCCCTATTTTCCGTTCCTACGTAACTGCGACTCCCACTCACCACCACCCCCCCCAACCCTCTCCACGGGAAACATACCCGCTGGGGGCACATAGAATTCGGCTCATTTTTGGACTTGGATGGTGTTATAGAGGTGGAGAAAGGTGGCTTTTGTGATGCAGAACATATGGGTCAGGGAACTCTGCTTGGGTGAAAACACATGCAGAAGTTGTGAACAATCAGCTTCAGTCAGAAGCCACCACAGAATGGGGGATGTTGTGAAAGTATTGTATTTGTAGTAAAGGTGAAGAGGTGGCTCATAGTCCATAGAAACATAGAATACCTGCAATGCAGAAGTCCATCGAATCCACACCAATCCTCTGAAAGAGCACCCTACCTAGGCCCACTCCCCTACCCTATCCCCATAATCGCACCTAACCTGCACATCGTCGCACACTGAGGGCAAAATTTGCATGGCCAATCCACCTAACTGGCACATGTTTGCACTCACAGGGCTGGATTCTGTGATCCCCAAACCGCATGCACCTTGGTGGCCTTCCGTTCACTGGCCTCTTGACTGTATCTTCTTGTTCTTGTCAATGGGAGTTTGTATTGTAACCACCCGACACTGGCAGGAACCCCACAGGCAGAGGTGCACTACCAGCAGGAAAAGTGAATCGCAACAACCAGAGAATTCCAGCCACAGTATTTCACTCGAGGCAATAGTGACTCATCCAGAACTGGAGGACTGATAAGAAAGTTGCTAACAGAAACATTGGTGGGATTGAGAGACATAGGATAGGGTTCCCCGACCTGCTCTGCCTCCCCCTTCCTCCTCCCCCCCCCCCCCCCCCCCCCCCCCCCCAAACCCAGTGTGTTTTACACCGGCAGAGACGATCACCAATGGTCGCCTGTGGGATTTCCAGTCTCCCTGATGTCTATGGCATTTTGTGTGGCTCGCCCAACCCACTGACAGGGAAGCCACCACAGGAGTTGGGGGGGGGGGGTGCAGTGGGGTCACCTTCGGTGGGACCAGAAGATCCCATTGGCGGGAAGGGCTGGAAAATCCTGCCAGTAGTGGCGAGCTAGATTTATGTACCATCTACAGGAATGTAGAACCTGGCTGGAATTCTCTGGTCATCGCGATTATCTTTTCCCACTGATAGCGCACCTCCGCCCGCTAGTTTCTTGGCGACGTGGGGTGTGTAGATTGGGAAATCCCATCGACAAGCAGCGGGTAAAAAGAATGGCATACCGCCAGGAAACACACGGCTGGCGGAATGTAGAATCGCCCCCAGCATTAATTTAATGTTGCTAAGTGGCAGCATGTAAATGGGAAGGAGTTGGGGGCTGAAGACTGAGCCTTGGGGGATTCTAGAGCAAATGACATGGAAGTGAGAGGCAATCCTCCCACTATGATTGGATACTTACGAGTGGATGTTTTCCACTCAGCTGGAAAATGGAGAGAAGGCACTGAAAGAAGATAGCATGATTGACCATGTCAAATGCTGCAGAGAGGTCAAGAAGGACCAGTGGAGATAGTGTACTATAGTCACAGACACGTAGGATGTTATTTGATTTGGTCTGTTGTTCCAGAGTAGTGTGGCGCTGGGGGTTGGGGGCACACAACTAATTTTCTTCATTTCCAACAAATATAGTTGAGTGTCTTGCCAAATATTGAAAAAATTCCATTCAGTTAACCCAAAATACGCTTTGACTGACAACTCAAAGGTTAATCTTGCACACTACACCCATCTGTAACGTCTGCCCAATTGCAGATTCTTAGCCTGTGTGGCAACACCCATTTTCCAACATAAAGTGAGTTCATTCATACGGAAATGTTTACTTCTCACTCAGAAGAATGAAACACGATTGTAGAGCTTAGTTCAACTTTCAAATGGATTTTACATTGGTGGAACTATAAATTGCAACACATCTTGAGAGGAGATGAATGGCAGGAGGAAGACAATCTCAGTCTGTGTGAATTTCCTGGTCTTTTTATCTGGTTGCGTACAGATAGAGGAAAATTGATTTTACAGCAGTCTTAAGGTAAATATTTATTAAGTATACCTTGCATTGTTAAATATCTATTCTTGGCTGGCGTATCTGCTTTATCCATGTTTATGCAGAGGCTTCAGTGCAATAATCAAGGTCATCACTATTAGCTTTTACTGCTTGAAGGTATGTAGTAATGACCAAACACTCATTGTGGTGCCTGGGCAGGCCCACATTTGAATTGCTTTGATATGTATGTCACTGTTTTCCTTTGCTTTATTCCACACATTTCACTAATTTCCCCATAGGTTCACCAATCACCTCATGTCAAAAACCTCTGGCTTCACAAGAAATATCCCCCCTCAGTGACCCTCTAGTAGGCTGCTAAGAGAAATAAAGCCCACCCAACCTATTTTCCGTGTCGTAAACCATCAGTGTCTCCCACACCCATTGTGCTTGAGAATAGAAACTCGGGGAAATGCAGTAAACTAACCTGCATCGCATCACCACCTCATGTTAAACGAGTATTGCTAATCCAAAACTTGAAAAGGGGATTTCTTAAGGAGAGCCTGCTTCGAGTCACAATTCAGTTTTGCAAAATACATTAGTTGTGTTCACATGATCTGCAACATTTTTCTGTTACCTTCAACATATTTGATCAGGGCAGCACTGTGGCACAGTGGGTTAGCACTGCGGCCTCACGGCGCCGAGGTCCCAGGTTCAATCCTGGCTCTGGGTCACTGTCCGTGTGGAGTTTGCACATTCTCCCCGTGTTTGCGTGGGTCTCACTCCCATAACCCCAAAGATGTGCAAGCTAGGTGGATAGGTCACGCTAAATTGCCCCTTAATTGGAAAAAATGAATTGGATACTCTAAATTTAAAATAAAACCATATTTGATCTGTTGAAGCATTTTAACAAGTCACATGGGAAATTTAGTCTTTTCAACAACATTTCTAAAATGGTGAACAAAACATTTCCAATTAAGGGGCAATTTAGCATGGCCAATCCACCGACTCTGCACATCTTTGTGAGGATGAGACCCACGCAGACCCAGGCAGACACGGCGGGTATGTGTAAACTTCACATGGACAGTGACTGAGCGGGATCGAATCCAGGTCCGCGGCATCGTGAGGCAGCACTGCTAACCACTGTGCCACCGTGCCACCCTAACATTTCCAAAATTTGTTTTAAAAATAAATTTACCAAGTTAAGTTTTACATCATATCTGTTCAACGTTGGAAAACAAAGTAAAAATGCTACATAACATAATTTGTGCAACAAGTGGAATAGAATGCAAGATTACCCAATTCTAGATGAGTTAAAATCTTCAGAACGTTTAAAATTAGCCTTCTGAAGTGGTGTTAAACAACAAGACGAAGAATTTCCTTTTTCTGTTCCAAGAATTTCAAATTGATTCTGCATGGGAGCGGCAGAATGGTGGGTTGGCTAGATATTTGCTTTTGGTGCTCTAAGAAATATTTGCGATAGTTGTCGGTGACGCATGAAATGTACGAGAATTTTCATGTTCATTCAGATTTTATCAAATGAGGCTTGTATATAACCTGCAGTTTGAGGGTGTTGAAATTGCTTGATAAGAATTTGCAGGCATATCATTCTAAATATCTGTTAGCTGCTTACAATTCCAATTATGATGAAGGACATGGCACGAAAACATTACGTATACTCGCTTTGTCTTATTGGGGAATGGTTTAATAAGAGCTGTCGGAGATTTCATGACTCAGTAAAGGAAAGAAGCACACAGCAGAGTACATTTTGTATGAAGGACTGAAACTTCTGATTATAGTGTGGTTGCTGCAAAAGCCTATAATTTGTTAAACCCCATACATAACTGGAAACAGAAAAATTAATAGTTGGGTAGCTTCACTTACATAGGGACGTTCCACAGCTTGAGGCAGTTCAAGCTGCAACAACAGTACATTTGGCATCATAAACAAGTGCATACTGTGCCTTCCACTTGTGCTGTGCTTCTCTTTGTGTTACCCGGCATTCCCACGAGTGCATTTCCATTATAGGAGTTCAACTGTTAAATCTTGCCCATAAACAGCTTTGCTTTGAAAAAGGTTAAATTCAAGCATTTTCTTTCAGCTGACATGGTGATTGCTGCTTTTGCATAACTGAAGGTTATAAAAATCAGGAACCTTTGTGACAAATCCATTCCAGAAATGAAACTTTTTGAGTTAAAACAGTTTGCAACATTTAAAGTGTATTAAAATAGTACACCAGCAAAACCTTTATTTCCCAAACTTTATAGCTAATGTCAACATTTCCACATGCGTGTGTTTGTAACAGAGCTGTTCTATTGAATGGGATGTTTCGTTAAACCCTTCTGTTAAAACATCTTGCTTGCTGACATGCTATGGAGCTGGAATAACAAGTTGAACATATTTTGTAATTGAAAGGATTTTAAAACTTTTGGATTAATTTCATTCATGCATGCGTTGCACTCATTGTCACAAACAGGAGGCACACATTTCACAGTAGAGCAGACCTAAATGCTGAAATTGACTCAAAACGTAAATTCTGTTCTCTCTCTCCACATGTGCTGCTGGACCTTCTGAGTTTTTGCAGAATTTTCTACATGTTTTAATGCTGAAACCAATTCAGTTTTAACTAGGACAGCCTGCGTTAACTGGTCACTGCAAATCACTCACTTCTGACCTCTGCTGATCAGATAATACAATTATGTGGAAATGCCAATGTTGGGTGGGGTGAGCACAGTAAGAAGTCTTACAACACCATGTTAAAGTCAAACAGGTTTATTTTGAATCACTAGCTTTCGGAGCACTGTTCCTTCCTCCTTCTTCACCTGAGGAAGGAGCAGTGATCCGAAAACAGTGATGAAGTCGGAAAATAATATCTGTCTGGTTTGCAGTAAATGTGATTTTACCCAAGTTGTTTGTGTATAACAGGCAGCACCATGAAGCATTTGCAGCCTCATTTAAAATCCACTTCTACAGTCGGGGACATTGAATTCTGTATCTATTGGATTGTAACAACCATGTGCACAGCAGAGGTGGATTTTAAATGAGGCCGCACATGCTCAATAATAGGCTGGGATTCTCTGTTCCCCATTGTTAAGACCGGGAATCTCGGAGAATCTTGCGTTGGCCCAAAAATGGGATCAACCATTAACAGGCTGGAAGCCTGAATCTCCACCTCCCCATTATGTTCCATCACCCATCCCCAGCCGACAGGCACACGGGCGTCATTTGGTGCAAGTATTTACAAACAGGGTCCTGGCGCCATGGCCTTTGAGGGGGAACCTTTTTCAATGACTTTGGGCTTGCTGGGGGGTGTATGGGACCAACTTGGTGGCAAGGATGTGGACTTGCGGTGTCCCCCTCGGGATCGGGGTGTGGTGCCCGAACCCCCATTACTGCTGTAAAAGACAAAAACTCACCGCTTAAGTATTACTTACAGGCTCCTGACTGTTTAAAAGGTTGACTGCTGCCAGTATCCTGGAAATCCTCTGAGGTCTCCTGGTCATGTAGATATCCACCTACCTTACCCATCTGGAAACCCTCATGTATCAGCAGTCTAGTCAAGGGGATGGGCACAGCCATGCTCAATCGCCAGACCACCAGGTGTTGGGACACCTCATTGGACTCCTTAGATGCAGAGCTCCACAGCAGAGGAAACTGGGAATTAACAAAGCTGGCCCCAAACAAAAGGATGCATGCACCATTGGCTGCTGGAACCCTCCCTTGCACAGTGTTCCTCTCCTCTCACAGTAACAGCCTGATTCATGAGACAATCTGCCAACCCACTCCTCAGGATCAGGCAATTTCTCCAGGGACTGCCTATATTCTTGTTGATTCCCAGCCATTGTCGTGCTCTTCTTCTACATTTCTCAATGCCTTGATGTCCTTCGTGGATTTGTGCGGGAATGTCTTGTCTAAGACATGATGGAATTACAATGTTCAATAGAAAGTTGTCTATTGTTGTCAGGTCCTCTCTGATGTTGCGAAAGTTTGCACATTTCCCTTTAGGCCAGTCAGTAAATAGATATTGTATCACTTGCTGAAGTGTCGTATCTTGTAGAGTTTCTGCCTTGGTTATTTGTAGTTTGGCATCTGTGACAGGTAGCATTGTTGTGATGAAATTGACTTGTGCTTCAATACTGAGTACAAGGTCAACAACTTTGTTATCCTCGTGCATTGTGGCTCTGGATAACATATCTGCAAGCATTACATTTTTTCCTGGTGTATATATGAATTCAAAGTCATATCGACACAGCTTCAGCATCATGCGTTGAAGTCTCGGCGACATGTCATTTAGATCTTTCTTGATTATATTGACCAGCGGCTGGTAACCTCTCTCTACGAAGAAGTGTGGCAGTCCATAGACATAGTAGTGAAATTTGGTGATGCTTGTCAAGAGATCTGGGCACACTTTTTCAATTTGAGCATATTTTGCTCAGTTTGCGACATGGAGCGAGATGCATATGCAACAGGCTTCCACAAATTTTAGTTTGCTGTTTGTAGCAGAACTGCACCGATACCACTTTGACTTGCATCTGTTGATATTTTGGTGACTCGAGTTGAGTCGACGAATGCTAGAACTGGTGCAGTGATTAATGATGACTTAAGATCTTGCTTCATGTTGTGGAGTTCAGATGAATGCAACATTTTTCTTTATCAGGTTTCTTAATTCAGTTGTCCTACTTGATAAGTTCGGAATGAATTTCCCCATAAAGTTGACAACCCCGAGCATTCCCGATAGGGCTTTCTTGTCCTTTGGTGTTGGTTTTTGACCAACAGCTTAGACTTTTGATTGGTCAGGTTGCACTCCATCTTTTGAGGGGACATCTCCCCAAAATGTTAGTTTTTGAATGCCAAATTGGCATTTTCCTTTGAGTCCATAGGAGTCAATTCTGGTGTAAATATTGAGTAGTCTCTCACAGTGTTCTTCCTGTGTATTGGACTCTATGATGGCATTGTCCACATACACGCATACACCTGGAATGCCTTCAATGATTGTCTCCATGGCAATATTTCAGAAGCTGAAATGATGCCAAAGGGCAGTCTATTAAAACAATATCGACTATAAGGAGTGTTGAAAGTGTAGAGTTGTTTCCTCTTCTCATTCAGACATAGTTGCCAAAATCCCTGAGACGCATCAAGATTGGTGAAAATTTGGCAATGGCCATTTCTGCTGTAATTTCTTCACATTTTGGAATCTGATTATGTTCCCTTTTTATATTATCATTTAAGTCCTTGGGGTCTATACAGATTCTTAGGTCGCCATTTGGATCTTTAACTTTTGATATGTTGCCATTCTGCTGCATCCTATCTAGTTCTTCATTCAGTCGTTCTATCAGAGGTGCTGGTACTCATCTGGGAGCATGAATGACTGGTTCAGTATTCTCTTTGAGCTAGATTCTGTAGGTAAATGGTTATGTCCCCCAATAGCAACCTTTTGTTGGTATTTATTTGCCCTTGTAGTCTGTTAATCTACAATGTGTCTTTTTATATATCGGACGGGTTGCTACTTTGCCCAAATCCGATTCTGTTATCAGATTAGCGTGTGCGCCAGTAACCAATTTAAACTGTACCTCTAATCCATTTATGATCAGTGTTTCTATCCAATCTTTATTTCTATTGGATAGTTGCCTGATTGGTTTATCAGCAGTATCGTTTCCATTTGTTTCAGTGATTGCTTCTATTATGAAATTGTCCAGTGAAGTAGGCATACTGAGATCAATTTTTGATTTGAAAATTTTTTCTTCTCCTTCCTTGTTTTGTAGTGTTAACTTTTTTATGCTGTTGAAATGCCTTTTAAATTGATTCTGGTTTGTTGTGTTAAAGGGAGCAGGCTCATAGACTGGGAGTGTTGTCATACTAGGCAGTCTCACCATGTGGCTCCTGTGATCTGTCACTTCTCGGTGAAGCCAGATGCCTGTGAGACGCCCAAGAGTCCGATGCATCCTGAACTGTCCCTCCTCCAACCATCACAGGCTAATGCCAGTCCCAGAACAACCCGTGGGGCAACAGTGAGAGGCAGATCGGATTGGTGGTGAAAACGTGTTTTTACAGATATAGAGTATTTCCTCCTTACTCACTATGTTCATCTAATCCGTCCATTTTTCTGATCTTCCATGGTCTCCCGCTCCTTCTAGGTGTTCCCCCAGATTGCACATCATGAGTTGACGCGGCCTACTGCTTGTCTAGCTCTCTGCCCTGTGATGCCCTTGGCAACTATCCTCGAGGGGTCTGGGCCTGGATGGGCCCAGCCGACGTTTGAGTGTAATAGATGATGACATGCCACTCTGTTCTGCCCACTGCCAATTAGATGCACAAGTGTCGGGAGGAGGATATTCAGAAGGGCTGCATTGTTCCAACAGCTCCCCTGCGGGAGACCCCGTGATGGTCCTCATCTCTTCCTCCTCCCTTGGGTGCTCGCTTCCCTCGGGCTTTTCCATTGAACAGACGGGCAGCCGGAGTGAACGTCAGAGGCTTCAATGTCATTTGGAGCTACTAATGCTGGAGGTTTGTGTTCGTCTGAACCATGGTGTCGATGCTCTCAGCCATCATTTTCTGTGACTTGGACATGTCCCTCAGCGAGTGAACCATGTCCCTCATTGACTTGATCATGTCCCTCTGTGGTTGTATAATGTCCTACTGTGACTGGCTGAGGTCAGTCAGTGCCCAGCCAGTGTTCTCTATGACCTCAACCATGAGCCTTTGCGAGTGGGCCAAGCTTTGGCACGTGTAGCAATGTCCATCTGTGCCTTGGTCAGATCCGCCTGTGGCTGGGCCCTCCTGTCCTGTGCCTCAGCCATGCAGAGTGTGCCCCAAGACATGAACTTCTTGACACATGGCCTTGACTTCTTGCCCCAGGCCTTCGACCATTGTTGCCACCCTTTCAATGTTGACCTGGGTGCAACACATTGTTGGCACCATCTACTTTGCCTGAGGCAATTGGACTTCTGTTGTACTTGCAGATTCTGGAATGTTGCTGATACCTTCTCCTGTAGATTCTGGCTCTGAATCTGCCTTTTCCAGAGGTGTAGCATTTGTATTGGGGGCAGCTGTTCCCTGAGATTGGGCAGCCCTCCGACTATTCAGTCCCTCAGGAGTCCCTGCCTCTAACTCATGTGTTAGAACATGTGTGCAGTGCTCACCAGGAGCCTGACCTCTAACATTTCCCACTGATGTGATAGCCTCTGACCTGGTGGATGGTGCTGGTGAAAACACTGTCTTCCCCAGAGGTCTGATCTGGGGGTGTTCTGATGGTCTGCAGGGTGTTCTGATGACCCAGCCTCGTCTGATGGGGATCCTCGAAGACAAAGGACATGGGGTTAGCTCTTGGGAAGGACATGGCTGCGGGAGATGAAAGACTCACTTGAGGTAGGACATGTGAATAAAGTTGCATTGGACTCTCACTTATTTAACACCTGCTGAACTCCATGTCAGGTACAGCTTGCACTTTGAACACCTAGGGGCTGGTTTAGCACAGGGTTTAGCAAATCGCTGGCTTTGAAAGCAGACCAAGGCAGGCCAGCAGCACGGTTGAATTCCCGTACCAGCCTCCCTGAACAGGCGCCGGAATGTGGCGACTAGGGGCTTTTCATAGTAACTTCATTTGAAGCCTACTTGTGACAACAAGCGATTTTCATTTCATTTTTCATTTCCTCCCTAAATTCCATGACCCTTACTTCAAAGGGGGTGTGGACCCGTATCTTGGACAGGCCTTTGCCCATCGCCTAATACTCCCATTTTATGGCTTGTTTTATCTTTGGGGACCCAGAAATGACACAGTGAGACACCGGCACGCCACCGGGGGTGGGGGGAGGGGTGCAGTTTCCAGCTGGTGGCATATGTGGACAAGACGCCTGGCCAAAAAGGGCAGGTGTTGGGTGTTTCTGGAGGGTGGATTGTGAGGGACATGCTGGTAGATCAAGTGTTACTGGCACATAAGAGTTTGATGACAGATGTCAGGGTTCAAGGACAGGAGTGATACCAGGGTCACACAGCTGGTTATTCACCGGAGATTCTCAAAGGAGGTCATTCATCTTCTGCCAGCCCTCTTGATGACTTGGGTGGGGTTATTATCACAATGCTTGCTGAAACTTGGAATATTAGGATGTGTTCTTTGAGGCAGCAAAAGCAGAGAATATACAAGGAATGGAGAAAGGAAGTGAGTTATTTTAACCCTCAAGTATTAGGTCGGGCAACAAAATAGTTTCAAAGCCAACATGCCTCATACCCAGCCGCTTCTGGTTTTAATGAGGCTATGTGCCTCCACTTCAAACCTACCCCCAACCTTGCTCACCTCCTCCGCCACTGGCCATGGTCCACTCCACCTGGCCCCAGGTTCGATTCCCGGCTGGGTCACTGTCTGTGCGGAGTCTGCACGTCCTCCCCGTGTGTGCGTGGGTTTCCTCCAGGTGCTCTGGTTTCCTCCCACAGTCCAAAGATGTGTGGGTTAGGTGGATTGGCCATGCTAAATTGCCTGTAGTGTCCTAAAAAAGTAAGGTTGGGGGGGGGGTTGTTGGGTTACGGGTATAGGGTGGATACGTGGGTTTGAGTAGGGTGATCATTGCTCGGCACAACATCGAGGGCTGAAGGGCCTGTTCTGTGCTGTACTATTCTATGTTCTATGTTCTATGATCTCCCCGAACGACTGGTCAATCCAAGCTCTCCACCCAGGTTTTCTGGTGTCCCTTCCATCCAATCTCCAGCCATTCTGATCTCCCTCCTCCCCCACCTTTTCTGATGTCCATGGTCCCTTCCCAATCTCCCTCCTCTGCCAATCCACTTTAAATCATACCTTAGTAGGACTTCCTGTGGACAATATTTAGGATTAGGTTGACAAGTGACAAGTAAAATTCATGCCACACAAATACCAGGCAATGACCATCTCCAATAAGAGATGATCAAACCATCGCCCTTGACATTCAATGGCATTACCATCGCTGAATCCCTCATAATCAACATCCTGAGGGCTACCATTGATCAGAAACTGAACTGGACTAGCCATATTAATACTGTGGCTACCAGAGCAGGCCAAAGGCTCAGAATCTGACAGCGAGTAACTCACTTCCTCACCCCCCAAAGCCTGTCCACCACCTACAAGGCACAAGTCAGGAGCGTGATGGAATACTCCCCATTTGCCTCGATGAGTGTAACTCCAACAACACTCGAGAAGCTCGACACCATCCAGGACAAAGTAGCTGCCTTGATTTGCACCCCTTCCACAAACATTCACTCCTTCCACCACCGACGCACAGTAGCAGCAGTTTGTACCATCTACAAGATGCACTGTAGGGACTCACCAAGCACCCTCCAAACCCACGACCACTATCATCTGGAAGGACAGAGACAGCAGATACATGGGAACACACCACCTGAAAGTTCTCCTCCAAGGTACTCACCACCTTGACTTGGAAATATTTTGCTGTTCATTCACTGTTGCTGGGCAAAACCTTTGAACTCTCCCCCAATAGAACAGTGTGTATACCTACACCACATGTACTGCAGAGGTTCAACAAGGAGACTCAGTACCACCTTCTTAAGGGCAATTAAGGATGGGCAACAAATGCTGGCCGAGCCAGTATAGCCCACATTCCATAAAAATTAATTTAAAAAAGGGAATTAAAGGTTATCAGAGGTAGAATGTGAATGTGGAACACAATGTAAACAGATCAGCCATGAACATATTGATTAGTGAAATAGGCTTCATAGACTGACTGACCGACTTCGCCTATTTCATATGTTTGTATGAACCAAACTATTTGAACCTGACATTATATTTGTCCCTCAATTGAGATTCCTACCACATGTCTGCACCAAAACAGAGACCTCCTATTTCCACCTCCATTACTTTGTCCAAAATTAATCTTGGCTCACCTTATTGGCTGCTGACACCTTCATCCACACCTTTGTTAACTCTAGACTTGGTTCTTTCCAACCACTCCAAATCATCTCCCACATCTATCCTCTGCAAACATGAGACTATTCAAAACATTGCTGCATGTCTCCTAACTTGCATCAAGTCTCGCTCACCCGTTCCCACTAGCTTCTGGACAAGCAACACTTCTATTTTAAAATTTTAACTCTTGCTTTCAAATCTCTGCATTGCCTCCTTATTTCTGTAATCTCCCTCATCCACCCAAGCAGCCTCCCTCAATCTCTGCATTGCCTCCCTATTTCTGTAATCTCCCTCATCCACCCACGCAGCCTCCCTCAATCTCTGCATTGCCTCCCTATTTCTGTAATCTCCCTCATCCACCCAAGCAGCCTCCCTCAATCTCTGTATTGCCTCCCTATTTCTGTAATCTCCCTCATCCACCCAAGCAGCCTCCCTCAATCTCTGCATTGCCTCCCTATTTCTGTAATCTCCCTCATCCACCCAAGCAGCCTCCCTCAATCTCTGCATTGCCTCCCTATTTCTGTAATCTCCCTCATCCACCCAAGCAGCCTCCCTCAATCTCTGCATTGCCTCCCTATTTCTGTAATCTCCCTCATCCACCCACGCAGCCTCCCTCAATCTCTGCATTGCCTCCCTATTTCTGTAATCTCCCTCATCCACCCAAGCAGCCTCCCTCAATCTCTGCATTGCCTCCCTATTTCTGTAATCTCCCTCATCCACCCAAGCAGCCTCCCTCAATCTCTGGATTGCACCTATTCTGACCTCTTGAGCATTCACTATTTTAATCATGTCAACATTGGCAGTCATTCCTTTAGGTTCTAAGCTCTGGATATCCCTCCCCACAATGCTCTGCTTTCCTTCTTCTCTTTCCTCCTCCAGGGAAATCACCAACGCCATAATGGCGTTGACACCGGTTTGGCGCTGATTTCCGATTCTCCAAACCCCCCAACACAAAAGAACCGCGGCGCACACAGCGCGGCCCGGAGAATCGCGTGAGGTGTCCCGACGGCGAATTCTCCGAGGCCGTAAAGATTCTGCGCCCTGGATGGGCCGAAATCCGAACGACATGTTTCTAACCACGTATAAAAATTCATGAAGCTGGCGTGCTGGCTGCTGCAGCAGCGGGAGGAGGTAGGGGTTGGCGTGGGGGGACTGCAGGCTCCAGAAAGGGACACTGCAGTGGCTGCTACGGGGTTGGGGGGGGGAGGGTTTGGGGTGGCCTGCCTGGGTCAGGAGAGGGTCGGGGAAGTGGGTGGGGAAAGGCTGAGTGGCCGCGGATCCCCGCCATGGATGCCAGCCCCTCCCCGGCCACCCCACCCAACCGGCGGCACCCACTGGGGGGGAAGATACAGGTCCACACCCACGTGGCCGGTGCCGCTGCCCTGCTCGCAGCCCTGTGGCAGCGTGAACGCATGCGGCTCAGAGAGGAGGCGGAGGTCACAGCAGAGGAGCGGGCCGCAGAGGGGCAGGTACCAGCTGCTCAGGCTGGAGGGCCGCCTGCCCGACAGACCATGGAAGAGGAGGAGATGGAACGAGATGAGGAGGAGCAACAGGATGAGGACGAGGAGGAGGAGGGGGAGGAAGAGGTGGTGCCAAGGAGGTGCCCGATGAGACGCCATGTGTACCTCGTCGCATGTCCTTTCAGGAACTCCAGGATCGGGCATGCAGGAGGAGACTGCGGATGAGTTGGGAAACCGTCGCTCATATCTGCCACATGATGGCACACCTGGCACTGCGTGGGACTGGGGTGGAAAACCCGCCACTGGTGGCCATCAAGGTGACGGTAACCCTGAACATCTATGTAACGGGCGTTCCAGTTGCTGAGTGGGGACCTGTGCGGCATTTCGCTGGCATCGGTGCACAGGTGCATCCGCGCCGTCATGGATGCCCTGTTTGCCCTGGCGGACCATTACATCAGTTGCCTGTGGACCGCGAACCACCCAGATGCCCAGGCAGCGGGATTCACTGCTGTCGCCAGGATGCCCACGGTCCGGGGGTCATCGATGGGGTGCACATCGCCCTGCGGCCTCCAGTGGGTAACAGGCCGATGTTCATGAACAGGAAGGGGTACCATTCCAGGAATGTTCATGTTTTCGGTGACCACCAGATGAAGATCCTGCACATCTACGCCCAGTACCCATACAGTGTTCATGACTAGTTTATCCTGTCACAAATATTCATACCTGGCATGTTCAAGGGATTCCCCCGGCTTCAGGGCTGGTTGCTGGGTGACAGGGGTTACCTGTTGCAGCTGTGGATGATGATGCCTACACGGAGGCCACAGAGCGACACGGAAAACCGCTACAATGAGGCCCATTGTGCGACGCGACCAGGGGTGTGGTGGAGAGGTGCTTTGTGGTCCTGAAGGTGCGCTTCAGGTGCCTGGATCGCTCTGGCGGGGTCCTCCCTCTGGGGCTGTGCCACCTCCCTCTGAGACTGCGCCATCTCCCTCTGGGTGTGTGCGATGCCGGCCAGCACCTGGGCAAGGGCGCAAATGCTCTCAGTCATGGCCTGCTGAGACTGGGCCACACTGAGGAGCTCCGCTGCAATCTGTAGCTGGCTCAGGCACATGGCTGCCTGTGAGTGTGCAGCCATGTCCTGGGCCACGGCCCCCGCCTGCACAGATAGCCCCAGGCCTAGCATAACCTGACCCATGTCCGACACTGTCACCCCCATAGACTCAACCGTGGATGCCACCTGTATGGTTTAAGCCTGGGTGGCACGCATGCCTGGCACCACTCCCTGCTCCTGAAAGAGGTTGGACTCCTCCACCTGCGTCTGCAGGTGCTGGAAGCCGGCCGTCAATCCCTTGTCTGGTCCATGGGTTGCTGACTTCATCTGGTCTATGGGTGGGAGTGGATATTCCAGGACCCCTGGATCCATCTGGGCAGCAGCTGGTTGCTGGGGCTGGTCTGCCCTCCGACCGTCCGGCCCCTCGGCTGCTGCTACCCCCACCTGCTGTACCGGAGCGGCTGTGTGGTGCGTGCCCCAGGAGCCTCCTCACTAAAGATCCCAACCAAGGTGATAGTCCCTGAGATGGTGGAGGGTATAGGAGATAGCAGTGGCGGGAAGTCTATGTCATCATTGGACTCGAGGTCCGGGGTCTCCAGGGTCATGTTGTGCTGTGTGTTGGTTTCCTGTCGTTATGTTCCCTGTGTCCGTCCCCTGTGTGCTGGTCCCCTGTGTCGCTGTGTCCTCTGTGTCTGTCCCGGGTGTGTTGATGTCCTGTGTCGTTGTGTTCTGGCTCGTATTGGGCAGAGGGCTGTTGTGATGGCTGCCCTCCCCGTCGATGCTTACGTCCCTGGGGGGCACCGGCCTGGAACTGGCTGGGGGGCGCCGGATGGGCCGGAGCCATCATCGGCTGGCCCTGTAAGACACAAGACAGCATGTATGGTTAGACAGATGGACGGGAGTGAGGTATTATGTGATGAGGGGATGGGGTAAGGGGGTAGAGTGAGGGGGTGGGGGGGTTGAGGGGATGCGATGAGGAGGTAGGGTGAGGGGGTGAGGTGAGGGGGTGGGGATTGGCACACATGTGTTGTGATGGGCCGCAACCAGGCAAGGTGGTCTCACCTGGTGGTGTGCCTCCGATCTCGGCCTCAGCAACCTCCCACTCCTCGGGTCCGCCAACGACGTCCAGTACCCTCTGCTCGGCACGGCGAGGGGACACAGTTCTGGCGCTCCCCCTCCTGTTTTCTCCTGCTCCCTGCGGTAAAGTGTGGACTTCCCCTCCGGGGGTGGGGGGGGGGACACAAGCAGCCAACAGTGTAAGACGGTCCGACTCATGCAGCCCAACGGTTGGGTCTATGCTGGCAACAGTGCACAGTGCGCCCGCCATTGCGGCTGGTATGGGTGGGTGCAACCATGTGGGTCAGGGCGGCGTGGCACCCTGGGGGGGGCCATCGCATATGTGTGTTGGGTAGGGGGTGTTGGTGCCAGGGGCGCAGTGCTGGGTACTTACCCTGGCTGTCCTGAATATGTCGTGCAGCTGCTTCCTACACTGGTCACCTGGCCTGGCCACAGGCCCGACTGCGCCGAACGATGGTGCCTGTTGTCCTGTGGCCGGGCCTGTGGTACAATACCAGCTTCCTCTGCTTCACTGCATCCAGGAGGGTGTCCAGTTCGCCATCTCTGAACCTTGGTACTGATTGTCTGCCGGCCATCTTGCCTGCAACGCTGTATGTGGGGGGAGTATGGTTTTTAGTTGCTGCGGCGTCGCGTCAATGACGCAATCCGCGTATCAGCGGCCGATTGGGCGCCTCACGTTGCGCCCGTGCTGGTCCCTTGTGGGGCCGCTGAATCGATGTACCTGGGGGCCTAATGCCGCCATCGTAAAACGCAACGGTTTTTACGACGGCGTCAACACTTAGCCCCATTATTGGGGAATCCCATCCCACGTCTTGGTAAATTTTGGGGCCCATGAGTGTCATAGAACACTGAAATTACCGTATATACTCGCGTATCCTGCGATCTCGCGTATCATGCAACCCCTAAATTTTCATCCCCAAAACATGATTTTATCATATATCTTATGTATCATGCGAGTCACTTTTTTGAGATACCAGATGACACTAGGCTAGGCTTTCCGCCGTAAACAACTGAATGAGAAACAGCTGTTTTGCTGTTTCTAATCATGATAATAAACAGTTACCTAACACGTAACAAGTACCGTAACACATAACAACGATCGAATACATTCTACCCTTAGCCACTATGGAGAAAAGATCTGCGAAGAAATATACTGCCAAATTGAAGCTGCAAGTTGTTGCTGAAGCGGAACAAAGCAACAACGTTAAAGCTGCAAAGCTGTTTGGTGTCGGAGAAAGCTGTGTCCGAAACTGGAGAAAACAAAAAGAAAAATTTGTGTTAAGAAGAAAAACAAAAATTGCACAGAAACTCCCAAAAGATAGATGGAGATTTGATTGTTAAAGCATTTAAAAAATGTGGAATAGCAAATGCTTTGGATGGAAGTGAAGATGATGCTTTATTCGAAGATGCAGGAGAAGAGGATGAAAATATTGAAGACCTGGAAGATGATCAGTATGACGACTGCCTCGATGAAGAAGAATTCCAAGCTTTATTTGATGATGACACTGATAACAATGAAAGCGAATTTGAAGGATTTTAGTTTACCTGTAATAGTTTGTTTTAATAGTGTTTTTATTTTATTAAATGTTAATTAACCTACATATGTATTCCTGTTTTATATTTCATTATGTCCAAAAATAAATATAATAGTTTCATTAACTACTGGGTACTATTTGACTTACCGTAAATGGATACGGTCTGCTTAACAGCCTAACAGCCTAATCTTGGCACTTCACACCCGCAAATTTTGTATCTCGCGTATCATGCGACCCCTCCCAATTTAGGTTACAATTTAGGTTTTCAAAAGTCGCATGATACGCGAGTATATACGGGTCTGTCAGAATTTAATCCTAGCCTTTGGTTGAGAAAAGCTGTTGCTCAAAACTTCCTCGTATAGGCCAAAAATCCAACAATTGTTTTGTTGGTAAAGTTGATTGTAGCAATTATAATTTAGTCCAGTATTACTGTCTCATTTGCGTAAATAATCTAGCTCCATAGGCATGCTTTCACTTCCTTTTCAATGAAATGTGACCTGATTTATCCCATCTGGGATAGCATGTTGTGAGCAAACAGCATTCATTTTCATTCATCACGTTGGCTTTTCTCTCTACTTCTCACCAGAAGACAGTTAATCTCAGCCAAGTCAAGCGGTTTTACACTGAAATATTGAGCAGGCTTTACTTGCAGATGGTATTATTTAGAGCAGTGAGAAGCAAAAGTTGATTATGATAACATACTTTGCAATAAGCTGTAATTGCGGGCTAATTCATTAAAGGATAAAATGAAAAAAGAACTGGAGATCTTTTAAAGTGTATTTTATTGCAGGGATAAAACAAATAGTTTTGAGTGACTAACAGTTGTGTGTTTCGTGGCTGAATTTTGAACAGCAGTGAAGATGGCACTAGAGATGGATGTGCCTGTAATTGCCACCACCAGTGACATGTTCCCTACTTGGGGCCATTTTGAAACATCCAAGATGTGGGTGGGGGCACATGCTTACTGAAGCCACTGTGCAGATGTTGACAGGAATTTTCCAGTTGTCTGTGAGCCCTTCCCCAGTTGAGGCTAAATCACAGCCAATGAATGTAATGATATGTAGAATATCATTTGTGTATAATTTAACAACTAAACTGTAATTAAAGGCAGGTTCCATATGCATAGATTGAGATTCTAGCATCCGACCACAGGTGGTGTGGTGACAGGAGTAGGTCACTGGAAGACAGGCCACATGGAGACAGGAAGTAATCTCCTGGACAGCTCACAGAGACAGAATCTGGGTAACAAGTACAGAGTACAGTCGCATATCGAGCAGCTCCTGAATCAATAGTTATTTGTAATTATCCATAATATCCAACTGTGATCTTGCACAATAGAAACCGTTTAGTGATTTAGTTAATTAATAAACAGTTTTGTTCATTTACAAAGCCGTATGTTCTCTGATCACTTCAACGACAAAAACCTCGCCATCCATGCATACAGAGAACATTACAATGAACGGAGGCAACCATCCATCCCGTTAACAGATCAGGGGCCTCAGGCTCCATCTTTTCTTTTTAACCTCTGTTCATGGCCACTGGCCGCCCAGTGAAGGGGTTTTCCCTCCATGATGATAAGTGGTAGCCTTGACCTCGTTATATTTTTGAGCTGTTGGAATGTTCTCGGAGGGTGCCTTCATCTTGAGGTGCTCCTTTCTCTCTCCTACATTGGCAGCAATGCCTTTGATGGTGGAGATATCAGTGTTGATATTAGAGGGCCTCTTATTAGCTCAGCTTGAGGACTGTGCTTGCCTTCCTTAATTGGATGGCAACCGTGCACCTGATCTGCCCTTCAAAAAAAACATGCCGGGTGTTGTGTGCCGATGTGACGCGAGTTCAGGGGAAATGGAACCAAATTCAAGACCTCAACCCCATAATGAAGTTTCAGCCCATAGTCTATGTGCGATTTTAGAGATGTATTCAGACAAAGCTGCAATGTCGCTTTTATGTAATTCTGCGGCCAAATGAAATAAGCTGAACGATACTGTTGTTGCTCTGTTTACTTGCTATAAATATAGTGGTCAATATGGTCACCTTCCTTAATCCTAATTATGTTTACTTTCAGAGTCGCCAGGTATCTCTCAATACCGCCACAAGGTTCAAACCGATCAAAGAGCCAATTCACCAGTTCGTTAGTTCAAAGTCAATACTATTTATTTACACACACAGTAAGATGCACTCATGCACAACAGTACTACAAACTAAACTATCTCTAACGCTAATGCCTATACTTAACTTCAGGTGCCCACTTAGTCAGATTAACAATGGCCGTTGTTCGGATCTGAGGCTGTTGGGTTTGAAGAGATAACAGGAGTACAGCTAAAGGCGTCCATCTGGTAGCGAGAGTTGACCATGAACTTACTTGCTTCTGGCGATGCTGGTGGAAGGGTCTCTCCACTTGAGAGCCAAATCCAAGAGAGCTGAATCTTTGTCGGGGGTTCCTTCTTATACCTGGAGGGGCTTTGCGTGCTTTTAGGCGGGCATTAAACTTGGCCCCAATTAATTGGGCAGCTTCTTGATCATTGCCATTGATCTAAACCAATAAAGGGGTGGGTGCCCTGATGACTGGGCGTGTCCGAGGTGGCCGTTGGCCTTGCTTTGTTTGTGTCTTTCGGTTGGGGTACTGGCGCTAGGATGTCTGCGACAGTATCAACTATCTGAGCGTTAGTTCTTTGTTCCTCGGAGATGGGCCATTAATATGCTGATCGACCCAGAGTTTCGATTCCGTCTGGTGACTGCTTCCTAAATATACATTCAGGCTCTGTGCCTGCTTGTTGTTTAGTATTGTCCACATTTCCCTATATTCTCTGTAAGCGTCTATTTTGTATTCTGAAAGTGGCCATCCCAGATGGCTACACTGGGCAGGTTTGAATCACGCACTTCGATGCTTCAGCATTGATCTAAAATTGCGTCAATGTATAGAATTCTCAGCAGTGAATTCTTATGAGATTAGAAGGTGAAAACATTTGTTTTAAACTAACTAAAAAAGCAGATATAACTGGGCAACTGTGCAAATAGAAACCAACAACTGTTTTGTGAGGCACTAACTCTTTGTAATGACAATGTTATTGATGCGCCAGTGCTTCTGTCACTGGCATGATAGTCAACAAATTGGCTCTTAAATAATGAATAGCACTCATTTGAAGTACTGGCAGTTTAAAGTACTTATGTTAAATGAAGAAACAAAATAAATCAGACATAAACAAAATATTCCAGTTAGGGGGCAGCAGGGTAGCATGGTGGTTAGCATAAATGCTTCACAGCTCCAGGGTCCCAGGTTCGATTCCCGGCTGGGTCACTGTCTGTGTGGAGTCTGCACGTCCTCCCCCTGTGTGCGTGGGTTTCCTCCGGGTGCTCCGGTTTCCTCCCACAGTCCAAAGATGTGCGGGTTAGGTGGATTGGCCATGCTAAATTGCCCGTAGTGTCCTAATAAAAGTAAGGTTAAGGGGGGGTTGTTGGGTTACGGGTATAGGGTGGATACGTGGGTTTGAGTAGGGTGATCATGGCTCGGCACAACATTGAGGGCCGAAGGGCCTGTTCTGTGCTGTACTGTTCTATGTTCTATGTTAACACAGTTGTATGCTGAGAAAGTAGTGTACATTCCGGGAGGGTGTATATTTTGACCTTGCAAGTTTTCAAATTGTATTTTGTGCTGCCATTTTAGTATGTGGTGAAAAGCAACTTTGTTCCATCCTCAAAAATGTTAGTTTAAAGCCCTATGAAAAAGTGACAGAAAAATGCAATGTGGGTGGCAGCTTTCAATTATTTTTGAAAATTGTACATAATTGGTGAAATGTCAAATCAATCATTTTAACCTAATCTGCACCTCTGAATCTGAGCTCTATATAAATGTGTGTGCGATGCATAAGACACGAAGTTCAGTTCAATTACCTCGCTAAGTGAAATGTGACAGGAGAAGATTGTGCTTTGCTTCAAGTTGTAAAATATGTATTATGTTTGCTCCTATGATTTTTAATTGAATATAAAATAGTTTAAACTGGGCCTGAGCGAACGGGCCTCGTCACATCCGCCTCATGACATCTGACGAGATCTTGCGAGATGTCGCGATCTGGATCTTGCCCTCACGAAGCAGGATCCAGATTTGCATATTTCAGTGAGCACTTAGGCTCACTTCCACTCACATTCTGTGCCCGGTTCTCCCAAGGCTTGGGATCAAATGCCCCCACATTGGAGACCTTGCCAATGCGCCATTTAGCACTGGTCTCTTCGGAGGCTCCTGGGTGGTTGGGCTTTGGGCAGGGTGGTACACTGGCACTCCCACTGGCACCTGGGATCCTTGGCGCTGCCAACTTAGCACCTTGGCAAAATCACCCAGGCACTCCACCTTGGAATTGCCAGACTACCCAGGTGGCGCTGCCAGGCTGACATGGGCTGGCATGTGCTATGCCAGTTGTCAAGCTAACAGTGACAAGGTTTCTGGGTACCAAGTTGGCTCTGCCAGGGATCGGGCCCAGTGGTACACTTCGCTTATGAGGTGGGGTTCCAAGGACACCCTAACAGGTAAGTTGGGGTGTTTGGGGGGGGGGGGGGGGTTCGGAGGTTGCTGTGGGGAGTGGGGGAAGATCCAAGGAGTGGGATGACATTTAAAAATAGCACATCAAAGTCTTCCCGCACTGGCGAGCTGAGATCATGAGTGCAGGAATTTAATGTCAGTACGGCCTCTGTGGAGCGTTTCTCACCGAGGCCAAAAAATAAGTTCCGTTTGATAGCGAAGTCGTTCACGGCACCGTAACACCCCACTAAACGTGTCCAAAACGGGACTCTTGTTTTTCTTCCCGTTAAATCGCACCCACTATCTTTAAGGAACTTAGGCATTTGGTAACACTGGGAGTCAATCATAGAGGCAAAATGAGCTTTGAGATGCATTCTGGAGTTTAATATCACAGGAAGGATGCTTTTAGCCAAGAGGAATTCTTAGAGTACTGGACTGGTTTTTGGGATCTTGAGTCACTGCAAAGCAGCTGAAAAATTAAATATGAAGCGACTACGGATTTATGGAAGAAATAAGAAAGTGCTTTTTAATGCTTTTTGAAAGCATTTACACCTGCTATATTTTTATCGGTAATTTGTGTAATGGGCCAATGTTTAGAAAACTCCAAAGTATATCATGGAGTTTATCTGACCTACAACTGTTTATTAATTTTGGTTTTGGGGAGCACCTTTCAGTGTTATTCCACAGAGGACTGAAGCACTTTTAATCAGAAACAAAATTTATTGTATGAATTTAGTTAACATTTTTATAAACACACACTGTAAGCATTTTTATCAACTATAAACTTAAATGCCCCACACAGCTACAGTACTCTATATATAACCTTTAATGAATCTCCCCCTTACACTGTTTCAATTTAATAACAACATCCCATAAACCAAAAACCCCTTTTACCAAAACAGTAGGTCACTGTAATTATTGGTTTTCTTCCTTGGAATGACTCTTTAAAATTGAAAATAGAGTGAGAGGCCAAAATACTTTCCTTTCAGATCCTACAGCAGCCAAATGTGAAAACGAAAGTAAAACTCAGAGCAACAGCAGCTTCGAACTCAAAAACAAAAGTAAAACTCAGAGCCACAGCCCAGCTCCATCCACACCATGACATTACTGAAGCCATGTGATAAGACAAAACATTTCTTAAAGGGACACTCCCATGACACTTGATTGTCCAATGCCCATAAAATAAAATGTAAAATTACATATTTCGTAATAATATGATTAAATTTATTCATTGAATGACCATATTTGCCTTTTACACCTGCATTTTTTTAAATCTCAAGCTCCAACCTCAAAGCTACTGTTTTTATTGCATATTTTACCTAAAAGAAAAGGATTTAAATTACTGTAATGTGTGCTGACTAGGCGCAGTTTGCAAGTTTCCCACCATACCTACTGTGCATCGAATGAAGCTGACAGTTAAAAAGTTGTGTCCGTTCATCCTGTGAGGATTTGAGAGTCTCTCTGCATTTCCCTGAATACTTGGAAATTATTTTACATTTCATTTTTCGGATTTTATTTCATGATGACACTCATGTCAAAGTGAAGTAAGAACAACTGCAGTGGTTAAAGTGCGGGGGTGATAAATGAGCCCTATCCGAGACAGGGGGATGGAAAGAGCAAAAGAGAGAGTGGAGAAGGAGGGGAGGATGGGATAATATAAGGGATATGGAAATGCTGGAGTTAAGACAGGGAGACTGGCAAGTGGTCAGAGATTTGGTTAGGGTGGCCTTGCTCTCCTTCTGTGTGAGCTGGAATTCCAGCTCAAATGGGGATGGGGTTACAGTGAATTTCTCTTACCTCCTTCAGGTTCAGATTTTAATGTCATTCCAAACCATTAAGTGAAAGCAAGGAAAACAAAAACTGTAAAGACTACATAAAATCAAGAGGGCCATGCTTACAAGTTTCTACAAGTCGGCCTGTGATTGCTGACGTTCTATAATGATCTTCAGTGAAACTGGCCAAACCGCACCTTGATTTTGACTCTTGGAGGTTTTAAATGGATGTGTGGAAAGAGTGTGGAGCTCCTCGCTGACTCAGAGAGCAGGCCTGTGATGTTTAATCACCCAAGCCCCATGGACGTGTTTCTCAATGGATATGCTGAAACCTGCTCACTGCTAGAGTGCGTTTTCCGGCTGCTCAGTCAGAGGCCTATTATAACTTGAATTCATTTTTTTCTCCAAGATTACTCCATTTCATTGCTGGAAAAGGAAATTGCTTCTAAATGAATTATAAGGCCCGGAATCCCTTGAGACCTGCCCACTGGTTCTGCTGGAATACATGAGGGTGAGGAGGGATGTTTTCTTTCCAGCCAGCGCTGGAGGGCCACAGCACACCAAGCCAACAGGGCATGGAGAGGGATTGCTAAAATGGTCAGCCTCAGAAGCATCACTTTTAGAACCTGGATTCAGTGCAGGAAATGCTTCAATTATCTTGTGACAGTGGCATGACTTTTTCTCCATTCTCTCAATAACACAACATGGCATCAATTCTTTCCTCCTCCCATCACTGTCAGCAACTTTCTTCTCACCCTCCAGCAGAAGGCAGAATTTTTCACCTTACAAACACACGCTGTTCTTTCTTGTTTCTTCCACAGCAGCAACAAGCACCATTTTCTTCCCACTTGCCAGCCTTTTGATTTGCCTGCATATTGAAGCTACAAAGAATATTTTTCCCATTTTCCACATGTAAAGGTCAAGATGTGCTTTCTATAACTTGGCCATATCATTTCATCCTTCTGAAAATTAGCTCAATCCAAATAAGTTTATTCAGTTAATTACTGCCTTTGTGTCTCTGTCATTTTCTCGATTAACCCCTCACTTGTGTGTGCTATTTGAGAAAAAGCAATTAACAAAAGGGATTAGCTTTATCATTTTAGCTGAATTTAAACCGAGCCATATCTGGGCAATTTTGAAAATCATGAATAAATTCAAAGGGGTCAAGTTCAAACCACTTTGAATTTCAATTCCAATTTATGCTCCTTCCGTGCCTATATGATCATGGTTATGTTTAAATACGGCATTTTTATGGTATTTTGAATGAAACATCACTGTTTTATGCCGTTATTGCCTTCCTGGCACAATCATCATCGAAAGGTGTTCAGCAAATGTTTTCTTTTGTGGAGAAAGTTTATGTTGTTAGGTTTGAGTAACGTGGTTTGATATGATTTGTGACACTTTGACATGTTGTTTTAAAAAATAGAATTTGCCAATTTTTATTCATGAAGATAATTCCCCTTTGAAACTTGGGCGCTGAAAATCATCACAGAAAAGAAAATAAGGGGTTCAGTAATGGGATTTCCTTTTGCATCTTTAGTCTTTGAAAAATGTGATGAATAAGGACGTAAAGATAATTTATTTGCAGTGATGGAGAAATAGAATAGAATAGAATTTACAGTGCAGAAGGAGGCCATTCGGCCCATCGAGTCTGCACAGGCCCTTGGAAAGAGCACCCAACTTAAGCCCACATCTGTAACCCAGCAACCCTACCCAACCTCTTTGGGCACTAAGGGCAATTTAGCATGGGCAATCCACCTAACCTGTACATTTTTGGACTGTGGGAGGAAACCGGAGCTCCCGGAGGAAACCCACGCAGACACGGGGAGAACGTGCAAACTCCCCACAGACAATGACCCAAGCCAGGAATTGAACCTGGGACCCTGGAGCTGTGAAGTGACAGTGCTACCCACTTTGCTACCTTGCCACCCATAATAGGCAAGCGTGTTCTCTTTGTCTGCCTTTGTGACCATCTTCATTGCTTTCTCTTTCTGTACTTGCTTCTTGTTCTGAATTGCTGTCACAGGATTCAGTGTTCGTGACTCTTTCGGGTAAATTTAATACATAATCGCACCCCCCACCATCCACTACTGAGCCCTGTGGGAAGACTGTGTGAGGGTGGTTATGATGGATGAACCCTGCCTCCCGACCCCAGCATCCCAAACTGATTTATCTTTGGATTTAAGTCAACCTGACCTGTGCTCCACTGTGTTTACAGTTCATGTCCCCTTCAGAGTGGGGCAGAATCACATAATGGATTGTTGGAGTACAGCATTTATTTACTTGAATGCATTAGATAGATTGAAAAAGGCAACTTTCAGCAAGGGTTATAACTCAAAGGTTCTTTGTGCTGCCCTTACCTGAAGAGCAGCATCTAGTCTGAACGAAATGATAGGTCCTCCTGTATGTGTAATTCCTGTCTTGAAGCATTTCAGTGACATGTAAACATGATGCTGCATACCAAAATGGATCATTGTAAACTTTGGCAAATTTAAATTGCTATGAAATGATAAATGTTTTGGACTATAATTCTATTAAAAGATCCATTAATGAGTAATGCACGATAAAACAGGATGAAACGAAAGACCTGAGAGCCACCAAGCATGAAGTAAAAGCCTATCAATTACAGCATCAGTAATAAAATATAATTAGATAAGCATTAAAATAATATGTGAGCAATAATGGACAATATAATTATTGCAGAATATACAATGAGAGGCATCTGATTTTTCATTTTCACCGAGGGACTGTTAGAGGAAATTGACTGAATTGGATTGCATTGGAATTCCAAAAGGAATTCACATAATGAGAAACTGAATGTAAAATTCACAGTGGTCCGCTGAGAGCATTTTCAGACTTAAACTGAACAAAACGAAAACGAAGGAAACTGAGACTTTGATTTGTAGCTTTCTGCTGAAGAAAATTGAGGTGGAATGCAATTGTTTTTGGATGTAGAAATTTGTGTTTTGGACAAGTTTCAGAAATAAAATCTGGGTTAAACCTAACCAATTCCATGCACCAGAAAATGTGGCAGTCGCCAAATTGGTTAATACAACCCAGGTGGCTACCTGAAATTAATACTGCCTAATGCAAATATGTATAAGGGGCTGTGCATGTATTCGGACCCTTTTAGCAAATTGGTGTCCAGGAGTATTTGTTTCACTCATTCTTAAGTCTGTTTAGAAAAGATGGTTCAAACTTTTAGCAAGCAAGTGGAAGCAAGGATATTTAAAAGGATCCCCACTGCCATTAAGCTAAATATCAGGATAATTGTTCTTGGCAGCTGGGGATTTCGGTATCAATTCTCGGCTGCTTGGGTGACTTTGAAAAGTTTGTCATAATGAATAGCTGTTGGAGAGTTGCTTTTTGGCTGCAGTGTACTCTGTCACTTCTGTGCCTGCAGTAGTACTGGAAAAGATGCCAGTGTTGCTCGGATTGCCATTGAGACTGCAACAGCAGAAACCAACATGGCAGCACAGATCTGCATAGCCTCCAAAAAGATGACAATGGAGGATTTGAAGCTTTTGGGGGTTTTTTTGCAGCAGGATGTCTTATCTCAACATGACAAAGGAGCAGTGTATAAGAATGGTATGCTTCATCAGGTGGACCTGTGTCACCTGCTGCAGCAGGAATTGGAGATAAGCACCAGGATTCACAAAACACTGTCTGTGACAGGGATGGTCACACTCCTCATCCAGGCTGCAACAGATGACGAGCAATATTCATCATTTTTTTGTCCACAGGGCCATTGAAAGCTCAGAAATTAATTTTCCTATGGTTCCTGCCACAGAGTTACTCCTGCAGTATGACTTTATGATATCGGCTTGAATTGTTTCAAATATCAAGCTTTAATAAATATGTTGACAAGTAAAAGTATTATTATTCTTATCAAATGTTCTTTGGTATTATGTTAAATGAGACACAAACATGGAGGGTGTGCACATACCACACTGGCTGCGACAATTAGAGAAGGCCATTTCACAAGACTATCTGGAGGGCAATGTGGGATTGTTAATAAATATTGGCCTTACCAGTGACACCCACATCCCATGAACAAAAAAATGGTACAATCTGCCCCTTAGGACTGGAACGGTCAGCTCTGGCTCACTTGGCTGCCCGCCTTGCTATGATTTTTGATTGTCCTAAGATTTTTCTAACATTGTGCAGGTTGGATGGATTGGCCATGCTAAATTGCCCGAGTGTCCAGAGATTAGGTGGGGATACGGGGTTGCGAAGGAGTGAGCCAGGGTGGGTGCTCTTTCGGAGGTTTGGTGCAGACTCGATGGGCCAAATTGGCTCCTTCTGCACTCTATGGATTCCATGATTCAAAAGGAGAAGAAATTCTGGTCGTGATTTGCCGGTTGCGTCCCACCGGAATTGGGACGGGATGGGATCCAGCCACTAGATCCTGGGAGAGGCCTCTTCCAGGTTTCCCAATGGTCATTATGCCTGGGGAGATCTAACGAGATCTTGCGAGACCACGATCTGAATCCCACCCAGAATGGGCAGGTCCCAGACTTGCAGAATAAAGTGAGTTTAAAAGCACTGGATAAAAGCAAATTACTGCGGATGGTGGAATCTGAAACGAAAGAGAAAATGCGGGAAAATATCAGCAAGTCTGGCAGCATCTGTAGGGAGAAAAAAGAGCTAACGTTTCAAGTTCGATGACTCTTTGTCAAAGCGCACTTAACCCTGCTGAGGCAGATGGAACCGGCTCGTGGGATTCACAGGCCTCGCTGAGGAGACCCCGGCTATACGCCATTCAGCACTCATTGCGCACCTTGGTACTGCCTCCTGCCACCCTGGCATTGCCACCTGGGCATCCTACCAGTGCTACCCAAGGGCAGTGCCAGAATGCCAAGCAGCTATTTTGCCCTTGCTGGGCATCAGGCCCGGGGATGCTCTATCCGCATATGGTAGGGTGCAGAGGGGCTCGAGAACCCACTTATAGGCTGAGTTAGGGGGGTCTGTGTGTCATGTCGGGGGGGCGGGGGGGTCGAGAGTTAGGAGTGCCATTTAAAAATGACGTACCAATTTCTTCCTGAGGAGCTCCGTTCCCTGCCGGGGCCTGAAAACTCAAGAGTGCCATTCGTTAGCTGAGTCGTTCTAGGCATGACAAGCTCCAGGAATGACCCCTTAATCCCACCCAGAACTGACTTTTTTTGGTCAGATCACACTTTCTATCTTTATATTGTTCATCCACTAGGGATGTACACATCCTTGTTCCTATTCTCTGATATAAATGATCCCATCAGCATTAACTAACTGCAGGGGATGCACAGCCTCAACTCTTCATTTGTCTAGAGGTTCAGTCTGTGGTCTTCTGAGTAAGTTAGCTAAGTATTCGGTACTTGATGATAGTCAAATTCCACCAGTGAGAATAGTTTCCTAAGTTGGGTACGTGAGTCTACAAGCCATTAGTTTTCCCTGGGTAACAGTTATTTTTTTAACATTGGAATTATAGCCAAGCTGTTTTTAAGTTTGCAAAGCAACAAGACAAAGATTTCCCACCCCTTCCTTCATGATCTTCATGTTTTCCCTAGTTAAAATGCAGGAGCCAAATTATGCTGGGGTTCTTGACTATTTAAACTATGTTAATATATTAACACAGCCATCAAACAGGTGATGACTACTCTCTCCACAATATGACAGCTAATATGTGACCTTCCAAATGCAGGTTGGTGATTAATAGTAAAGAACTTTTGGATTTTCCCACATCACGGTCACTCCCCAGGTCTGCCTTTACATTGTCCAGCACTAATCCTCCCTATTTGGTAGTGGGAATGAGTTCCTGTCCTTGCAAGTTCAGTTGCTCTGTGAACCCAGGCAGTGAATAATGCAAGTCTGTGCCTAGTTTGCTGGCAGTAGTCTTGATGCCTTTATACAGTGCCAGCCTTGATCCGCCTTGTCTTTTACCTAGACCAGCATGTGGCAGGCTGGTTCCTGGGAAGTATTCCCTCTACACTTGGCTCATGGTTCATGGCTCTGTCCCAGGCACAGATGCTGATATAATGAAGGTCGCACACAAACCAGAGCTTACATTGAACAACATATAGCTGCCTTCAGGCAAAGATGAGGGTGCCTGTCCCAATCTGGAGATGTATTGCAGCATTAACCAGTTCTGAACTCCCTTTCCTATTCGCCAAAGTACATGTAGTGCCAGTGTGTGCTTGTGCTTGTTGAAGTATGGTTGAGCCAAGCTGCTTCATCACGGGTGCTGCTCTTTTCCAAATATTTAGCTGCTCAGCGCTCTACATTTTTTGAGAGTCATGGATGCAGATTCATAATGCATTATTCTTTTCTATGAGTCATCCTAATCAGAGGGTTTTTCACGATTAACATTCTGGAAATGTTGATCTTCCCTGCTGATCTTCGAATCAATAATTGTATCAGGTAACGGATTTATTTTGTGGAAATGCTGGATATAGTGTTGTTCTTTCTGCTACTTCATTCTTCCAGTTGGGAACAGTGTTTGCCAGTGGAAATAAGGTTATAAGCATAATAATAATAATAATAATCACTTATTGTCACAAGTAGGCTTCAATGAAGTTACTGTGAAAAGCCCCTAGTCGCGACATTCCGGCCTGTTTGGGGAGGCCGGTACGGGAATTGAACCCACTTTGCCGTGCGTTCTGCATTACAAGCTAGCTGTTTAGCCCACTGTGCTAAACCAGCCCCAGCATTATTTGCAGTCATTGCTTCCTTCCACAGACAAACAGTTCACATGAATCAAATTAAGTTTAACCAAAACCAGGAGGCCTGGTTAGTCTCAGGCTGTCATTTTGACTTAGATTGATGTATGCGTGCTGTCACAGTTCACAAGGCGTTACAGGGTTAAAAATGGCAGTGAAATACAGGGATATCCAAATCTTCCTGCTGTGATTTTTTTTTGAGACAGCCCATAAATAAGTATCCAACACTTACGGTTAATAGCTGCAAAATTATAAGATCCTTCCCATACATTAGTTGGAAAACACGTATGTGAACTTGTCACAGTTTGCATAATCTGGCCATTGAGGTTTGCAGTTTTCTCAATGCTTGTTGTAAAAAATATGTACTTTCCCTCAATCATTAACAGAAATTTCTGGTTAATCCCTTCTCCCTCTCTCCAATCTCTCCCTATCTCACCCAACTAAACTTGTAAAGAATAGAACATAATATGATCGCTAAAAGAACTGACAGAGAAGCTCCAACTGACAAGGGGGAACAAGTTACGGCGGATGCAAGTCAAAAACATCCTCCATAGCAAAGCAAGTACATACCCACAGGCACCACGACAAACACTACTAGTATAACTGTTAGGCGTGGGCAATGTAAGAGTGGGAAACTATGGGGACTTGTACGAGTGACTGTTGTGAAAAGCATGCTCCCCACTGGACGAGAGTACAGAAAAATGGGGGCAAGAGCTTGGGATCGACATTGAGTGGGGACTCTGGTGCGAAGCACTGAGCAGGGTCATCTCCACCTCCACATGCACAAGGCTAAGTCTAATGCAGCTGAAAGTGGTACACAGAGCACACTTAACCTGAACCCGAATGAGCATGTTCTTCTCAGAGGTGGAGGACAATGCAGATGGTACCAGGGAGGCCCAGCCAACCACACCCACATGATCTGAGCATGCCCCAGACATGTCAGGTTCTGGAGAGCCTTCTTTGAGGCAATATCCAAGGTTGTAAGGGTAAGGGTACCCAAAAGTAGCAGTCTTCAGGGTATCAGACCAGCCAGAACTTTTTATGGAGAGAGAGGCCGACACCCTTGCCTTTGCTTCCCTAATCGCCGACTGAAGAATCCTGCTTGGCTCATGTTCAACAACGCCACCCAAAGCTGTAGACTGGTTGGCAGACCTGTCGGAATTCCTCCAACTGGAGAAAATCAAATTCACCATCCGTGGGTTGGAAGAGGGCTTCCATGCGACCTAGAGGCCATTCACCAAACTGTTCCAGGACCAGTTTGTTGCCAACAGTCAATAGAACAAAGAGGAGGGTGGGCCCACAGAGAGACTACAAACAGCAAAGAAAAGGGAGGGGATAGGGAGAGCGGGGAAATAAAGAAGAACCTAGGCTGACCACATCCTACGTGGGGGCGGGGTGGAGATTGGAAGCAATGTCGATAAATTTTTCCAAATCCAGCTGAGAGGTTGAAGCTGCACTGATACAGTCATCAATGTAACGGAGGAAGAGTTGTGGCAGAGGATCGGAGTAAGTCTAGAACCAGGAATGTTCTATATACCCCACAAAAGGGAGACCTTTGGGTACCATATGGGCACAACATTTATGTGCAGGAAGTGAGACAAGTTAAAGGAGAAATTGCTGATTGAGAGAACGAGCTCAGCCAGGCAGAGGAGAGGAGTGGTGGATGGGAATTGTTCGGGTCATTGCTCAAGAAAGAAGAAGAGAACCCTGAGACACTCCTGGTGGTGGGATGGAGGTGTAGAGGGATTGGAAATCCATGGTTAGGGCCAGGAAATTGAAATGGTTGATGTGACGCAGGGCATTGTATGAATTTCGAACATAGATGGGAGGACTGGACAAGGGAAGTGAAATGGAGTCGAGATAGGAAGAAGCTAGTTGAATGGGGCTAGATCGGGCTGATATGATGGGTCTACCTGGGCAGTCCTCTTTGTGGATTTTGGGAAGCAGGTGGGAGCGAGCATTTAGTTGCTTTTATTAACTTTTTAAACTTATTAACTTTTACTTGTTTAGCTGTCCATTTTAAAATTGCTAATTGTCATGAGTAAGCTTCAATGAAGTTCTGGCGCCTGTCCGGCGAGGCTGGTACGGGAATCGAACCGTGCTACTGGCCTGCTTGGTCTGCTAAAGCCAGCAATTTAGCCTGGTGAGCTAAACCAGCCCCTTTTTTAGCTGTCTATTTTAAACAATTCACCAGATCCTTTTTCCTTTCTGTGTTTTACGAATAGCTGAAAATTTGCAATTCTTACTTGCTTTCGTAAATGAGTTTTCAAAATTGATATCAGATCTGTCTAAAATAATTTGACTGTTAGTTCTGGGGTTCAATGTTCTGGTCTTGAGCTGTGTTTGACTCTTGCCATGTTTTACTTTTCAGCTGTTCAAGTTTGGATTCTTGAAGTCAAACCAAATGAGGAAACCCTGAAGACCTGCAAGAAGTTGGTCTCCAATTTGTTTGGTGGTAATCTAAGACTGAACACCAAATAGCCTACAGTGTATCTCACACATTAGTTAGCAATCAACCTGAGCAAAGGACGCAAGGCAAGTTGAAAATTACAGATGTACAATAAGCTATATATTTCTTCAAATTGCTGTGTGGAGTTGTATCACTTGACAAAACGTTTCAAAGTCAAATTGCCCTTTTGGTAGTAATAAATTAGTAATACATTAGTTAGAAATAAATAATGTGGCAGTACAAAACAATGGCATGTGAGTGCTGAACCATCAGGCATGCCGTCCTTTTGAATGAGGAATAAAACTGAACACATGTCTATTTGTCCCAGTGAATGCTAAGCAATATAACTCTGAATGAAATTGTGAATAGTGGACTGACCATCTATGGTATTTTGGCATGCATTTCCTCCAAAAAGAAGATATAAAAATACTCTTGCTGTGTTTTCTGACCCAAGATGGTGTGCAAGAACATGAGTCTAAGTGGGTCAAAAAATTCAAATAAGTAAAGGAAAATATGTTAATTTGTGATTCCAAAATTCTTAACAGTACACCAATGTTATTTCCCAAACCACCACCTGTGATAGAAAACGGAACCGTGTACAATGATATAGGAATGAATAGAACTTGAGACTTTCCTTCTTTTCCATTGCACAAATTAAAGGCCTGCTTGTTTTGCCAGCATGGTGTGCAAATAGATATTAATGACATTTACCCGGGATGATATTTTATTGTCAGGCATGCGGTAGGTTGTATTGTCTTATGAGTTACTGATGAGTAAATTTACATTTATTGCCATTTTTACTGTTTACCTTATGTTAGCAATTTGTTTAACAAGGTTGTTTGCACATAATTGCACTTGTAAATGATAGCATCTCGTTAAACTATGACAATAAAAGTACGACATAGAAAAACATAAAGTACTCAAATATGTAATAATTAGCTTTTCAATGGATTTACTTGCGCAAGTGAATAAGCAGAAATGTTACTGGTTGTCTGTCCAGCACGTCAAGGACCTGCCTGATGAAAACCATGAGGTCCCAGGCTTCATGCTGTGTCAGATAATCTCACTTGCTGCACTGATCTATAGGCAGCAGTGGGCTAAAGTCATCCAGATTTTTTGCCCTAGGTTGCTAACCTATGTCTGCTGCTGTAAAGTGGAGATGCTAGGTCAACTCAATGGACCACATCCAGCATCATTTGAGCAAGTATATCCATGAGCTATGTTAGATATACATAGACAGATCCGATTAGGTGAAACTGGAAATAGACCAACATATTGTGATTTAAAAAAAATTAATATCTGTCAATTTTTTTTGAAAGGACCTCTCTTCTATGGTCTCCGATGCCAAAATCGCATTCAGCGATCGGCCAGAGAATTGCCGAAATCGGGGGCGGCGCCGCTTTTGCGATGCTCTTCCCCCATCCAAAACAGCATACTCACAGAGTACGCCGTATGCTATCGGGACTTCCTCATGACGTCACCCGAGGCCCTCCCCGATGGGTCGAGTTCCCAATGGTGTGTGTCACTCATGCTATTTATTTTTGTGAACCCGGCGTGGCAGCTGCGGACTGAGTCCAGCCCCGCTACCGTCGCGTGGGAGACGTTCCGCGGTTGGGGGGGGGCTTTGGTAGGGGCAGGGGGCACTGGTGGGGAGTGGACCAGGGGTGGCGAGCCTGGTCAAAGGGCGGCAGTTTTTGGCAGGCTGGATCCGCGTGCAGGCCGTTGCCGTGCGCATGCTGGGCCACGGACTCGGCAATCCTCCGCCGTATCTGCAGCTAAAGCCGGGGGCTTTATGCTGCGTGCCTGCTAGGCCCCCATCACAGAGAGGATCGCTGCAGCTTTTGCACCATTTAACAGGCTGTGGTAAACACGGTACTGAATTGTATGGCATTGTATTGTATTGTGCATGCCTGGGCTTGTCCAGGCTGGCTCCGCCTGTGTCTCCTCCACTCGGGCTTATGTATAAAGGTGGCAAGTCTCCGCCTCCGACCAGTTTGGGTCCAGAGGCAGCAGGCAAGCTGTTTAGTGTAAAAAAGCCTTAGTTACGTTCATCACTCATCGTGTGTTATTGATGTATCAATTTAATACACTAAACTCCTAAAGATGAACTCATCAATCAAGCCTGATCGCTTGGAGCTGGACCCACAGGCAGCCGACGCTACAGAAACGTTTGAACACTGGCTAAGCTGCTTCGAAGTGTACCTCGCATCCTTCGCTGAAGACTTCACAGACCTCCAGAAGAAGCAGATCCTCCATGCAGGGGTGAGCCCAAGAGTCTTTCTCCTCATCAGGGACGCCCCCTTGTACACGGAGGCAATAACGCTGCTAAAAGGACACTACGTGAAATCTGTTAACGAGGTGTATGCTATGCACCTCCTCGCCACGAGACGGCAACGCCCTGGGGAATCACTTGCAGAATTCCTGCGTGCCTTGCGCATACTCTGCCGGAACTGTGACTGCCGGGCGATATCGGCTACCCAGCACGCGGAGCTGCTGATCAGGGATGCTTATGTCGCGGGCATGAACTCTAACTATATCCGCCAGCGATTACTAGAAGGGGGGGACACCTGGCCTCCCAGAGACAGTACAACTCTCCAACTCGCTGGAGGTGGCCTCCCAGAACATGGGGCAGCCATCAACCGACCCGGGTGCGACGCCAGCCTGCGCCGCGCAGCGGCCCGCCAATGCCGGAGGCCCGAGGTGCTACTTCTGCGGCCAGATTAATCACCCCCGACAGCGCTGCCCTGCACGGAACACAACTTGTAACGGCTGTGGGAATAAAGGCCACTTTGCAAATGTCTGTCAGGCCCGATCCCTCCTAAACCTTCTAGGCCCAGCAGCGCTGCCTGCTGCCTGTCGGGGCCGCCCCCAGCCGCTGCGCCACCTGCCATGGGCGCCGCCATCTTCGCCGCCATCTTCATTTTCGGCCGCCACGTGCAACCCATGGGGGCCACCATCTTGGACATCATCGCCTCTGCCACACACCATGCGCGACCCATGGGGGCCGCCATCTTGGGACCACTCCACAGCCTCCCAGGAGCCCAGCTTGCCCAACCGTACATTGGCCACCGCTACCTCCAACCGGCCTACCCATCACCTTCCGAAGCTCGTCTGCATCACGCTTGACCAGTCCCGGCCGCACCACCTTACGAAGTCCACGCAGTAGAAATCCGGGGTACTGTGTCGCGACCCTTACTGTACAAGGCATAGAATACACCAACTTTAAGCTCTACGTCCTCCCCCATCTCTGCGCTGTCCTATTACTGGGGCTCGACTTCCAGTGCCATCTCTAGAGCCTTACCTTAAAGTTCGGCAGACCCCGCCCCCCCTCACCGTCTGTAGCCTCGCGACCCTTAAGGTTGCCCCACCCATCCTCTTTGCAAACCTCACCCTGGACTGTAAGTCCGTCGCTACCAGAAGAAGATGCTACAGTGCCCAGGACAGGGCCTTTATCAGGTCGGAGGTCCAGCGACTCCTGCGAGAGGGGATCATTGACGCTAGTAACAGCCCCTGGAGAGCCCAAGTGGTGGTTGTCAAGACTGGGGAAAAGCACCAGATGGTCATCGATTACAGCCGGACCATTAACCGGTACACGCAGCTCGATGCGTAGCCCCTCCCCCGCATATCTGATACGGTCAATCAGATTGCGCAGTATCGAGTCTTCTCCAGAATCGACTTGAAGTCCGCGTACCACCAGCTCCCTATCCGCCCGGAGGACAGCCAATACACTGCCTTCGAGGCACATGGCCGCCTCTACCACTTCCTCAGGGTCCCCTTCAGCGTCACCAACGGGGTCTCGGTCTTCTAAAGAGAAATGGACCGAATGGTTGACCAGTACAGGCTGCGGGCCACGTTCCCATACTTGGACAATGTCACCATCTCCGGCCATGACAGACAGGACCATGACGAGAATCTCCGGCGCTTCCTCCACACCGCTAAACTCCTGAACCTAACCTATAATAGAAAAGATCCGCACAAACCGCCTGGTCATCCTCGGCTACATCGTGGAACACGGAGTGCTAGGGCCCGACCCCCTCCCCCACTGCCCTAAGGCCCTGAAGAGATGCCTGGGGTTCTTCTCGTACTATGCCCAGTGGGTCCCCAACTATGCGGACAAGGCCCGTCCACTGATCAAATCCACCCTTATTCCCCTGACGGCTGAGGCCTGACTGACCTTCAATCGCATCAAGGCAGATATCGCCAAAGCTGCAATGTCCATCCCATTCCAAGTGGAGAGCGATGCGTCGGACTTTGCTCTGGCCGCTACACTCAACCAGGCGGGCAGGCCCGTGGCTTTCTTCTCCCTTCCTCTCCATGCCTCCGAAACTCGACACTCCCCCGTCGAAAAGGAAGCCCAAGCCATCGTAGAAGCTGTGAGACATTGGAGGCATTACCTGGCCGGCAGGCGATTCACTCTCTTCACTGACCAACGGTCGGTTGCCACCTACAGCTATGATATCTTGTATCGACCCGGGAAGCTCAATGAGCCCCCAGATGCCCTCTCCCGCGGTACGTGTGCCAACGCACAGGTAGACTGACACCGGGCCCTCCACAACGATCTCTGTCACCGGGGGTCACCCGTTCTTTTCACTTCATCAAGGCTCGCAACCTGCCTTACTCCATCGAGGCGGTCAGGTCCATAACCAGGAACTGTCAGGTCTGTGCAGAGTGCAAACCGCACTTCTATCGGCCAGACAGAGCGCACCTGGTAAAGGCCTCCCGCCCCATTGAGCGCCTCAGCATCGACTTCAAAGGGCCCCTCCCCTCCACTGATCGTAACGTGTACTTCCTCAACATTGTTGATGAGTACTCAAGATTCCCCTTCGCTATCCCCTGCTTTGGCATGACCTCTGCCTCCGTCATCAAGGCCCTGCAGTCTTTTTACCCTGTTCTGGTTCCCCGCCTACATCCACCGTGATCGGGGCTCATCCTTTATGAGTGATGAGTTGCGTTAGTTCCTGCTCAGCAAAGGCATCGCCTCCAGCAGGATGACCAGTTATGACTCCCAGGGAAACGGACAGGTGGAGAGGGAGAACGTGACGGCCTGGAAGGCCGTCCTTCTGGCCCTACGGTCTAGAAGTCTCCCAGTCTCCCGCTGGCAGGAGGTCCTCCCCGATGCGCTTCACTCCATCCGGTTGCTCACATGTACAGCCATCAACGAGACTCCTCATGTTTGCCTTCCGCAAACCTTTGGGGTCTCGCTTCTGTCCTGGTTGACAGTCCCAAGGCCCGTCCTTCTCTGGCAGCATCCGAGGGGTCATAAAACCGACCCCCTCGTCGAGAAGATCCTGCTCCTCCATGCAAGCCCACAATATGCCTACATGGCACACCAGGACGAGCGGCAGGACACGGTCTCCCTTCAGGATTTGGCACCTGCAGGTTCCCCAGTGACCATCACCACCACCCCCCACCCTACACCATCTTCCCCCACCGCTGCCCACCTCCCTCGCGAACTAACACCAGCAGGCCTACCGGCAACAGGCACCACCACCTGCGCCCATACACCCCATTCGCCGACTCAACATCTGGGTAAAGAAAAAGAAGACAACACGCTCCCGGATGCGCAGGGCTCGACACCGGCGCGAACACCACAGCCGGGACTGAGGCAATCACGGCGGAAGGTCAAAGCCCCTGACAGACTTGACCTTTAAGACCACTTCTATCCCGCCGGACTGTTTTTAAACAGGGGTGAATGTGGTAAACCACGGTATTGCATTGTATGGCATTGTATTGTATTGTGCATGCCTGGGCTTGCCCAGGCTGGCTCCGCCTGTGTCTCCTCCCCTCGGGCTTTTGTATAAAGGTGGCAAGTCTCCACCTCTGACCCAGTTTGGGTCCAGAGGCAGGAGGCTTGCTGTTTAGTGTATTAAAGCCTCACTAATGTTCATCACTCGTCATGTTTTATTGATGGTATATCACAGGCGTAAAATGCCATGGTTCCCACATCGGCGTCAGCACTTAGTCTTCAAATCGGAGAATCCAGCCCCTCATGTCTGGACTGAGATTTAGCTTATGCTAAAGCTACATCAGATCAAATTTTTTTGACTAATACATAAGTTAATGTATTAAAGCTTATCATTTCTAAAAAAAGGCAGTCTTGGCTAACTCATTGGAGGCATCCTGCTGGGAAGTTTCCTTTTTCAGATCTGTTCAAATTGAGTAAAGCACTCACCAAACAGCATCTACTTCCTGTCCAGCCTGATGTTTAAATAATTACGATTGATTCCTAATCTGGATTTAGAAAGTTATGCTTTTGTCTGAAAGTGCCAAATGTTACCTGAGCTGGCTATATTTTTTTCAGCCTTTTTACACAGGTTAAGCCTATTTCACTGGGATGTGATTGAACCAGATGAAGGCTAAAACATGTTCTCTACAAGAGACATCAAATGACTCATTTCACCTCTATTCTTCTTTCCCCTTCTCTTTGCGTTCTCCTCTTCTCTCTTGTTTGGTTCTCTCTGAACCTGCTGTACTAATACTGCTTTCTCAGCCAGTGTGGAAACTAAAACAAATGACATTGGGCCAGAATTTCTGTGGAGTGGCAGTCACCGTTAGATTGGCGCTCCGCTGCTTTTCTGTTCAGTTAATCTGCAGCTGCACATTCCTTACTCAAGATCTCCAAGCTAGGCCTGCTGAGAAGCGGCAGCATAGCTACTCCTGTAGTCCTTCAGGGTTGTTCATAACTATCAAAGTCGGTGAAAACACTCTTTTAGCACACTCACTGCTGTAAACACCATGGGCGAGATTCTCCGCAAATGCGGAGAATCGTAAAGGCTGCCGTGGGACAGGCCGTGACCCACGGCAGCCTTCACGGCCACTTCCGGGGCCGATTCTCCCCCCCGGGCGGGGCTAGGAACGCGGCCCCGTGCGTCACGGCGACGCAGCTTTGACGTCGGTCGTCAAGGCCGCACATCAAGCGTCATAGCGGCTGACACGGCCGATGACGTCAGCCGCGCATGCGCAGGTTGCACAACGGCAACCCGCGCATGCGCAGTTGCCGTCTTTCTCCTCAGACACCCGGCAAGACGTGGCGGCTTGATCTTGCCGGGCGGCGGAGGGGAAAGAGTGCGTCTGTTTTGGACGCTGGCCCGACGATTGGTGGGCACCGATCGCGGGCCTGTCCCCTCCCGAGCACAGACGTGGTGCTCCCGTGCCAATTGGGCCTCTAGATGCCCCAAACGGGCATCTGGCGCCCGTTTCACGACGGCAGCGAGCAGGTGTGTTTGCTGCCGTGGTGAAACAGGCGTGAAGGCCCGGCCGCTCGGCCCATCGGCTCGGAGAATCGCGCCGATTCATGGCGTGGGTCGGGCGTGGGGGGGGGGGGAGAATAGCGGGAGGGCATGAACAATGTCGGGTAGCCCTCCCGCTATTCTCCCACCCAGCGTGGGGGGCGAAGAATCGCGCCCCACGCGATTTGGGCAGCAGGGTAGCATGGTGGTTAGTATAAATGCTTCACAGCTCCAAGGTCCCAGGTTCGATTCCCGGCTGGGTCACTGTCTGTGTGGAGTCTGCACGTCCTCCCCCTGTGTGCGTGGGTTTCCTCCGGGTGCTCCGGTTTCCTCCCACAGTGCAAAGATGTGTGGGTTAGGTGGATTGGCCATGCTAAATTGCCCGTAGTGTCCTAATAAAAGTAAGGTTAAGGGAGGGGTTGTTGGGTTACGGGTATATGGTGGATACGTGGGTTTGAGTAGGGTGATCATGGCTCGGCACAACATTGAGGGCCGAAGGGCCTGTTCTGTGCTGTACTGTTCTATGTTCTATGTTCTATATGCTTAAAGGTTCCAGCAACTTTGAGAAGCCAGGAAGAAAGTAAATGTGTAAGGTAAGTCGATGTGAGGTTAGGGTGAATGAGGGGATTAGGGTGGTTTATAGCGTTTCGGGGAGTGGGGTGGTTAGGGGAGGGATTTGGGGTAGTTGAGTGGTCTGGGGTCAGGGGGGCTGTAAGCTGGGGTAGTCGGCGTGGGACAGCCTGTGTTGGGGGGGGGGACGGAGAGGGAGGGGATGTCGTGAATCATCAGGGGTACCTGGGCCATTGTCAAATTGTCCATGAAAATCAGATTGGCTATCTGCGATACTTACTTATCCTGTAAGTATCTCTGTTGCTGTCCAGTTCTCTCAAACATTTTCTTTCTGTGACTATCTTTCTCTTCCCAGTAGCTCTCAAATGCATTCCCATGTTTCACACTGTACCTTTTTTTAATGCCATCATGCTCTTTCTGTCAACCTGTTCCACTGCTTGTCTCCTACACATCTGTATGTTTTTTGTTGTTTATTAATACACCACATAGTAAGTTAGTTATTACGTAATTTCCAAAATGCACTGCTTTTTAAAAGAAAACGAGTTGCTGTTGGTTTATATTTTTCAGTTTTGTCTCTTCATGGTAGTTCAGCTTTAATTGTGGATGTCAAATGATGTAATTGTGGCTTAATAATGGATTCAGCCACAGATAATTCAAAGATATATAAACAGCACACATTTCAGTCTTAAATGCCAGCATCTTTAAGGGTGATTAATTTTGAGTAATTGGTTGGTAATCGCACAGTGGTTATTGCAATTAATGACAAATTGCTTAATTAAGCCATGACTTATGCTTTCAATTTAATGCAACTGCTTATAACCTATTGTGCGTTGTTCATTACTGTCTAAGTTGTGAGTGTTAATAACCAATACATCATTTTGTGTTACAATAACCTGACTGTAACCACAATTGTTATTGATTGTATGAAGAGCTGCCAATAATTTTCATTGTGTTGCTTTCGATGAAATGCATTCATGTGTCATGCTGACTTTAAAAATAATTATTTTGTGTTTTTTCTAATAACTGAAAACCAGTTTGTGAACAATTTGTTCTGTGATAAATGGACCCTTGGAAAATAGTTCCTACTTTGAGATTACTTCAGCAACTTGTGGGCTGCATAGTGTAGACTGGGAAGATTATTTCATAGCAGTATTTATTAATAATATGGTCTACAGCCTTCCCAATGCTTAGGTTTGGAAGGTACAACAAAGAGATGGTTTTATCGGAATGAGTTGCAAAAATAACAAAATGTTGGAGCGTTCCGGGTAAGAGGACTCATAGAATTATCATAGAATTTACAGTGCAGAAGGAGTCCATTCGGCCCATTGAGTCTGCACTGGCTCTTGGAAAGAGCACCCTACTCAAGGTCCACACCTCCACCCTGTCCCCATAACCCAGTAACCCCACCCAACACGAAGGGCAATTTTGGACACTAAGGGCAATTTAGCATGGCCAATCCACCTACCCTGCACATCTTTGGACTGTGGGAGGAAACCGGAGCACCCGGAGGAAACCCACGCACACACAGGGAGAAGGTGCAGACTCCGCACAGACAGTGACCCAAGCCGAGAATCGAACCTGCGACTCTGGAGCTGTGAAGCAATTATGCTAACCACAATGCTACCATGCTGCCCAGCTGGCTGAATGTTCCACCGTAATGGTGAGGCAAACAGAGGGTATGCACGGAGCATTTACTTTTTGGAGGCATCATAACTTGAAGATATTGTAATATATTTGTTCCTTCTGGCTCATCGTAGAGCCTTGCTGCAATAATATATGCAAGGACGTGATGTAATGTGATGCAGAGTGGGAAACAGAGAAGCAGCAGGTATGACAGAGAACGTGCTACAATAAAATTACCAAATAGAAAATGCTGCAAAGTCTTAGCAGGTCTGGCAGCATCTGTAGGGAGAGAAAAGAGCTAACGTTTCAAGTCCGGATGATCCTTTGCCAAAGCATAACAATAAAGTTATGTCTGTTTATCATGTGTTCTTGGATGCCATTCTCCAAATGTACAAAAGATATCAAATTAAGTCAGATTTCAAAATGTCAGTGTCTGCTTGTGTGAACTTAAAGCTGAACAAAACCCATCTTTCGTGATAGTCAGACATATCTGTTGCATGTTCGAACAGGATACTCCCTGCTCGGACAGCAGTCAGAAATGATGATCTCATTTATTTAAAAAAAGTAAAAAAAGGAGAGCAACCTGAGTTCAATCTGAGTTGTCGAGGTCATATCAGGTATATCTTGGAATGAGGTGTAAGCAAAGTGAAGCTACTGCACAGGGCTACCTGCTTGCCATGCAAATAGATACCAGGCTATAGACTGAATAAAGTAATCCCACAATAAATGTGTCAGAGCAAAGCTCGATTGAGCGAGAACATTCAATTGCAAATGACTATGAGTAATTCAAAATTACAAGAGGTAGAGCTTCCACAAGTGTACTTAACTAGGACAGTATGTTGTCGGGACCCATGACCTTTATTGCAGCTAATGTACTCAAGACACTTAACATCACATGAAGTGGCAGACACTGGAATCAATAATTACAAGGATCTCAAGATTAGGACCAGATAATCATCAATCCTGGCTGAATACATTTTCAATGATGTCTCTCAAAGTCACATGCAGCATGGTAGCACAAGTGATTTTGATGTTCAGCTCCACATCAATATGCAGCAGGACCTACGTAACATCTAGGCTTAGCTGACAGCGAGCAGTATTTCTGTAAAATATGTGCCAGGGAATGGCCATTCCAATAAAAAAAATCCTTTTACCTTCAACAGTGCCACCATCAGCATCATCTCCTTCATCAGCAACATTTTGGTGGCAGAAGCATAATTGGAAAAGACATAACACCGGGACGCTTGGTGTACCAGTATCTTGGTGCACTGCGATATGAGATTCACTTCTCTGTATAATCTACAAGGTTCAAAATAATAATATCATCACAAGTAGGCTTCAATGAAGTTACTGTGAAAAGCCCCTCGTCGCCACATTCCGGCGCCTGTTAGGGGAAGCTGGTACGGGAATTGAACCCGCATTGTAGTCCTTGTTCTGCATTATAAGCCAGATGTTTAGTATAATGTGCTGAACCAGCCCCTGGCTCATGAATAAATGTGATGGAACACTCACTAATTGTGTACATGGGTATATCCACAACAATTACAAGCTCAACACCATTTAATTGGTGCTCTCAATATCCACTCGTACATCATTAGTACACTGCACCTACAATATATACTGGGGTGAATTCTCCACCAGCGGGATTCTCCGTTCTGCCGGCAGCTTACCCCTAACCGCGGGTTTCCTGGCGGCATGGGGTGGCTACACTAGGAAATCCTATTAGCCGGAAGTGGAAATAGAGACCCCCCCCCCGCTACCGGCAACAATGGCTGCTGAGAAGCACGCAGCCTGGGAATCTGAGGTCTATGAGATGTAAAATACCGGCAATGCTGGAAATCTGAAAGAAAAACACAAAGTGCTGGAAATACTCAGCTCGTTGAGCAGTGTTTGTGGAAAGAGAAATAGATTTAATGTTTCAGATCGATGACTTTTCATCAGAACTGGGAAAGTTTGAAATGCAATAGATTTTAAGCAAGTGAAAGGTGGAAAGGGTGGAAAAAGAATAAAGGGGAAGGTCTGTAACAGGGTGGGAAATGGGAGAAATAAACTGATGAAAGTTATCATGGTGCAAGGTCATAGGGACTGGTGTTAGAACAAGTAAAGAAACAAAAGGTGTGTTTCGAGCCGGTGTGAATGGCGGAATGATGACCAGCTGCTGTCGCAAAGCAAAATCAAGGCATAAACAAGGGTAAGACCTCAATATTTTTAACAATTTCATGATATGGAATGTGGATGACACTGGCTAGGCCAGCATTTGTTGCCCATCCTTAATTGCTCTTGAGAAGGTGATATTGAGCTGCCTTCTTGTACCGCTGCAGTCCGTGTGGGTGCAGGTACACCAATTGTGCCATATTGGAGGGAGTTTCAGGATTTTGATCCAGCAACAATGAAGGAACAGCAATATATTTCTAAGTCAGGATGCTGAGTGTTCCCATGTATCCTCTGTCCTTGTCCTTCCAGATGGTTTTGGTTGTGGGTTTGGAAATAGTTGCCTAAAGATCCTTGGTGAGTTCCTGGAGTGCATCTTGTAAATGGTACAGACTGTGGTTGTGTGTGGTCGGAGGTTGAGGGAGTGAATGTTTGTGGAAGGGGGAGCAATCAAGCGTGCTGCTTTGTCCTGGATGGTGGCGAGTTTCTTGTGTGCTTTTGGAGCTGCACCCATCGAGGCAAGTGGGGAGTATTCTATCACACTCCTGACTTGTACTTTGTAGGTGGTAGTCAAGATTTGGGCAGTCAGGAGGTACAGAATTCCAAGCCTCTGACTTACTCTTGTAGCCACAGTATTTATATGGCGAGTCCAGTTCTGTTTCTGGTCAATTGTAAACCCCCACCCCATGAAGTTGATAGTGGGAGATTCAGTGATAATAATGCCATTGAATGTCAAATGCCGATGGTTTGATTCTCTCTTATTGGAGATAGTCATTGCCTGGCCCTTCGCTCATCTTTCATTCTCACTCCATAGTATAAATATTTCCCACTTTCTCTGTCTTTAGCTTTGACAAAGGGTCATCTGAACTCAAAACATTAGCTCTTTTCTCTCCCAACAGATGCTGCCAGACCTGCTGAGATTTTCCAACATTTTCTCTTTAATTTCAGACTCCAGCATCCGCAGTGATTTGCTTTTATTGCCTGGCCCTTGTGTGGTGTGAATGTTACTTGCCACTTATCATCCAGAGCCTGGAAAGAAACAAAATGGGGCCAAGATTAATGTCTGAAATTCTTGAACTCAATGTTCGGTCTGAAAGGCTGTTAAGTGCCCAATTGAAAAATGATGCATTGTTCCTTGAGCAAGGGGGTTCATTAAGCTGGATAATGGAGATGGGATGATGACTTGTGTCAAAGTTTGCTGAGGGGCAACAGTACCTCATGCTCACAGTCACAGATGTCATCTGTGACAATGATTTGTGCCATTTTGTTGTTCTGGTGAGGTGAAAGTCTGATTGAAGAAATTGTAACATGCATGAACTAGTGGCATTGATTTGGTAGGTAAAACACTTATGAAGGAAGTTGGAAATGGGATGTTAGTTTGAACCCAGGTGGCTACACTCCCTCCTTGTGATCCCTAACACGAAGCGTGAAGGATCACATTACTGCGTTGTCTTCACTCCCTGACCCAGCGAGCACTCTTCCATGGCCTCTATACTGACCATAACTATGCAAGAAAAACTTTGACTAACAATTCTAAGTGGCGCTATGTCATAAAAGGGATTTGCATTACAACACAAAAAAAACCGGAACCTCTAACTATCCTCCATAAACTACACTCATTTCAACATCCAAACATACTAACTTCCTAATAATACAAAAATAATAGCAGCATTCACATTTTCCTCTGGCTTGGTGGTCAAGCACAGAGTTTTACAATCTTGCGGTCACACGTGAAACACATTTCTTTATTTACAAATGACGCACAATCAACGAATGTCCTTTATTGTAGATCAAGAGGTTTGGGGGCCTGGTGAAAACCGAAAATAGGGGATCTTATTCTGTATACCGGGGTGCGAGAGCGTTCGGCTCTCCTTCGCCATTTCCTCATGCTGATAGTCTGCATGATGCTGCAGAGTATCGCCAATGCTAGGAGTGATTCAACTACGTATGAAAGGGAGTACCATGTTATAAACCTATCACACCATGTTGGTGTGTTGTTACTTGTCACTGGGCTCTGGGTGCTATGGGGGAGTGAATCATTGACGGCCGGGGGGGGGTTGGGGTGAGGGGGTTCATGTTCGCGCGCAACCACATGGATCCGATGATCCAAATGACAAAGGTGGAGGACATCTTCATCTTTCTCTTCTTTCTTCTCTTCTCTTCCTTTTTTTCTCTTTTCTCTTCCTGGAGCTTCTGGAATTCTGTGGATGCAAGCATAGTTTCTGTTACTATCCTGTTTAATATCTTGTACGTTAGCATGTCTGTCCTGTAGTGCCAATTTCCCTTTATAATTGGTCACCATCTGTGACTCCCTCATTTAAAAAAAAAACGAATTTCAGGACCAGACATACTTAAAAATACTGAAACAGTGCAAGCCGTCTCGCACGCTGTGTGATTTACCATCCAAATCTTCGAGGATGTAAATAGCAGGAGGGGTGGCAACCGAAGGGTCACCTTAAACAAGACAAAAACTTTTGAACCAAAAGAGCCGAAATGAGGTGCGTATGGGCCGCGACGGGTAAGAGTTGGATGGAATCCCCGGGTAGGGCGGGCTGTGCTCTACCCGAGCTTGGCTGGCCAAAGGGGGGGGGGGGGGGAGTCCTCAGACAGGGCAGGAACCACTGCCGTTTCTCCACTGCCTGAGTAACCGGCAAGAACGGGCAAGAATGTAGTCATCGTGGGGGTTGCAGTAATGGCTCCACCGTCGAACCAGAAGAGCAGTTACCAACAGGAATCGGGCAAGTTCTCAGCGGTTTCGGCTGATAAGCATGCCGGCAAGTTCTCAAAGGTATCCGCGGATAAAAAAATGTGGCGTGGGGCCGTAGAAGCTGTTTAAACTGAAACAAAGAACACTCGACAAACACAAAACAAACAAACATGCAACGAATATTGTGCAGGTTCCATCAGAAAGAACACCGTTTCTCCCAAGCGGTTCCTTTTTAAACATCATCTGGACACCTCAGTTATCTGTTGCGAACAGGGTTGCAAAGGGATTCTCGTTTCGGGAGTGATGCACCATCAATTGGACTCGAGTCATAGTGAAGTTCCAAACAACAGGCTTTAATACGCTAGATGTAAGCCCGGCAGTGGTCGCACAGAGAAAGGCCAACTGCCAGCCAGTACAGGCTCTTATACCCCGCCTTGTAGGCGGAGCTACCAACCTCTCGGTCAATCGGCAGGGAGTCACATGACCAGCCACAACCAATTGGCAGAGAAGCACATGACTTGCTTGGGCCAATGGGCAGCGAGGCTGCTGTACCAATGGCAGCTTGGTTCTTCGGTAATATGATCTCTCTAGCCATACTACCACATTCACCCCTTGTGGAGAAAGAAGCGGGGGGGGGTGGTGGTGGGAAGGAGTGGCGGGAGAGACGGAGGGGGGAGTGTATGACCCATAAAACTGGTAGTATGACTAGAGACCTCCTCAGATGGTACCAAGGTAACTATGGCTGCCCACTGGCCCGCGACGAACGTGTCCGAAAACCATGTTATATACAGTGTACAAGGGGAAAAAAATAACAATAACCATAATAATAATACTGAGAACAAAACAAAAAAACACAGGCAAGGAACATATGCAGGATGTGAAAGTTCATAAGGTCCATCAAATTGACTCGATCAGCCGGATGGATGCCTTCGGTGTCCTGCCGGACCGGCGCAGTGGCGCCGGTGACCTTGGCGCGGTGGTCGTCCGTGACTCCGGGAGCTATGGCCGCGGTCCTGTGTCCGTACCCCTGGTCGGAGTTGGTGGTAGCTGGGCCGGGGGGAGGGGTTCCTGTGCGCTGGGTTGCGGGGGTGCTGAGGCGTTCGGGACTGGGGGGGGGGGGGGGGTTGGTGCTGAGGGGTGTGGCCGCACTCCGGTGGGTGCCAGGTCCCGAAGGGAGACCATGTCCTGTCGTCCGTCGGGATACTCCACGTACGCATACTGCGGGTTCGCGTGGAGTAACTGGACTCTTTCAACTAACGGGTCGGAATTGTGCACCCGCACATGCTTCCGGAGCAGGATGGGCCCGGGGGTGGCCAGCCAGGTCGGCAATGGGGTCCCAGAGGAAGACATCCTGGGGAAAACAAGAAGACATTCATGAGGTGTTTGATTCGTGGCAGTACAGAGGAGAGACCGAATAGAGTGGAGGGTGTCTAGGAGAACCTCTTGCCAGTGGGAGACTGGGAAACACCTGGACCGCAGGGCCAGAAGGACGGTCTTCCAAACAGTACCGTTCTCCCTCTCGACCTGACCGTTACCCCGGGGGTTATAACTGGTCGTCCTGCCCCAGGCGATGCCCCGGCTGAGCAGGAATTGACACAGCTCGTCACTCATAAAGGAGGACCCCCGGTTGCTGTGGATGTACGCAGGGTAACCAAACAGGGAGAAAATGGAGTGGAGGGCTTTGATGATGGTTGAAGTGGTCATGTCGGGGCAGGGGATGGCGAATGGTAAGCGGGAGTACTCGCCAATCACATTTAAGAAATATGTGTTGCGGTTGTTGGAGGGGAGGGGACCCTTGAAGTACATGCTAAGACGGTCGATAGGGCGAGAAGCCTTTATCAGATGCGCCTGCTCGGGGCGGTAGAAATGCGGCTTGCACTCCGCGCAAATGTGGTATTCCCTGGTTACAGTCCTGACCTCCTTGATAGAGTAGGGCAGGTTGCGGGTCTTAATGAAATGAAAGAAGCGGGTTACCCCTGGATGGCAGAGGTCCGCATGGAGGGTGCGGAGGCGGTCCACCTGTGCGTTGGCGCAGGTACCGCGGGACAGGGCATCAGGAGGCTCGTTGAGCTTCCCAGGACGATACAAGATATCATAGTTGTACGTGGACAACTCAATCCGCCACCGCAAGATTTTGTCGTTCTTGATCTTGCCCCTCTGTGCATTATCGAACATGAAGGCTACTGACCGTTGGTCTGTGAGGAGGGTAAACCTCCTGCCGGCCAGATAGTGCCTCTAATGTCGCACAGATTTTCCAACCGGCCTGTGACAAGTGGGATCAGAAAATCCTGGTCACTGTTTCAGATCAAGGTGACCTTTCATCAGGACAGGAAGGAAGGTTGGACTAGAAATTTAATGATCACTTGATCAAGGGGAACAGAATGTAGATAACGTGCACATGATGAACTTGGAGAGGAAATCAGGAGAGTTCAGGATACTGACACAGATATTGTGAAGGAACGGCAATATCTCTCTCCGGCAGTCCCTCAAAGTCAGGAGGACACTTGCAACAGAGCACGTGACAAGAGCTCGTGCACAGTGTCTTTTAACATGTTGCGATGCAGAATCACATGATGCTGGCTGACCAGGAAACTTACAAACTCTTACCATTGACATAGCAGAAGGGTTTGCAGGTAGACAATCAACCTGCTTGGTCATACAGTGAGCGCAGCTTCCATGGCAATCAAATCATGGAGTGGGACTCAAACGCAGAGTTCCCGGCTCAGAGCTACCACAAGACTTTTTGGAATGGTTATGGCCGGAATTTACCGGCTATTCACTCCAGCGGGATCCTTTGGTCCCACCGACAGTGCACCCTCACCTTGGGTATCCCGGCGATGGGGGGTGCTTTAAATGGAAAATCCTGTTGACAAGGGCGACCAGAAGATCCCGCTAGTGGGCCGCCAAATAACACGTGGTGGGTTGCGCAGAAAATGCCGCCCTATATATACTTCAAGTCAGAATGATTTGTGACGTGGTGGGGAACTTAAAGGTGGTGGTGGCCCCATGCACCTGCTGCCCTTGTTGTTCTTGGTAGTAAAAGTCACGGAGGAGCCTGGGTCAGGGGTGAGGGTGTGGGGAAACCGGGAGATTTGGTTCAGTGTGTAAGTGGCAAGGGGAATCAATGGAGGCAACAAGATAAGACAACCCCAATTTAACAACTAAAAAGTCCACAAATTCCTCCCAGTTGTCAGAGGTGCAAGGAAAAATGGTGAGGAAGACAGCTTATCATGGAGAAAAGAAGCTAGGGGCCATGAAGCTGATCCACCTTGTGAATTATGGGAGCAGCCAGAAAAGTGAAGTTTAGACCAAAATCAGTCATGGCCTTATTGAACGGTGCAGCAAGTTTGATGGGCGAATGGTCTGCACCTTATCTTTTTTCTTGCGATTTGAAGTTTTGAGATGTATCAGCTGTGTATTACATATTGAAACAGAAGAAAGAAGTAAAAAAAAAATCTTGGTAACACAGGCAAGGGAGCTTCATATGAGGAGGCACTAACGACTGCTGCTACCTCCCTCTGTGCTCTGGTAGAAATTACAAATAGATGTTTATTGATTTCACAAAGAAATAAATCCTAACTGTTGAGGAGTACAGAGAATCATATCTCTGGGTCCAGCTTTAAAAGGAGAGTGCTGCAGGTCCCATAGCGAGAGCAGCTTCAATTAAATTAATATTGCACCGCTTCTCGAAGGCTTCAGAGCAACTGTGGATGGGGCAGTGGATTGGAATGAGCCACTGACCTCTCCCCCCCCCCCCAGTAGCTCCAGCAGTTCCAGGGAACCACCCTGCCAAAGGGCATTCACCTGGGAGCCTCCGATCCCCTGGGAGACCCCCGAGAGTGCCTTTTCATCTGGTCCCCATTTGTGGAGACCAGTGCTGAATGGCGCTCGTCTGAGGTCTCCAAGGCTAATCGAATTTTCACATTAGATTGAGACAAACTGTCTCACTCCAATACGTAGATTTGCCAAAAAGTGATCCCACCCACAATGGGCGGGATTTACATCGCAACGTCTCTTGAGACCCAACAGTGTTTTGAGCCAGTTAAATCCCAGAAGGAGTCTCCCGGCTTTTATTAGCCAAACTGCGGCATGGTGCTTTTCGGGCACATCTTGGCCATTGGATCGTGCTCTATGAATCTAGACAGGCTCAGGTCAGATAAACAAAGGTAGATTTCTTTAAATGGATGGCAGAGTGGGAGGCCATAATGGAAAATGATTAGTGAAAGGGGTCTCCAGGTCCTCTGAAGCGAGTGCAGGAATCATGAGCTGGTGGGTAGGGTGGTTGGTGGAGCTCAGCATTCGTCTTACCATCAAGCGATTGAGGGTCTCCAGCAGTTTGAAGATCACCTTGAGAGGAACCCCCATAAGCTGCAGACATGTGCTCCTTGACCTTCTGAAGGCCCACCTGCCCTCCCCTGGTTACCTGAAGTGAGCCAACACTTGGAAATAGGCCTTCTCCATGCACTCTCACTGACCCATCACTCAATACAGCTCCAGGGTGAGGGTAAACATTGGAGATTAAACACAACCTGCATCCACTCAGTAGTTTACTGCATTCCTCTCTCCACTCCTTCAATGGAGGAGACCACACACTCAAATGCCAGGGACATGGTGGCATTCATGGCATTGACAGACTCCTCCATTATCTGTCAACAGCTTCTGTGAACTCTGACAAGTCCACACATTTCACACTGCTGCTCCAGTATCTACCACTTCAATGAGGACCCCCGAGGCTCAGCATCTGCAGGAAGCTGAGCATCATAAGGCCTCAGTTCTCCGATGGGGAGTAGCTGGAACTGTCACTGCCTTTCACCTGCTTCTATGCCTGTGTGCTGTGCTCAGCAGCTGTTACCATCCACTCTCAGCGGTGATTAGTGCCTCCTGACATGGGAGTATCTGTGCTAGTGAAGGTGCTCTGGATTGACGTCACACTTTTTCCTCAGATATGGCTCTTCCTCTGTCTCATTGTTCAGAAGCTATCGGTGGCACCTTGTGCCCTATCAGCACTGAGGCAGAGATGCTGTCAACAACTTCCACATCTATCCATGTCCTCCTGCCTGTGCTTGATCTGCAGCTTCCTGTGGTTACCAGGTGGCAGAGAGGTGCCAGTGCTAATACTCATCAGTAGGATTGGGGCTCTCAACCATCGCTTTTCTGATCCTATGGGCTTCATACCTGCCTTACTTTCTACAATAGGCTGGTGTGCTACAACCCATTCTATCTTCATTGAGTCCTCCTCCAAAGCTCACCATAGTGAGCAGGGCACTCCAGCTCCCGTACATCTCTGCTGCCTTGCATTATTAGCTCCCTTCTCCTGAACAACAGAAATACTTGTCTGACTTATTTCATGGCACCCAGTTGTGCTTTTAATGTCTATTGCCGCACCACTCAGAGGCCAGTTACAAGCAGCCATTAGTCCTGTTCACCCTAGCAATCATCTCTGACTGACCATGGTCCCCTGGTGTGATACCACTTTGCGGTGGTCTCTCGTCATTTCCTATGCATGGGTCAGACAGTTTGTCTCACATCTTGGGGGCACTATATAAGATATGTAGAACTGCCACTTTGCCAGCATGCATGCCCACAGCTTACCAAGATCCAGCATTGCACCAGTTTTGTACTGCTGACTGCCTCGACTACCTCCAGCCATGCCTTCTCCGCCTTCCTGTGTATTGGGAACAGAATGTCGCTCCTCTCAGAAACAGCTCCAGGGAAGTGTGACTGAAATGTGGAGAAACCTTGCTTTCATTGCAACTATTCCTCCACACCTCCTCTGCACCTCTTACTCTGTCTTTATTCCTGCAGCCTGGATGAAGATTGCAGACTGACCTTTGAATCCGACACAGGAAAACTACCTGACGGCACAAGCTCCCACCTGCTGCCTGTTATTGGCTGGCCTGCTTCTAATTGGCTGCATGGCAGGAGATCACCAGTGAAGTCCTACCGCCTGTTTTGTGGCTGTGTAACCTGCAAAAGCACCCAGCATCCTTACATTGATTTGTCTGGTAAAATCCAGTCCAACATGATGGAATATATGATCAGATCAGAGGTCCTGGTATTTTACAAAATGGTAATTTTTGTGGAGAGGTTGCATATGTCCAATGTGTAAAATGGATAGTGTTCGAAAGGCAGGTCCAGACCATCCTCTCTCGAGAGCAAAAAGGCTTTCGCAATACAATCCCTAATATTAACAGGTCAGTTAGTGGGAGATTGTATTTGGAAAAGGGAAGAGATTTACTGGGCGTAATGATGATCTTATCCGTAAAACTTCTAATTTGTCAATGTTTATGGATTCAGGATGTCCAGCTAAGAAATTAAATTGGGAATTGAAGTGCAAAGTTCTCTCTATTAATTTTAATCTTTGGAAAACATGGCTGACGTCCGCAACCATCTAAAATTTGCTCCAATTTGTACATTCACTCAATTATCTTACACACAGCAGGAACATCTAAGTGGCAGCAGGCTTCTGACTGAGAGAAAGCTGCATCAACTCACAGGGCAAATGGTCGATTTTGTTTTTTGCTTGTATCGTCCAAAATTCGTTCCTTTTTTAAATCCACGTTCTTGTGTCATTTTAGTAAATTATACTTAATATCAGGTTTGCATTCGCAATCCTTTCAAATGTTGACTTTCGTGATGGTCATGCAACAGGTCAAATTTGTTGTGTTCCTCTAATTGTTACTCCAGTTTTCCTGAAAGGCTGGATTGTAACTCTTGGGGTTAGTTAATTTAGGAAGGCAATAAGGGTACAAACGTGCAGCAAATTAATGTAGTTTGAGATATCAAAGACTTTCAGGCTTCTGTTAAAAAATGCAAGAAATAAAATAAGGCATGGCATCTAAAAAGGGAAAATAATTCTCATAGTTGTAGACTGTTGCAGAATTTTAATGTCCACTCGAGGAATAACAATAATACAATTTTTCATCTCTTACAGTTGTTGCATTCAGTTTTTAATATAACTGCACATACATGTCATTGTGATTGGCAGCCAGGGAAGGACATGAAAGTGGTTCTTTTCAGTCCTTCCAGAGTGCAGAAACCAATATGAAGAATAAATGTATATTTCCCATAATATAAAATAAAATCAGAAATTGGGGGAAACACTCAATGTCAGGCAATGTCTCTTGGAACGAGAAACCGAGTCAGCATTTCAGGTCGCTGACCTTTCATCAGAACAGGAAGATGTTGGAGATCAACAGCTTTAAAGCGAGTACAGAAAGCAGGGAACAGAGGAGGGAGGGGGGAATGTGGGCAGGAGAGAACAAAGGGGGCTTATGATGATGGTGGTGGGTATAAGTACAGAATAGAGTAAAAGGAACAATGGTGCAAGGCAAATGGAGGAGGTGATGGTACAGGTAAAAAAAAAGATAGGTCTGATGGATATTTAGCCCGGAAAAGCAGAAGGAGAAGAAACAGAAGCCTGAAAATGTGACAAAGCAGAGAGACCTTCTGTGGCACAGGACTGGGTGGAAGAAAGGCTGGTAGATCCCCAGGAGTGTGCTAACTATGAACAATTAGAGCTTACAATACCAAATACTGTCCCTCACCTCCTCCACTTTCAATGGCTCTGGCACAGACACCCTCTATTAGCAACACCTTTTGTTCAAGAGAAAATGTGAGCAGTGGTTAAGACCACCTGCTCTCTGATGGGATCTTCGTTTGACTATTTTAGCTCTGTAGTTATCTCTTCTCTCAGCACAGTAAATATCGTCTTTTCGAATAAACAACTGAAAATTGCATCTTTTCTGTTTACTGAGCTCCGAAATTATGCTTTTTTGTTTCCTTAAAAGCGGCCGTACTGAACCATTTAGTGCTGAATAGTGCAAAAAAAAGGCAATGTTTAGTGAAGTTGAAATTATTCCTTGTTGTAGTATGTGAATAAAATTGTTGGGTTCAATTAGCTGTTAAGATCTGTAGTTATAATAATGCAGTTTTTAGTTACAATAATGCAGCTTTGAAACAAATTACAGTAAATACTTGTTACCCCATGCCTGATGAACCATTTTGTTAATCACCCTGCCAGATGCTGCTTGGAAGGATAGTAGTTATTTAAAGAGTTAAAGAACCTTACTGGGTATTCTGTGCAAACTGAGGGTTTCTATTTTTGAGTTGCTTTTGTTGGTAGATTCACTGAGAATTGTAAGGAATCCAAAATAACCTGTCATGTTGGTACAAGTCAAGGATGTCATTTGCAAATAGGTGACAGAGCTTGTTCTGTCAAAAAACCCATCATGGAACATCTGCATGCAGATTCTGCTGTACCGCATCCTGAGTTTACCGTGGTTTTTACTCCAGTGTCTTTTTTAATCCATGAAAAAGATAAGAGGATAGATATTCAGACAGCTGTTCTGCCACTGGAGGTGTGCTGGAGTGGAACCTTCCTCTGCTTCTTTTCTCCACCTATTTTAAAATCATGAGTTCAACATTATCACCATAATGAGAGAGAGCCATGCTCTTTCCAAGGGCCGGCGCAGACTCGATGGGCCGAATGGCCTCCTTCTGCGCTGTGAATTCTATAATTCGATGGTTCTATCTGGAACAGTGCAACAGCAACGACTAGAGTCAGTGAGATTTTTAGAGTGATGTCTTGCCTCACCATCCAAGAACGGGAGCCAGGGTCCATGCCAGACACAAGAAGTAACCTGTTGCAAGGCACCTTGGAGAATTTGCATCGCTGGTAGAGCCGCAAATCAAGCAGCATTTGATCCATCTGTTGACCACAATGGCACATGGGTCTACTTTTTACCGCCACTGGTACTTGCAGCACATCTCACAGCAAGCCAAGGAAAACCTCCAAGTTCCTATTTACAACCACGAACACCCAACTCCCCACTCCCCCCTCCCCCTCCCCAATACACATACACACAATCCTCTGCTGTTCAGGCAAGCAGACCATAAAGATTTTTGAATTAGGTGGTTATAAATTAATTCTCCTTGAAACAAATATTAGTCCATAAACATGTCAGGTCATGGGAGGCATTTGCAGTAAAATGTAAAAATCTGCTGTAAAACCAGCGGGTGTGAGCTAATGGAAGCTGGAATTTGCTTGCCCATTCTCTTGCATTGGAGCAGGGTGGGCAGGAGCTGCGCACACCCTTCTATTGTTTCAAATTGTTGTTCCTGAATGGGGGAGCTAGGTCGCATTCTAACTATTGATCCTTCCATCAGCCTTACTGAATACTGCCCTGAAAAGCAGCAGGATTTAAGGACCAGCATTGTATGCTTTAAATGAGAGAATATTTGTGACGTTTGAATATTGCAATATTAAAATAATTGAGCAAACCCAGTTTACTAATGTTTTCATCATTTTGTACATTACTCAGAGGTTGTGCCCGGGAATAATAAAACCTTAAAATAAAAAGGTAAAATAATAATGACCTTAACTTTAACATAATTGGCATTCACAGATCCGGAAAGTACCAGAATGTTGTCCATTCAGTTTGCTAAAATGCTTAATCTGGATTTCAGTCACGCTTTAGCAGCTTTAAATTGGACAACATCAAGCTACAAGATTTACCATTAATGTGCTTAGCTTTGATTTTTATATCTCTATTTCTTACATATTGGTGGCAACTGAGAGTCATGTGCATGAAGCGAATTGAGAGGCTACAATCAGGAAATAAGGGGCTGTCTTGTAGTACTGCCGCATGTAGAGAAGAAACCATATCAAACATCACTGAAGGGAAACAAATCAGCTGATGTGAGAAATCTGGCAGATAGTGAGGTTCCACAGCTTGCTCAGGCAGCAATCTCATAAAGTCTTTGAACCAGATGGGTAGAAACAACTTCCCTGTTTAAACGAGTAGCCGTCTGTCAGCAAATAAGTTGGGACCAGCGAGGCATTTGTAGAAAAACTGAAATCTGTGGTGATGCCAGCAAATGTGAGTTAATACGAACTGGATCTTGCTTGTCCTGTTCTTCACTAGTGGAGCATATGTGGAAGATTGCAAGTTAAGTGTATGCATATCTTGGGGATTGAAAAGCTTTTTTCATTATATTCGGTAAGTCAGCCTAAATATACCATGAAATGTCTTTTTTAATATAAACAATACAATCCAACAAGCCCTAAGGCTTATGTATAGTAATATTACAACTCCCTGTCCAAGGCATTTGTGATATTTTGCAGATAGATTACAATATTCCACATTGAAAGAAAATCTCTGAAACCCAGTTACATGACTGTCAAGCTTTTTCATGCTTTAGCATGAAAACATAGCTTGGACTGTTCTTTTGTATGAACAATCCACATTTCACAATGGAAGTTAGGTGTGGGAAATATGTGGAGAATATGCGAAAAAGTGCCGTTGAGACTTCAAAATGTGCTTTATTCATTACAGTGCGTGAGATGTGCAATGCACATTTTTATGTGAAAAAATACATCTCATCAATAAACTAGTGTGTAAACATAAATAACAGAAAACTGGATCATTTAAGAGTTCTGGACTTAATAATTTGATCTTGGGTACATTTTCACAGTGCAATAATGGAAGATATTAAATTTGGACTTTTGCTAGCTGTAAACTGGCCTTTAGATTTGTACATTGGCTCTGATTCTCAAGCATATTCTGGCATGATTGACCGGCTAGTGTGTAAGCAGCATAAGAATAACAACTGTGATACAAATGCAATACCCATGTTCATTTTTATACCTGAGGTTATTTTAAAAGGAATTTTAAATTGCAATATTTGCTGCAATCTAATTATTGCGACAGATGTCAACAAAAACTGTCGAACATTTGATTCTAATCACCTTGGAGATGCTTATTAATTATTTGTTATTTGTTAAGAACCACGCTGATGTTAAATGCAAGGGTATCCCAAAACCCAGAAGAGTAAGGTGGAACACTGGTTCTTAGTGGTGTATATTTTCAATTTGGTATACTGAGAGAAAAATATATGAACCAGGGAGGAATAGACCAGTCATTCTGTGATCAACTAATAAAGAATATTTATTAACTTAAAATAAAACACATGACAAGAAGGACTATAACACACTACAGCAGTACATCTAACTACACTGATGGCTATACATACAGAGTATTATGTCGTATTATTAAGTTACCCCTTTGTTCCCAACTACCTATGTTTCCTGAACTCTGAGATGCCCCTTGTTCCCAAACAACATCCAATGTTACATACGTTGCGAGCTAATTCCATCAGATAATTACCATACACAAAGGACTGGATTCTCTGCCGCGGGATGCTCCCTTTTGCCGGCTGCCGGGGGTTTCATGACGGCGTGGGGTTGTCTCACAATGGGAAACCCCATTGACCAGCCGGCGAAACCCAGCATCCCACCGGCATGCTGAACCAGAAATCTGGCGTGGCAGGATGAAGAATCCAGCCCAAGGTATTTGTTCATGTTTGGGAAAACCGTCTTCAGTTATAGCGAAGGTGTAATCTTATTGTTTGAATTTTGGATTTTCACTGACTGCCCTTTTAACAATAACCTGCTTTCAGGGGAGACTGTTCTCTGCAGCTGGGTGTGGCTGCGATGGTAGCTGCTGCTACGTAAGTCTCTTTCTCCAGTTATTGCACTCTGGATATATTATTCTTTGATGTTATCCACCCTGGGGACCAGGCTTTTAGCATATAAGTGCCAATACCCTCATCTCTCCACTTGAAAGTTATCTCTTCTACACCTCATGTTTGAATCTTAATTTTCTCCAATTCTTAGCATATCAAATGTATTTATTATTGAAATTCAATGCTTGTTTTTTTTTGAGATGTTAAACAAATCTCCTTCATACAATTTACATGGTTCTGTTGAACAACAATGTGGAAATCTGTGGTTTGTCAGATTTAAACATCTAGTAACTGGATCAAATTGTGGAACATAGATATTTAACAATATGAACTTTTAATTCGATGTTGATTGCAAATGCCATGTCAATTTCTGGCAATATATTTCAGCAATTTAAAGTGTAATTAAAATATAATTTATTATCTTGATAACTCGAGAGTATGACACGGATGACTGAAAACAGAAGTGCGCAAAGTCATGTTTCACATTGTTGCACATTTCATTATTTTCCAATGAAACCTTGAAATACTTGGTGCCAGAATTTTGCTTCCAACGTGGGTAGCTCAAGTCAGGACAGTTCCTGGATTGTGAGCGATAACCAAGGGAATCCCGCTATCGGGCTGTCATTTTGAATGGGCAGCCCAATAGCAAAGACCCGTGACTGGCCACCTTCCCTCCATCACAAATCAGTCTCCCAAGAGCCTCTACACCCACCGCTTTGCAAATCAGCAGTCCCACCCTCTGACTTTCTGGGTCCCTCTCTTTCCCCAAGTTTTGGAGGTGAACTGACCCCCCCCCCCCCCCCCCCCCCCCCCACCTGAGATGCCCTAAATAGGTGGAGCTTCCTCAGAGACCCCATAAAATATCCCCAGAGACCTCCTTAATCCGGGTACTTTTCACAGACACGCCCTAAATAGGGAGACTGCCTACAGAGACCCCCTAAATAAGGAGACCCCCACAGACCCAGAAAGGAGAAACCTGCCAGGACGTCACGCAGAAAAGAAACCCTTGTCTGGAAACTAGAGAGCAGTCCTGACAGAGGCAGTGAAAAACTTACTGTTGGAACATACACTTGCTGGCTCAGACAGAGGAAACATTGTTAATTCCTGGAACGAGGAAGCAGTGACCTTTGTTTAAACCCCTCAGATCCTTGAGCTGCAAGCCATTTATTCATCTCTCTCACTGGGCTGTGATCAACAGCTTCAACACCCACACACCTGTCAGCCTTGCTTCATTCATCTTCCTTAATGTTTGAGTAACTCAGAAGTGTTCTAACCACAATGTTTATAATCATCAATCACCTCAAAGAGAGTTAAGTACATTCTAATCACCCAGCCTCATGCTTGGGCCTCATTAGGACCCATTTGCATCCTTCACCTGACACGCGGGCATGAACCTTGATCCCGGCACAGGCGGGGGGCCGCAGCATTGGAAATGGATCGGCACAGGGCACCAATCCCATTTTGCCCCCAGCACCTGATTCTCCATCGCATCGGGAACCTCACTACTGGCGGTTGGTGGCAGAGGATCCAGCCCAATATTGTATATATCTATTTCAGAGCTAATGATGAAAATACCCCATTCATGAACTCATTCAATACATTTAAATCTACTCAAGTATGTAATCCCTTATAAAAGCAAAACATTTGTGTTCATAACCCTACATCATAGACAGATAATTCTTTAAAAATCTATTTTAGCTATAAATCAAATTGTGAATTTCCAACCATTCACTGTAATAATGCTTAGTTGTGGAAAGTAGTCAACCATTAATAATGTTGTACTCACAGCATTCAGGTTTATGTCAGCAAACAACTTGAACTGTTTTTTTAAAACTCTCATGGACACAGGCAGGCAGTTCTTTTCACATTTAAGGGAATGGCCATTTAAATAACCTGACAGCTTGACAGTTTCACAGACCTTATCTACCTTTCAAAAGTATGGTTACAACACTTTTAAAGAGTCACAACTCCCATATTGCAGAATTCGGCCCTTGATCCAATGGAAATGGGATCTGTTTGAACTCAGCATTCAATTCAAATAGTCCTGCTGAGTTTGGCACTTCCACATATGGGAGTCATGCTCCACCCCCACAAAAACTCAGGAACTCGGAGAAGAAGTAGACCATTTGGCCCCTTGAGCCTGGTCTGCCATTGGATAAAATCATAATCCGATTGTTGCCTCAGCTCCATTTTCCTATCTGCCTGCATAAGCATAGATTCTGTTGTCAGTCAAAAATCTATGTAACGCAACCTTGAATATAAGCAGTTACCAGTTTCCACTAATGAATAATTCCACAAAAGAACAATGCTGTGAGAGTAAGAAATTCCTGCTTATTTCCGTCTTAAATGGGAGACCCCTAATTTTTAAACTGTGCCTCCTTGTTTTAGGCTCCTCCTGAAAGGGGAAACATCCTCCCCATCATCCGTCCTGTCAAGTCCCCTCAGGATGTTATATGTTTCAATAAGGTCACCTCTCAGTCTTCTAAATTCCAATGGGTATAGACCCAACCTGCACAATCTTTCTTTCCTGAAGACAACCCCTTCATTCCAGAAATCATTCCCCTTTCCTCCCCAATCTCAGAAAGGATCTGTTGAAAATGGGAGCGAGACTTACAAACCCAGGTCTCGTCAACCACTTTTAAGGATTCCTAGAGTCTCCACAACTATAAAGATTGTTCCCTTAGTCGCTGTAGACTACTTCTGCCTCTACTTGCAGCACTTTGTTGTCTCAGGTTCGACTCTATTATTTTCATTGAACCTGTTGCAAGAGTGGTGCTGTTGTCAGTTCACCACACAATCTCTGCATTGTGGAGGCCGAAAGCCAACTCTGACACATCTTTCAACCTACTGGCCATGACCGCACCATTGAACATGACATTGTTGTTTCCTATATTTTTACACATTTCCTTTCCTCTGGAACTCTTCCCTCCAAAGCCTTTAATTTTTCAGACCCCCAATGCTATACAGCCCTCCTTTACTCCTTTCCAATTCTTAAGGAGAACTGACTTGGTAGACACATTGGCCAGGATTTCATACAGCAAGACGGGGCATGGTGGAAGATTGGGGGAGGTAGAAAATCTGGTGGGATGGCGATGAGTGGCGGGTCCATTGACATCCACCATTGCTGGCATTTTGCCAATGACAGGGATCGTGATGGATTGGCAACCCATCCTGAGGCCAACTGTGACCCTTAAGTAACCACTTTTGGGCCTCTTATTACTACTTCTGGTATTTTACTAGAGGCAGATAGGCCCTTTGCTATGTGGAGAAATCATCAGGTATACTTTGCAGGCTCATGGAGGTGTGGCCTGCCTGACTGGGCAAATTTTCACTAACATTCACTTCTCTTCACCACCAATGGACAGTGACAGACACATATACCATCTTCAAAAAGCACTGCAGAAACTTACCAAGGTTATTTAGTCAGCAACTTCCAAACCCTGGGCCACTACCATCTAGAAGGACAAGGGTAGCAGGCACATGGAAACACTATCATCTGGAGGTTCCCTTCCAAGTCACTCACTATCCTGACCTGGAAATATATCACCAATTTATCACTGTCACTGGGTCAAAATCCTGGAAATTACTCCCTAACAGTACTTTGGGTGTACCATTCCAAATGGACTGTAGGGGTTCAAGAAGGCAGTTTATCACCACATTCTCGGGGACAATTAGGGATGGGCAACAAGTGCTTCCCTAGCTAGAGATGCCAACATCCTGTCCTTACCGAAGAAGGCGCCTCCTGCCAATGCCGAACGCCCAACGAGACCTTGTTCTTTGGCGGGATGGGAGCGCTGACTGCAGCCAGTTAATTGTCTGCTGCATAAATTATGAGTGGAACTCCTTTAGCTGGTTGACCTTCTGGCTGGCAAATGAGGCCAGCACCGTCCTGTGACGTCTCAACAGCAGAAGGACGTTTTGCCCATCTGAACAGATTTCTTTCTATCTCGATTCTACTTTTCTCCTCTTGTTAGATATCATCCCACCTCCATCTGCAACTCTCCCGACATTCTCCATGATATTCAATTCCCAACCCAAGGTGGCCCGAGGGTTCTCCCTTTCTTTCTTGAACAGAGGCCCGACCGGCCCATCTCTATTTACCCCCACCCTCCTCTACCTAGCTAAACGTCTCACATTGAACAAGTATTAAAAGCAAATGCAAAATAATAACAAGAAGGTATTGGAATTAGCAGGTCAGACAACATCTGTGGAAAGAGTTACAGAGTTAACGTTTCTAGCTCCAGCATTTTTTGTCTCAACAACTTTCCCTTTGACTTCAGTCAATTTGCCCCAAACAAAAGGTATTGCTATGGAGTGCTTATAGGTGTTAGCTGTGCCACCTTTATATGGGATCCATGACTCCATTTCCCCTATACCCTTTCCAATACATTGATTGCTGTATCAATGCCTTTTCCTACTCCTAGCCTGTACTGAAAAACTTAAATAAGATTGCTTGTAATTTTCAATCTCCATTTCTGCTGGTAGGCTCCTAACCAATATCCACAAAAACCTCAGTTACCTCAATTTCACTCTTCCCAACACTGCTCCCTGTAAGGACTCAATTTCATTATTCTGGTTTCACCATGTCCATCACATTTGTTCGGGTGAGGCAATCTCCATACTAATACTTATGATGTGTCTTCCATTCTTCTCAATTGAGGATCCCCTTCGACTGAGGTTGACGGAGCCATCGACCGTATTCCATTTCCTGCACATCTGGTCTCACCCTTTCTGTCTTGATATGTTTTTCATTCTCCCGCACCACCCTCCACATTAACGGGATCATCCTCTTCCATTTCTACCACCTCCAGCATGATGTGAACACCAAACACATCTCTCCCCCCATCCCTCCCCCAGCTGCTTTCAACTTTCCATCAGGAATATTGGGCGGGATTCTGCAGGAATCGACGGGGCAGGCAACTCCGGCATGAAGGGTGGTGTGAACCACTCTGGCGTCGGGCCGCCCCAAAGGGGCGGAATCCTCCACACCTTCATGGGCTTGGCTGATGCCGGAGTGGTTTGCCCCCTGCCAGCCGGCGTGGAAATGGCTTGGCGCCATGCGAACCGTTGCCGAAGGGCCTCCGCCGGCCGGCGCAAGCGCGGGAGTGACAGCGTGTGCTGGCGTCATCCCAGCGCATGTGCAGGGGGGTTCATCTCCGCATGGGCATCGCAGACTTTTACACCAGCCGACGCAGAGGAATAGAATGGAAGACTTGTCCTTTTACCCCCTTGCTTCACGTCAAGCTCCTCAAACACTTATTCTTAGATAACAGCAATTTACTCGCGCTATTTTCACTTTTTGTAATACTATAATTCCCTGCTCACGGTGCTGTCTCTGTTACATGGGAGAATAAACACAATTTGGTTCATTCGTACAGTCCGCAAATCCTGCCAGTCACTTGTCATTTTAATTCTCTCCTTAATTCCCACTTTGACCTCACCGTTCTCTGCTTTTACAGTGTTCCAATGAAACTCCACATAAACTCGAGGAATAGTACTTCATCCTCTGATTAGGCACTGTGTAGCCTTCCAGACTAAACATTGTGTTCAACAGTTTTAGATCATAACCTCTGCTTCCAGTTTTTCAGATCGCAGCAGTTGGTAATGGTCCTGTGATTTACACCATCCTGGAATCCTTCTTTTATTTTTTTACTTGTGCCACTATTGTCTTGCTGCATTATTTCTTTTGTGTTTTAATTGTTCCTGCCTTCCTATCCTTTCTCAGACTTTGGGCTGGATTCTCCGCAGCCCCGCGCTGAAATCGCGTTTGGCGTGGGGGCAGAGAATCCACTTTCACACCAAAATCGGGACTGGCGCCTGTCCGCTGATTCTCCGAGACCCGAGAATCAGTGTGATCACAGAGTATGCCGCAAGGTTGGGGGCCCCTTGACAGAGGCCCGGCCAGTGATCCTCTGCACCTGGCCAGCCGACGGCGTGGAACTAACCTGCTATTGCCGGTCGGGATGCTAGCGTGTTGGCTGCGGACTCAGTCCGTGGCCACCTGGTGGGGGGCGCGGGAAATCGGACACCGGGGTGGTGGAAGGGGGCATAGAGGTGGCCGGGGAATGCTTGTGCACGGTTAGATGCTTGGGCACGCAGCCGATGGGGGGGGGTCTAATTTTTGAGTCTGGCTCCATAGTCCGAGTCCGCCATGGCGCTCGGCGTGGTCGCTTGAGCCTGCTGACGTGCACATCCGTGGATTCCAAACCGGAAGTGCGGGGGCCCGTATCTGCAGCTAAATGCTGAGATTTATTCCGGGTTCCTGCTAGCCCCCAGCAGGGCAGTGAATTAGCTGTACTTTTTAACAGGAATCTCTGGAGTAAAACCCCAGTGTTTTTACGCCTTCGTGGGGACATAGTCCCATTTTGGGAGAATTCAGCCCCTTCTCTTTTGATCTTATTTCCACGTACCCCTCTTTCACTTGCTCAAAATCTATTACATTTCTACTGATGCTCAGTTCTGATGAAAAGTCATGGAACTGAAGCATTACCCTGTTTCTGCCTCCACAAATGCTGCCTGTCTTGCTCAGTATTTCCAGTATTTTTTGTTTCAGTCCATATTTCCAGCATCCAGAATATGTAGCTTTTCCTGCTAAGCCCCCAAAAATGGGCAATGAAATTCGCAGCATATTATCAATTCCTCTTGGAAGAAAGATATAAAACAATGAAAATGGTTTTCCCTTTTATTTGAATAGGTAATGTTTTGTGGGGTGAGAATATAAAAACAGGTTGCAAGGAATATTGCCAATAGATTTTTCTTTGTGCTGAACTCATCCAATAAGTATCCTGGAACTAACTAATATTAGATGCATGAGGCAAAGGCAGAAAAAAGAATTTGGGAGTCTTACCTTCCACATGATGCTAGTAGAAATTCAGGTTGAGCATTTCATCACTTTTAATTAGCTGGATTAAAACCAAAACTATGCCCAAAGAGCTTTAGAAGATGAGCTTCACGGTTTTGTACGTACTGGGGCTGGTTTAACTCAGTAGGCTGGACAGCTGGTTCGTGATGCAAAGTAAGGCCAGCAGCATGGTTTCAATTCCCATACCGGCTGAGGTTATTCATGAAGGCTCAACCTTGCCCCTCTCCTGACGTGTGGTGATCCTCATGTTAAACCATCAACAGTCAGCTCTCTCCCCCTCAAAGGGGAAAGCAGCCTATGGACGATGGCAACTTTACCTTACCTTTACATGCAGCATCACTGATTATGTTAATTATCAGTTGAATCGTTGATGAACTACACTGCCCAATAACTGTGAATGCAAACATGTTATAGCCTGCAAGGAATCTGTGTCAGAGGGATGCAGAGTGATCTTCCCTTTTCCCTGAAATGAGAGCCAATTCATCATAATTAGGAATGATAAGGATAACCCCAGAGCCACATTGAGGGCATATTTCAGCTTCTTGATTTTCAGGAGGTCAGAATTCAATTTTAAAGTCAATTGTGCAGAACTCATTATTAAACATGTTGGCAATGTTTAGTTGCGCTGCTCCTCCACCTTAAATCAACCTTCTCAATGTCTCCCTCCCAGCCGCACTGATGGACAAATCATTTTCGTAAAAGCTTGCAGAGTGAACTGAATTTGCATTGACGGGTTAAGTGGAAATACCGGTCTGTCTTACTTATTAACTTTCATTCAAAAATTCTTCCTAAGGTCATTGTGAGTTAACTGTCGATTCAAAGCCCATACCACATAAGTTAAAAATAACCGTAAAATATTAAAAGTTGTGTTGTTTCAGCTCCTTAGTCGAATCTGTTTCAATTGAGGTATATCTCAGAGGTGATATGTGGTGCCCACAAATGAAATAAATGGCATCCTTCACCAAAGGGAAGGCTACAATCATGGTAAAGCTGTGTGCTTGCTCTGGCGATGTCTCACTTGAAAGAGCAAATTAAATGTGATCCTTTTCCACTGGACAGCCTGCAGGAAGGCTGCCAAACTTTACCAGGCAGCCTGCTCCCCATGCAGCAGAGGGCCTCCATGGGTAAAATACTAGTTGTGGTGGGAAGAAGGCATTAATTGGCCATTGGAGTGGCTCAATTGGCTCTGGGAAGGAGGGCCATCTGCCACCACCAAATGTCATGGCAACGAGAATGCAGGGACTCTACCCTCACCTTCTCTGGCCATTTTAGACACCTCCCTCTCCACTTCCAAGTCCATCTCTGGTGGGTTGGTAAAATACAACCCAAAATGTGTGCATTCTGAAAAAACATTTTGGAACCAAGTGGCATTCATAGCGCCAAAAAGATATACCTCAATTGAAACAGATTCCACTTTCCTCATTTTCCAGGATTATCGAAATGAGCTCCCAAGGTATAAATGTGCGGGATGAAGGATATAGATGAAGAAATAGGTACTATTATCTCAAATGAGTATTATGCTTCCTGAGTCTTTTATGGCTATACCCAAGTCTCTCATTTCACCACAGAAAATTATATTACCCTTACAAATCTCTGATATAACTGGGATATATTGTTCTCCACAGTGCTCACAATTTCCGTTTATTTGTCATGAAGATTGTAAAGAAACAGCTGTGTGGAGGATTGATGTCATTGTATCTGCGTGGTGAATCAATAATTGGAGAGTGATTGTGATTTGTATGTAACTAATTGCTGTTGACAAATTATCATGAGAGGAGCCAGAAATAAAGTGATTTGTTTGTCTCCCTGCTTGGACAAGGAAAGTATGTAACAGGAATCACTGAATCACTTCATGAAGGGAAGAGAAAAGTTTCCGATATTCAGCCAATGACGCATACAGGACAGAAAGTTCCAGAATGTATTGAGTTCCAACGTCACCTGGTGCAAAGGAATGGACAGCTTGTATCATTGTGTGACAACAGGATTAAGCTCGGTTTTAAATTGATGCAGGACAGACTTAATTTAAGTGAGTTGTGGATAGGTCAGTAATGGCGGCCACTATTGCCAAATATCCAGCAGATACTCGCAGTATCACACATGAAGAATGCTCAAATGGGTAATGAACGTATCTAAGAGTGTGTGGCACTCTTAGAACAGGACAGGAGTCAAAACTTTCAGGATGGATGGGGAGAGAATTGGTGAAAAAATCAGGTAAAGGAAATTACAAAATAATGATTTTATAAAGTATTATAGAAATCTTACGAATAGTTTGAATAAGGATAATAGGTAAAATAACATTTGTCTCTTATTTGGGTGAGCATACCATAAAATTGAGAGAGATAAATGACTAGAATATTTTCTATTGACACTTCAAATTTCTTCTGGGAATAAGTAGAGATTCAATGAATCATGTGTTGATAGCTTGCACCTTGAGTTAACAAATATCTGAGTCAATCCAAATGCATACAGTTACTGGGACTCTCTTTGCTTCCCTGAACAGCCAACGACTGTAGTGTAAAACAGAGATGCCACTTCCCCAGAAGGAGAGGATCCTCCTGTTTTCCTGTCCTGGGACCCAAATGAACTCCACTCCTGCCCATGCTTGGGCCTTGTGTCAAAAGACACGGCAGTAAGCAGAAACCCAGCTGCTAACCACTAGCAACAAGGCCTTCCAGCTACTGATGAAGAACAGTGCCCATAAATCACCGAGGCTGCCACTAATTTGGGGGGAGGAGGGTGTGCTGACACCATCCTGTCTGGTTTCTTTAGGTACCACAAGTGTGTCCAGTGGTTGTCCTGTGAATCAAATGAGGCCAGAATCAAGGATAAGTCCCCAACCCATCTTATAGTCATTGCAGTACTGAACCTGTGTAGACGCTTTGGAACTGGCCCAATGGTACACTGTTGAGGCTGTCTAGGAAATTAATATAAAATATTTGGGAGTGTTATTTTGAAAGGTAAACCAAAGACATGCTGAGGAACCTGTGCTGCCCCCAACCCCCCTCCCCCCTCCCCCCAAGGCCCCCCACCCATGGAGTGTCTTCTCATCCCTGCTAAGTTCAACTCCCACCAGTCCTAATTCTCAACCAATCCCCCCAAAAGATCCGACCCAACCTAAATCCACTGCCGATCGCTAACCACTTGCCTTCTCCCTGGCTTGTCTATGATCTTAGAACTTGGCTGGACCTTTAACTTAACATGTCTATGGAAGCTCGTGCTGTTTAAAAAAACAAAAGGGGGTGTAGCCTTCTTGCATCAGGCAGAGCTGTGCTCGATGCTAGGCCCCGGGGACTTGCTGCAGTGACCAGATCACGGCTGGCCTGAGTCAGAATGTTGGGCGAGATAGAATTGAGAAAAACTTGAACTAACAATCTAGGCACAGAGTGGAAATCTGACTCTTTGTGGAAGTGTTGTGGAGGAGGGGGGGAGGGGTGGTGGGGGCGGTCCCGTGAGGACGGTGACGATGAATCCCACGGGTGGGATGGTCGGAAGGGGTTGTAGTTGGGGGAGACCCATGGGTGTGGGTAATCAGGGGCCGGGATTCCTTTGGGTTAGGTAGTTAGGGGTGGGGGATGCCCATGGAGATTGGTAGTCTGCGATGAGTCTCCTGGAATTTGGAGGTACTGGAAGGAGTCCCTTGGGGGTTTGGGATGGTGGTGACAGGAGTCTTATGGAGGGCGGCAGCAGTGTCAATCTGTGTAACATTTGTCCAGAAGGTAGAAACAATTTGAATTCTTCTAAATTTTTCTCGGTAGCTATTGCTGCAGTCCAGTTGAAACTGTCAAAAGTTTGCAATTTAAGTCACATTTTCAGATGATTCCCAGTGAAGGACAATTGCCTTTTGGAAGTTTGCACTCCAATTGCCGTGCAAACATTATGTGGGATCTCTGGGGCAGGGTGCGGTGGGGAGACGGTAGCAATTGGTCACAAGTTTGGAAGGTGCTGTCAAAGGAGCTTTGGCGAGTTGCTGCATTGCATCCTGTAGATGATGCACACTGCTACCACTTTGCAAATACGGTAGAGGGAGTGAATCTTTAGGGTGGGTGGATCAGGTGCTGATCAAGTGGGCTGCTTTGTCTTGGATGCTGTCACAATTCTTCAATGTTGTTTGAATCTGACCTCATCTCGGCAAATGGGGAATATTCCGCCATAACCCTGACTTGTACCTTGTACATGGTGTGAAGGCTTTAGGGAGTCAGTAGGTGAGTTACTCACTGCATGATGGAGGCATGGTGATAGTGCCACACAGCATGATGGAGGCTGTCCTGTGTGTGAAAATGGGACTTCATTTCCACAAGGACTATATACAATGGTTATTATTGCAAACACTGCTATGGAAATATGCATCTTCACCAAGTGGACTAGTAAGGATAAGGTCAAATAGGTTTTCCCTCATGTTGGGTCTCTCACTGCCTGCTACAGGCCCAGACTGGCAGCCGTGTCTTTCAAGACTTGGCCAGCAATACGGCCAGAGCAGATTTTGTTCCTTGCTTCATTAGTACTTCTTCCACATGGTAGTCAATGTGGAGAAGCACTGATTCATGAGCTGAAGGATGGCAGACGGCAAGTATTAAGGAGCTGAAGATTTCTTTATCCTTGTTTAACATGATTACATGCAACTTCATGATATCTGGAAGCAATGGTTGATATTCCAGGGTCATTCTCTGTGCTGTCACTGCTAGTTGTCCGCCCTGCCAGTGAGACAGGACATGCCCAGGGATGATACTGGAGCAGTTTGGGGCATTATCTGAAAAATGTATTTCAGTAAGACTATATGATTAGTGATTGACTACAGCATGGAATGTTGACACAAGTTCCATGATATTAGTGAGAAGGACTGGACAGGAAGAGCATTTACCATAATTGAATCTGATGCTTAGGTCAAAAAGAGAGTTGTGTCTGTTTTATCCTTATTATACTTTGTCTTATCATATTGATGCAACTGAGTGGCTTTTACTATCTTAGAGAGGCAACTACATTGCTCTGGATTGGGAGTTGCATATAAACCAGACCTGGTAAGAAGGACAAATTACCTCCTCGAGAGGACATTTGAGAACCAGATGGGTTTTTGTTACAATTCATTAGTTTAATGGTCGCCATTAGTGATACTGGCCGCTGCGATTTCCATGATTGTGTAAATAGCCAGTTATAAAAACTTCACCGCTTAGAAAAGCCCATGGATAAAATAAATGCAAAAACTGTTTTCAATGATCATCTAAATGAGTAAGAGAAAATTCAGAAACTTTGCCGTTATGAATCTCTTTTAACATTTGGCTGAACGTGATTGCAGATGCTTAGTGTTCGTGCTGGCTCCGCCAATGTTGAGTGTGTTGTTCCTTGTGTCTTAATAAAGCTCGTAGCCTCAAGGGTGGAGAAGATGCTTTATTGTGAATTTGTTCTGTCTTCAGAGCTTAACTTACAGCTACCTCAAATGCTGCCTGCCTGTGTCTGCCAGTCCTGCTGCCAAGTCCCCCTTCCGTGAAGTGTGTCCTCACTTCCTGTCCCTGTGTATTTATAGCTCTCCCATGCTCCCTCTAGTGCTTTCTCAGTTGTATTGCATCTACACTGATACACAATCACCACATTGAGAACAGGCATCTTCATTTTGTCGTCCCCTCCCAGTAATTGCTTAACTGTTCCCCACCGTTCACAATTGGATGCATTTATTTATTTAACATTAATCTAAGTTTAATTAACGGCTAATCACAAACGATAAATAATAAGGCTTCTTTGATAGAGCGGTATTTTTTAAATTTACATTTAGAAATAATAGACCTTCTATTTTTCACCACCACCTCTCTTCAACAGCATAAAACCCATCAGGTTTCTACCTCTCCTGCTCTGAAAAAGATTCATACTGACTTGAAATATTGACACAGGAGGAATTTTCCATTCCAGGCACAGGGTAGTGGGAATTCACACGGAATTGTGCAATGTGGCCTAATTAATTATGCAGTCAGGAGTTTCTCAACACACTGCCCGGCGGGGTGGACTGGGTGACACGTCTCCCCACCGTTATATTCAGATGCTGTATTTAAAAGATGCCCGGACATCAACTTCATGCCTATCCACCGCTGGAGAAGGAGATATCCCACTGATTGCAGGGAGTTCCGGCCCCCTGCTTCAATGGCGCCTCCCTCAAAGTTTGCTGTTGAGGCCAGAAGGGATATTCTGTACCCCAGGATGGAAGAGGAGGCCGAGCTGCATGACCAACTTTGTATGGGTCAAGACCTACGGCCTTCTCTAGAAGGCTGCACCCTCCATCAGCACAGAGAGGCAGACCTCAGTGCATACTAGATCTAGTATAGGCAGGATCTCCTCGTCAGGTGGTCATGACATAGACATGTATCCACAGCAGGAGGAGGCAGGGACAGCCAAACTCACCTGTACTCCGAGGACTGCTGGGGAGGAGGCGCTGGAACTTCTGAGTTGGATGATAAGTATCTGGAACTGGCCCTGCCCGAGATGCTGGGGAGGCAGTGAGAAGCAGAGAACATCAAGCAGAGCTGACAGATACCCTCATCAGAGTGGCATGTGAGGCAGAGGGGTCTGTCCGCCTACTCTCTGATGATGTGGTTCTGACATGTATGCACATCAAAGTCTCCATGGGGTGGGTGGCAGATGCAGTGGAGAATCTGGTCCAGCAGAACATCCAGTTTATGCCAGAGTTGTATGCAGACTTGCACTGTAGATATGGGTGTGCGTCTGCAAAGATGACATAAGAGAAGGATGGAGCATCTTGACCACCCTCTCAGTGCCCTTCTCTCTAAGGAGTCAGGCATGGGCCTATAGGCACCCAAGGGCCCATGGGCACCCAAAAGGAGGGGAGTGGTGGTTCACCACCCTGGAGCCTTCACTCAGGTCTATTGAGGGTGTCCAGCCCTTCCGAATCCCCCTTGCCTATGACCCCTTCAGCTTTGACCTCTGTAACCGCAGAGAGAGCAGCTTCCCCACAGCAGGGGAGCCAAAATAACCCGGGGCCCTCCAGGCCTTGGGACACCAGAGGGTGGCCATCAAGGTTACCCAAGGCCCCTCCAGCCCCACTGAGTCATGCATGTGCAGGGAAGTAACAATATTTTTCCAGAGCACTTGCCATAGCCATTGAGCTCCCCACAGTCACCCTAAACCTTCCCCCGTCACCCTGCATCCAGTGCTGGCAAATGTCCACAACCTCATACTTCATGAGGAGCCCACTCCTGTGACAATGGACATGCACCCCCACCTCACCCTCTTTACTTCCAGAATCTGGTTTTACTTCCATCAACCCTCAACATCCTTTTACTCCTCATTGCAGGACACTCACACCCTACATCTACCACTGCCCTTTTTCACCCTTACCAAGCCTTCCTATCAACAATTCCCCCAGGACTCCTTAGTTGATACCACAGACCCCTCTCTCTCTGAACCTTTTTGTCTCTGCCCGTTTCACACCCTGCCCGACCCCTCCCCCAGCCATACTTCACCACAACCCTTCCCATCCACATTCCCATTCCATTAGCCCCGCAGCATCCCTCCCCACCACCCCCAATTCCCCACCCCCCCCTCTTCCCCCAACCCCAGTACAGACCATCATCACCCAGCAGTACCTCAGGCAGCTGGCCATCTGCAGCTTGAAGATCCACCGCCTGGAAGCTGCTGCAGTAACAAGATCCGTGTGGTTGATCCTTTACATATCCCCTGCTGCACATGGTGTTCCAGTGTCCGAGTTGCTGGGCGCCTCTATCTCCCAACCTCTACAAGCTGCCCCAAGCCTTCTTCCAAGTGAGCCCTAACATGTTCACACCATTTTCGTCTGGATGTGTTCCGGTCCAGTGTAATATCCAGTGTGACTGAGGGTTCGATCACGCGAGGTGTAATAAGTGTCGTTAATCGTGCGAGAGGATTCTCGCGGGATTTACTGGTCTTGTTATGTCCTGAGTCAGGCATGACGAGGCCATTAGATCACGTGCCATCTGAATCTTAATGGTTTTAAAAAGGTCTTTTTTTTTAAATGGTATCCAATGAACACAAAACGTTAAACATTTTGCTCTTGATTCAAAGAGCTGCAATTTGACGAGCTTGTTTTTCCAGCAGAAAAATATTTACAGAATTTTGCATTAAAAATGAGGATAGGGTATTAAAATATTTTAGTTCTATTTGTAAGCTGTAAAGCAGAATGATTCCAGCAACAGAACCTTGCTGTCAGAGTTCTGTACCGTGGACCCTGAACAGACATTTAAACATTGACTTTTGACCTTTAGGAAACAAAATAGATGCCAATCATGGGGAAGGTTAGCAGTGACTTATAATTTCAAATTCCTGTTCAAGATCTACAGGAACTGAGTACACAATATAGATTGTCTCCAGCGAGTAGCTTTCCCGTGGGGAGCTGTCGGTTAAAGGCTTTGTGAATTGAAATGTCAGACAACGTTGGTGAGGTTTCCTTCTAATATTTGATTTGGGGGAGATAAAACTACAGGTATTATAAGATGGCATGAGAGACTTGCTGGAGAAATGTCTCATTCTTTTGTCTTGTCATTTCTCTGTCAGTACAAAATATACTCAAAGCAACAGCAGTGGGAGTGTGCAGTGTCTGTTTTAAACGTCTTAAGGTCATAAGATCTGAAAGGTGAAAATTATTTGGACTCACTGCTGCTGAGTGTGAAGCTGCAATTGAATGCTGCATGATATTGCCGACGTTACGTAAGTTAACAACCAACAGTAGTGTCACAATAAAGTCAACTCAATCTTGTTTGGTAACTATTCTTTCTATTGAGCACAGTTATTTGTATGATAACATGGGCATTGCATGGTTTTCTTATCTCTACTCAGGATAAGGTTGAAGAGGTATCCAAGCACCCTTTATTTTTCAAGAATTCCCTTTATACATTTGCAACAAATTAAATCGAAAAACTTTTGAGAGTACAGTGAAAAGTCTTTGAGATACGGGAGAGTAAAAGAAAAGGCTTCAAGATAAAAGTAGTTCCAGAAAAGGCTACAAAATAAAAGTAATTTCAACAAAGGTTATAAAAGTATTTTTCAAGGATGCTTCAAAATCTCGGAAGGCTAAAATTCTTCTAATAATCAGTCATACGGATCACATTCTTAAGGAAATTCTTATCTATAGTTTAGCCCCTTATTCACTTTCATTGGTTATCATTCACAGCTGAGACTCCCCTTGATTTGTTCAGGAAAGTGTCAGTCACTTAACAGGTGATTGGTTAATTAGATATTAATCAATTACTCTGAATTAATTAACCTTCCCTTTGACATTGCATGGCTCTCATGCATTCTGTCAAACTCCTTACGTCATGTCTAGTCTCAGCTTATACCATTGTTACAAGATTGTTGCAAATTTGTTGAATGTATTCTTGCATTGCTACTCTGGATATATTTGTACAGTACATTTTTTGCAACATTTGTCAGGATCAATAGACAGTCATGGCCAGGATTCAATAGTTTAGTCAATGTTTTAGAACTTGATTATATTTCTGCAGATTCAGTAATATTTCTAGAATCATTTTATTTTCCAGTAAATTTTAGCTGATTCTCTAAAAGGACCCCCTAAATATTTGTTGAATCCAATATCTCCACAGCTTTGACTATGGCCTGGGCTTCCTTTTCCACTGAGGAGTGGCGGAGTTCAAAAGCCTGGAGGGTTCTGGAGAAGAAGGCCACGGGTCTGCCCGCTTGGTTCAGGGTGGCCCCAGAGCTACTTCTGATGCATCGCTCTCGTCCTGGAAGGGGAGGGACTCGTCGATGGCACGCATCGTGGCCTTTGCGATGTCCGCTTTGATGCGGCTAAAGGCCTGGCAGGCCTCCGACGATGCCGGGAAGGTCGTGGACTGGATGAGGGGACGGGCCTTGTCGGCGTAATTGGGAACCCATTGGGCGTAGTAAGCGAAGAAACCCAGGCAGCGTTTGAGGGATTTGAGGGTATTGGGGAGAGGGAGTTCCATCAGGGGGCGCATGCATTCAGGGTCGGGGCCTATCACTCCGTTACGCACTATGTAGCCGAGGATGGCTAGACAGTCGGTGCTAAACACGCACTTATCCTTATTGTAAGTGAGGTTAAGGAGTTTTGCGGTTTGGAGAAATTTTCGGAGGTTGGTGTCATGGTCCTGCTGGTCGTGGCCGCAGATGATGACATTATCGAGGTACGGGAAGGTAGCCCATAATCCGTACTTGTCGACCATTCGGTCCATCTCCCGTTGGAAGACCGAGACTCCATTTGTGACACCGAATGGAACCCTGAGGAAGTGGTAGAGGCGCCCATCTGCCTCAAACGCGGTGTACCTGCGGTCACCCGCGCGGATGGGGAGCTCGTGATAGGTGGACTTGAGGTCCACAGTGGAGAAGACTTTGTATTTCGCGATCGCGTTTACCATGGCGGAAATACGGGGGAGATGGTCTGGCTATAGTCGGTGACCATCCGGTTTTTCTCCCCAGTCCGGACCACCAGCACCTGGGCTCGCCAGGGACTGTTGCTGGCCTCGATGACCCCTTCCTTCAGCAACCTCTGGACCTCGGACCTGATGAAGGTCCGGTCCTGGGCGCTGTACCGTCTGCTCCGGGTCGCGACGGGTTTGCAATCGGGGGTGAGATTAGCAAACAAGGAGGGGGGGGGCGGTCCACTTTGAGGGACGCGAGGCTGCAGACAGTGAGGGGGGGTATAGGGCCGCCGAATTGGAAGGTCAAGCTTTGCAGGTTGCACTGGAAGTCCAGTCCTAGGAGTGCCGGTGCGCAAAGGTCAGGGAGGACAAGGAGTTTACAATTTTTAAAAACCTTTCCTTGGACCGTGAGGTCCGCGATGCAGCACCTGGTGATGCGGACGGAGTGCGAACCTGAGGCTAACCCAATTTTGTGTTTTACAGGATGGACAGTGAGCGCGCAGCGTCTTACTGTGGCAGGGTGTACGAAGCTTTCCGTGCTCCCGGAGTCCAGCAGGCAGCCCGTCTCATGGCCGTTGAGGTGGATCAGCGTCGTTGTTTTGGCGAGCGTGCGTGGACGTGACTGGTCGAGCTGAATGGCCACGAACCGTGGAGAAGATCCATCGTCGCAGTCGTCGTCGGCCGAGTAGGTGCTGGCAGGACCTTGTGTGCCAGTCCAGGATGGCGATGCCCAGGATCCGCACGTGGAGTCGGGGCCCCAAGATGGCGGCGCCCAGGACCCGCACGTGGAGTCGGGGCCCCAAGATGGCGGTACCCAGGACCCGCACGTGGAGTCGGCGCCCCAAGATGGCGGCGCCCAGGTCCCGCATGTGGCATCCGGGGCCCAAGATGGTGGTGCCCGCGGGACCCTCGTGGTTGCTGGGGGCGGGGTTAGCGGTGCCGGCGGGCCGAGCGGAGGAACTGAGAGCGGGGGCAGAGAGGCGCGCAGGCCGGGCGCAGGGGCCCGGAGGTGGGGGGGGGGAGATTGGCGTGGTGCGCTGGAAGGGCCCGGAAAGGCCCGGAGGGGGGGATCCCCAGTCGCTGCGCGGTATAGCAGCGACCGATTTGGCTTGGCAGACCGACGAAAAATGGCCCTTCTTCCCGCAGCTCTTACAGAGGGCGGAGCGGGCCGGGCAGCGCGGGCGGGGGTGTTTTGCGAACCCACAGAAATAGCAGCGGGGCCCCGCGGACTTGCCGGGGCGTCCCGTGACGCAGGCCTGAGGGGGGTCGGGAACGGCGGATGGCGGTGGGGAAGCGTGCCAGGAAGTCCAGGGTGCTGCAGCGCGGCTGGGGACATAGGCGCGGGTGTTTAAATTGGCGACCTCCAGGGAGGTGGAGAGAGTCCGTGCCTCAGTTAGGCTGAGGTCGTCCTTTTCCAGCATCCGCTGGCGGATAGCGGCAGACTGCATTCCAGCCACGTAAGCATCTCTAATCAAACGTTCCATGTGCTCCGTGGCTGAAACTTGGATGCAGGTGCAATTCCTCCCCAGGACAGCGAGGGCCTAGTAAAAATCGTCTAATGACTCACTGGGGAGCTGTTGTCTGGTAGCCAGCAGATGTCGGGCAAACACTCTGTTTACCGGTTTAAGAAACTGTCCTTTCAGCTTATCCATGGCCGCGTCGTAATCGTTTTCCTCCCCTATCATCGCGTGGGCCGCCATGCCCACGCTGGAGTGGAGGATATGAAGCTTCTGTGCCATGGTGGGGGGGCTGCTTGTGGACGCCAGGTAACCATCGAAACACGCCAGCCAATGTTTGAAGATTTCCAATGCGTTCTGAGTTTGCGGGCTGATGCGGAGGCATTCGGGCTTGATCTGGAGCTCCATCTTCAAAATTCTAGCTGATTAAATTGATGTAGCATCAATTGAACGCGAGACGAGTTGCTGTACAAAAGTATGGCTTTAATCAGCTAGATGTTAGCCCTGCGGTCGACTACAGTAAATGGACGACCACCGGGAGTACTGGGTATTTATACCCCGCCCTGGAGGCGGCGTTAACTTAGCCTCTCGACCAATCGGGGAGCCGTCACATGACTGGCCTCAACCAATCGGTCGAGAGGCACATGACCGACCAGGGCCAATGGTAAGCCGGTGTTCTGCATCAATGGCAGGCAGCTATGTTAATCATACCACCACAAAAGTCCAGTTGTACTTTATGATTGACCGCTGGATTTTTCAAGTCTGTCCCTCATATTTACAGTCACTACCCTCAATAAGTGAGATGACCTCACTCATGTGGAAAAATCTCATCAGAGCCACTTTTTTATCACTCCACGATGACATGTGCCAAAAGGTTGTAAGGAGGCATCTCTTTATCAATCACCATTCATTTCTCCTGAACAACTCATCCAGGGTTGCCATAATTCAGCTTTAAGTGGAGCCTTGCATGATCTTTCCATTTAAATTCTGTCATTCTGGAACTGCTGTTGCTCATATTTTGACAAAGGGGAGTACAGTTTTAACCATGATGACATTGAAAATATGTCTGAATTAATTCAAAATAATTTACTTCAAAGGATGATCTATTCATGTGACTGCAACAGCACAAACTTTCTGTAATACCTTCAAAATGGAAATGACTCAAAGTGACTCATTTAAAACAGATGGTCAAAGAAGTAGGAGCCATGGTGTCTTATAAAGCCAAATTATGAGAGAACCTTTGAAGGTCAGTAAAAATAGCACAGTGAGGATTGTTGCCCTTTTATCTTTATTAATGATAACCACAAGACGTGAGTGTGTTCTGTATATTGGACAAATGACCACACAACCAGTGTATTAGTCCAATTATTGTTTATTATTAAATACAGGCCTGGTTCTATGTGTAATAATGTACACGCGGCTATACATTAAACTATACTTTAAAGCTAAAATTACCTTTCCTTAACTTTCAAGTGATCGCCTCTGTGCAGGTTAGACAAGGCCTTTGTCTGAATCCCCACGTATGGTAGCTGGAAGTCGTCAGGTATGTCTAGGCTGCGGCTCGTCCTTCAGGTAGTGATCGCGGGTCCTTGAACTTGGCTGGTCGACGTGCTGCAGTTGGTCGGGGCAGAGGCCAATCTCAAAAGAGAAAAAATATTGGTTGCGCAGTTCTTTTTATCCTCCGATCTTTTGCGTTCTTTTGGGCGGTCCCAACTCGGGATCAAATTGATTGATAGGATTTTGATCACCGTAATCGATTCTGGCCAATTAAGGGCGGGTATCTTGATAGCTGGGCGGATCCCAGTTGTTATTGTCCAAGGCACATAGGCACTCCCAAATAAGGTAAATAGGCATCCCCGAGTCTGTTACTGCTGCTATGTTTCAATTTGTGTCCTATTGGCCTGGGGAAATCGGTGATTGACCTTTAGCAGCTGCAAGTTTCTGTGTGGGTCTGGTTTCCTCTGTACAATACACAGGGAATTTGTATTGTCTGTGTCCCAACCTGACCACAATTCCCATTATCCTTTGCGGGCGGCCATTTTAGGTGGCCACATATCCATCCTCTTGATCCTGAATGCGGAACGTTGTGGATCACAGACTCGAGCCCATACCTTCTCTATTTTCCCCAGTCACGTGTCGGTCAATTCAGGTCCTACTCTACTCTATCCTACATGTATTGCACAATTTTACCTAAGCCATTATTACAATGATAGTTTATAAAATTATCTTGTTTCACTTCTAAATTACATTCATTTTTAAAACAGTTCATTTACAAACTAACCTACTCTCATGCTGCTTGCTCATACATTAAAGAACTTATTTGCAACACAAAATTTTAAACCAGCAGCATGGAGGCGATGCTGCTAGGGGAGTGCGGATAAATCGATGGCGGACGCCAGGCAGTCATGGGGCCTAAGTGAACCAAGTTATTGCTCTGAGGAGGGTTAAGCCAATCATTTGTCTCAAGTGGGTTGGGTGGATCAGTTTCCTGTCAGGGATCGAGAATGTTGGGAGGGTCGCTGTCCTCAGAGAGATCGAGCAGGTCGCTAGGGTTACTGTCAAGATCAAGAAGGTCATCGTCTGGTTCAAATGTGAAGGCAGCCTGTGTGGGCGGAGCTAAGGGAAGGGTATCGTCATGAAGTGGGGTGGTTGGTCAGTGGGTGGGGCATCGTCCTCTCCCATTGCCAAGGTGACGTGGTGGCCGTGAGTATATTGAGCTCTGTGCGTTATGGGTTGATTGATGGGGAACCAACCAGTCTTGCCGTTAGGGTATGCTATCTTGTAAACGGAGGGGCTTACTTTTTCTGAAATGGCGTCGGGGCCGGCAAATTTAGGGGATATGAAGGAGCTTGGGTTGCACAGCGAGATCATAACTTGCTGGTCGACTGTATGTTCTATGGGGTGGACCTTTTTTGTCAAAGTACACTTTACTCTACCTTTTCCTAGCACCTAGTCAGACAGCAGCAGCCACTTGTGCCGCTTTAATGTTCTCTGTGACCTGTTGCATTGCTTTTTCGTGGGTGAGGGCGGTTACTGAGGGGTTGGCCAAATCAAGTCCCAACAAATACTCAATTCCTTTCATGGACCTGCCAGTCATAAGTGTGTGAGGAGTGAAACCTATTGAGCTGGAAATCGTGTTCCTAATGAACATGCGGGCGAAGGGAAGTACTGTGTCCGAAGTGGTGTTGTTTTGCTGCACCGTTATTCTGATAATTAGTTTTAAAGTGCAGTTCATTTACTCGACGATACCACTGGACTGGGGGTGGTATGCTATGTGAAAATTCTGTTTTATCCCAAAGATAGCCATTACATTTTGCATTACCCTGCCAGTGAAGTGTGTGCCTTGGTCTGACTCAGTGCTGCGTGGAAGACCCCAGCGCATGAATATTTGATGGGTCATGATTTTAGCTGTAGCTTTTGCTGTGTTGGAACGGGTGGGAAAGGCTTCGACTCATTTAGTAAAGGGATTGGTAATGACCAGAACCTATTTGAAACCATTTCTGCAGGGTGGGAGGGGACCAATGTAATCGATCTGAAGATTTGTCCAGGGGCCCTCTACAGGACGGGTGTGTCTTAATTGACCCTTCTTTGCATAACGATAGGAATTGTTTTGTGCACAAATGAGGCAGTTCTCAATATCATGGGTGACATCGCTTTTCAATTCAGGCCACCAGCACAAAGTTTTTAAATGGGAAATGGCAGTGTCTATTTCCTTATGTCCGTGTCCGTCATGGAACTGGTATATGAGCTGGTTTCTGTCCTGGGTGGAGACCACATAAACTCCTTCCTTTAAAACTATGCCATCCTGTGTAGTGAGTGTGTCCTTCCATTTATCATAAGGGGCTGGGTAGGTGCCATTTAAAACATGTTTGATGGACTTGTCTGCATTCTGGGCTTGGGACAGATCTGCGATGTTTGTTTGGGACACCTGGATTGCATGCATTTTCTCACCTTCGGGTGGCTGCCAGAAGTGACCATTGCGGGCTCCAGCTTTAGCTTGCAGTTACCGAGTGGGGAGGTGCGGTGATGACTTTTCATGACTAATTATGCGGTATGTGCGGCCAGTAGCTTCCTTAAGGGTGGGTCTCAATAAAGGGGCTGAGGGTAGGGGTTTTCCATTGGCAGACAGAAAACCACGAGCTTCCCATAGGGGGAGGAATTTGGTCAAACTATTGCAAACATACATACTGTCTGAGTGTATGTCCGTAGGCATTGGGAAAGACTCCGGGTGGGCGTTTACATAAGCTATGGCTGCAAGTTCTGCTGCTTGGGCTCCTAGATGTCCTGGCAATTTTAAAGCTACTTCTTCCAGTGAACATCCCTGTGAATCCTCCATATATATATATATATATATACCGCATCCAGTTATCTTAACGGCATCTTCAATAGTGGAGGAGCCATCTACATAGATTTAAAATGTGTCCCCTGAGTGTCAGGAATCTGGTTTCTTGCTGCTTGCTCGTGGCTGTTGTGACTTGGGAATAAAAGGTCCTGAGTGGTGTTTGGCTGTAATGATCTGGTATGTGGGGTTCCTGCGTATTATAAGTTGTCTGCTAAAAATGTGGGGACCTTGGCATGCTTTGCAGAGATGTAATAGTGTCCAGCGCACTGCTCTAACCTAGCTAGCTGAACCGTCCTTAAGTCTGCCATCTAACAGAAGTTGAGTCGGGGTGTGCTCATTGAGGATTGTGATTGGGTTGAGGTCCGTAATGTATGCAAAATATTGAACTGTCCAAACGACTGCAAGCAGGTGCCGTTCACAGCCAGAAAATCCTTGTTCTACAAGGTCTAAAACTCTGGAAGCGTAGGCTACTGGTCCTAATCTGTCATGTTGTTCCTGTAGGATAACTGCTGAAAGGGTTTGCTCTGTGGCTGCTACCTCAATGGCATGTGGCAAGTCAGGGTCCGGAACTTGTTAAGCAGGGGCTGTTGCTGAGGTGCGCTTTAAATCGTTTATTGTGTCTGTGTGCTGTGGAAGCCAATTCCAGAGGGTGTTCTTCTTTAAAAGTTCTGAGAGTGGGGTGGCTTGAGTGGCAAAACTATGAATATGGCCGGGATTCTCTCCTACCCGGTGGGGCAGGGGGTCCCGGCGTGTTGGAGTGGCGTCAACCACTCCGACGTCAGGTGTCCCCAAAGGTGCGGAATTCTCCGCAACTTTAGGGGCCAAGCCCTCACATTGAGGGGCTAGCCCCGCGCCAAAGTGGTTGCTGCTCCGCCGACCAGCGCGAACGGCCTTTGGCGCCACGCCAGCTGGGGCCAAAAGGCCTTCGCTGGCCGGCGTAAGTCCGCGCATGCGCCGGTGCGTCAGCGGCTGCTGACATCATACCGGCGCATGCGCAGGGGAGGGGGTCTCTTCCGCCCCCTCCATGGTGAAGGCCATGGCGGGGCGGAAGGAAAAGAGTGCCCCCATGGCACAGGCCCGCCCACCGATTGGTGGGCCCCGATCGTGGGCCAGGCCACCATGGGGGATTCCCCAGGGTCAGATCACCCTGCCCCCCCCCCCCCCCCAGGACCCCGGAGCCAGCCCACGCCGCCAATCCCGTCGGCACCAGAGGTGTTTTGATTCCCGCCGGTGGGATTGGCCTGTCAGCGGCGGGACTTTGGCCCATCGCGGGCTGTAGAATCGCCGCGGGGGGCCCAGGGGTTCGGAGAATTCCGCCCATGATTCCTGCAATACCCTTCCAAACCTAGGAATGAATGGAGTGCACTTACATTACGGGGCAGGGCAATTTTGAAATGGTGTCTATGCGCTTCTGCTCAATCTCCCTTTTGCCGTGGGTGATAATTGTTCCCCAAAATTATTTCTCATTACTTGAGCTTTCTTAGGGCTTACCTCACATCCAATGGAATGGAGCAGGGCTAGAAGTTCAGCCAGCAGAGTCACATGCTCGTCCTTGGTGTCACTTTGCAAGAGCAGGTCATGTACATATTGTACTAGGCATTCAGGGCGGGAGACTTTGAAAAGACCAGCAGCTAACTGTCTATTGAAAATGAACAGGGAATTGTGGAAACGTTGTGGGAGACACGTCCACGTGTATTGCTGACCTTGGAACGTAAAAACAAATTTATATTGGCAAGCTCGGTCTAAAGGAATGGAGCAGAAACCATTGCTAATAGCGAGCGCGGTGAAATATTTTGCTTGCACTCCCTGTTTAAGCATGGTCGTGGGACCCGTGGCAACGGTGGGGACAGTTAAAGGGGTTACTATATTCAATTTGCGGTATTCAATTGTGCGGCACCATGAGCCATCTGGTTTCTTAACTGGCCAAATCGGAGCATTACATGGGACACAGAACATACAGTGCAGAAGGAGGCCATTCGGCCTATTGAGTCTGCACCCACCCACTTAAGCCCTCACTTCCACCCTAATCCCGTAACCCAATAACCCCACCTAACCTTTTTGGTCACTAAGGACAATTTATCATGGCCAATCCACCTAACCTGCACGTCTTTTGACGGGGAGAAAATCGGAGCACCCGGAGGAAACCCACCCAGACACGGGGAGAACGTGCAGACTCCGCACAGACAGTGACCCAGCGGGGTATCGAACCTGGGACCTTGGCGCTGTGAAGCCACAGTGCTAGCCATTTGTGCTGCCGTGCTGCCTGCTACAGTGCTACATTGTTGGTAGACGCGAGGGTCGAATTACACCTTGTTTTAGTAAACTGTCTAACACCTTGGAGATTTCGTTCTCAGCCTGATGGGGAAAAACTTATTGTTTCTGTGGTTTAGGGTCGGGGCCTGAGATCATAATGTCCCCTGATATTTGCCCACAATCATGTTTGTGCATTACAAAGACGCTTTAGTGTTTGGTGTACACCTCCCTGATGGTTGCATCAGCGCTAATTGTTAAAGGATTAAATCAAATTCCCCCACTGAGTAGATCCCATTTATATAACCACCTACTGATAGCAGTACAGGAGCCCTTGTTATTGTGGACATCTGCCATGCACACATATTTACGGGGTCAAAGGAGAGGTTATTCGAGTTCATGAAATCCGTTCCGAAAATGTGCTCTGCAGTTGGGGGTAGTTCGACCAGAACGACAGGGTGATCAGTGGCTATAGCTCCAACATGCGCAGGTATAGGGGCTGTAATGTATCCTTCTTGCATGTGCTCAGTAAATGTGTTTGATGTGATGGTGTCCGTAATTGGCCAGGAGGTTTCAAGGAACAGGCTGGACGAATTTAGCATGGTCTGGGAGACTCCTGTGTCCCAGAGGAAATCAACCGACTGACCCCGGACTTTGCCTGTGACTACCGGCCTTCCGACATTATTCCAGCGCTTATCACAGACCCACATTGGAGAGGCCGGACACCGTCAGTCGAGAGATTATATGCCAGATCATCTGTGCAGGCGCTTAAGGTACACATGGTGCAAGAGTTGCCTTGTAGCTGGTGTGGTTGGTGACCGTGGTCGGGCCTATGGATTCTTGGTGAGGGGCTAGGGTGTCCCTGTGGTCTTTGGTATCGGTTGTACGGTGGTGGATTTTGTCTACATTCGCCGGAGAAGTGTCCAGATTGCCCACAATTATAATGTGACCCTTGGGGCACGTGGGGTGGATCTGGTGCTCTGGTGTATTGTTCCCTTGGATACTGTACCTCTCCTCTGCCCTCACTTATCAATGCGGGTTCCTGACTAGTCTTAACTGGGTGCATGGCAACTTCTAAGCCAGTCTGGTATTTGTTCCTGCAGCAACTGTTCCCATGCCCTAGATAGGCATCTGAGTACCCATGCTTCATTATGCGTCTGTTCTGCTGGGTCGTAGCAGGCCTTCCTGCCTGCTTCTGTGGCATGTTAAACTAAAGTGCGGGACCATTTAGTAGTGCCTTCAGCATCTAAGTTAGCACGGTTTAAATCTCCAAATCCTGCCTTAAAATGTATCCAGAGGTGACCGACAAAGGCAGTGGGATGTTCCCCTTTCCTCTGTCTGCATTTATTCATGCCCTCTACTAGATCCCCTTTATTGTAACCAATAGCAGCTGGTATGGCGACATTCATTTCGTCTAGGGTTCCCCCTCCTACATTTTGGAAATATGATTTTGTTACACGCGTCCCTTAACTGGGTTACTGTGAGTGGGGTGGTCTAGGTAATAGTAGGACCTGTAGTATTCCCTATTCTTCTTTCCGTAGTAACCAGATTCATGGGTGCCGGGGCAGTTTCACTACTCGTGGGGTTGGTGTGACCTGTGCAGCCGGGCCTGCTGGTGCGCCTGGTGCGTTTCTTACTGGGATTGGTGGAGGCTGCTTTCGACTTTCAGTTCTATCTACATACATCTGTGCGCTTTCCTGTAACTGTCCCCAATCAGCCATCTCTTCTTCCTCTGACCCTACTGTCCCGAAGGTACACATAAATCCGTTTTGAACTGAAAGTAATGCCTGTAATCTCTCTATCTTTCGCTGGCACTTGGTGTGGTCAACGGTACTTTGTCTTTGCTTCTTAGTGGACTGGTGGAGCTCTAAAAGCTGCCTGTAGATTGGCACATTTATTTGTTAACTGAGTGACCTTCTGTTCGGTCTCCTCTCTTACCAAAATAGCACGTTGTTGGTCCTCGTAGGGCTTGTCGTACTGGGTCTGGAAGCCTCTAAAATGGATTATACTGGACTGGTGGGCACATTTACTATCCACGATTTCCCTATCCTTAGCGGCTAACATTTCCCAGAGTTCCTCATTGTTTTTCTTACTCTCCTCCTCCTCTATTAACTGACCGCAGAGAGTCTCCACAACCTCCTTGGTTCCTCTTAATTGAGCCAAACAGCACACTATGGCCATTGGCTTCTTAAACTTTGTTGCATTTTTCTTATAGTTTGTGTTATCTTCCCTGGACCTGACTCAGTGTTCGCACAAAAATTTGCCCATAGGGGCCATCCTTTCCCCTTACATCCTCCCACATGGGACACTGCTCTGACATGTCGACTACCTTAACCTCGGTTTGCTGCTGCGGATTCATCTTCCTCTCTAACAATTGCGCTGCCATTTCCTCACTAGTTTAACTTGGAACAGAGGAATAGGGAGTCGATCGAACAATGGGTATGGCTTACGGCTATGTTTCGGTTCACAATCCCTCTGGATTTGCGTGCAAGTCTGCAGAGTTTACCCTGTTCTTCCCTGTTGGTTACGCATGCAGTTAGTGCACACTTCCAAAATTTGGTTATTTGGCCAATACGGAACTTGCGCTTGTTTTTCCATTTTCCACTTTAATTAAAAGTTGTGGGATCTCTCGGAGTAACAAAGTCACTTCCAGTCAAATCCCATCACGGTCGCCAGTAAATGTTGCTCTTTCATCTTTATTAATAAGAACCACAAGACACGAGTACGTTCCATGTATTGGACAAATGCCCACACAAGTATATTAGTCCAATTATTGCTTATTATTAAACACAGGCCTGGGTCGATGCATAATAATCTACACGCGGCTACACATTAAACTATACCTAACTGCTAAAATGACCTTTGTTTAACTTTCAAGTGACCAGCTCTGTGCGGTTAGACAAGGCCTTTGTCTGAATCCCCATGTGTGGCGGCTGGAAGTCGTCAGGTATTTCTTGGCTGCAGCTTGTCCTTCAGGTGGCTATCGCAGGTCCTTGAACTTGGCTGGTCAATGTGCTGTAGTTGGTAGGGGCCGAGGCCGGGCCCAAAAGAGAAAGAATGTTGGTCACGTAGTTCTTATCCTCTGATCTTTCGTGCTCCTTTGGGCGGTCCCAACTCCGGATCCAATGGATTGATAGAATTTCAATCATCCTAATCAATTCAGGCCAATTAGGGGCGGGTACCTTGATAGCTGGGCGGGCCCTAGTTGATATTGTCCAAGGCACGTGGGCACTCTGAAATATGGTAAATAGGTGCCCCCGAGTCTGTTACTGCTGCTCTGTTTCAATCTATGTCCCATTATCCTGGGGAAATTGGTGATTAACCTTTAGCAGGTGCAAGTTTCTGTGTGTGTATGGTTTCCTCTGCATAGTACACAGGGGCTGTGTATTATCTGTGTCCCAACCTGACCACAATTCCCATTATCCTTTGTGGGTAGCCATTTTAGATGGCCACAAGATTTTGATGGACAATGTTAGATAGTTGCTGAGTTAGCTGAAGGTTCTACCACAAGTGATGGTAGTGATGCTCTTGATACTCAGCTATCTTCTGGATGTACTCCAATCCAAAGAAGATTTAACTTTGAGAAAAGTCATCCAAGTTGTCAGACAATTTGAAGTCCGCTAGCAAAGCCGATCCATTTTGCATGGTGAAGTTAAACTGTGGTACAAAGCAACCCCTACAGTGCAGCTCATAATGCAACCAAAGAGCAAAGAGACTCTAGCGTAAGGAGAGCAATACCCAAGCAGAACATAAGATGGTGGAAGATCGTATCAGTGCCATGGTGCCAAAAGACCTCGGGCTTAAGTAAATAAATAAAAAAACTTTATGGTCTTACAGAATTAATTTTTGTTGAGTTAGACTGATATTCAGGGCTGAAATGTTGTTGGTCTTCCAGTGAAATTTGAATGGCTGCAGGAGTTAATTATTTTTAAAATGAGGGAAGAAACAAAAGATCGTTGAGAAGATTTAGACACTGGCCTTCATCACTAAAGTAGTGTTCAGCAATCACTGCACAGAGCTTTCACTGCAACCACCTGGGACACTTTGGAAAGATGTGCAAGTCCAAATCCTGAAGACGTGCAGACGATCCCAAGCAAGTCCTTGAGATAGATCACACCAAGAGGTACAACAATACTCGAGAGAAATTCTGCATTCCAGATTCACATTTTGGAGTGCTAGCATATCTGTAAATGGGCACTTGATGAATTTCAAGTTCGGCCAAGGAGCCATTGTGATGGCCTGTCGGATCAGGATATGGTGAAAAGACCTCAGGCTATGGAGAGACACACACACTATACGGTCCCGGAGGAATCCATCTATCCACCATAGGCATGATTCAAGAGCCACTCTGGTATTGCAACAAGCAAATAATAAAAATCCTATATGTCATCCATAATCAACTTCCTGAGCAGAGATGCTTGTGTTGCCCTCGACCCTTTCAAAACAACAGAAGAAGTCAAAACAACAACTGTAATCCAAAACAGCATGGTCGCACAGTGGGGCAGCATGGTAGCACAGTGGTTAGCACAGTTGCTTCACAGCTCCAGGATCCCAGGTTCGATTCCTGGCTTGGGTCACTGTGCGGAGTCTGCACTTTCTCCCCATGTTTACATGGGTTTCCTCCAGGTGCTCCGGTTTCCTCCCACAGTCCAAAGATGTGCAGGTTAGGTGGATTGGACATGCAAAATTGCCCTCAGTGTCCTAAGAAAAAGGTTAGGTGGGACTTCCGGTGTGCAGTATGAAGTGAGTGAGCACACAGTGGCAGCTCCTGCCCAAGGTTACAGAAAAGAGCTCTTTTTTGGGTGGCACGGGTTGGAATTTCGATGAAAAGCCGTTGGTGAATGTTCAAGGAGTACTTTCCCCCAGGAATAGTATGTTTCTGGGTTATCAGACCCTCAGAAACAGTGCAAGATCGGGCGGAAGCAGCAGCAAACAAGAGTCTCTACAAGCAGGCAGGCGGGGGAAGGGCCATCTCAGATTTCTCAAGCTGACTTGAAGGCCTTTATGAAAGCTGAATTCTAGCAGCAGTCGACGCTGTCCCGACGAATCCCAGTGGGGGAAGGTGTCTAGAGGAGCATTCCCCATAATTTATGGTGCTCACCCGGAGTGGGGCAAAGGAAAAAGCTGCAGCAGCTCCCCAAGAAAAGCAGGGGAAGAAAGACAAAATGGCGGCCGGCGGAACACCCGAGGACTGGTGGAAGTGGGCGCAGGAGCAGCAAGCCTCTCTTCTGCGCTGTTTTGCGGAGCTGAAGGCTGAGTTGCTGGACTCCCTGAATGCAACTACAAACAAGCTGCTTGGGACCCAGGCGGCACAGGAGGTGTCGATTCGGGAGTTGCAGCAGCAGGCCGCTGAGAGGGAGGAGGAGGCCGTGGTCCTTGTGGGGAAAGTGGAGTTGCACGAGGCACTTCACAAAAAGTGGCAAGACCGCTTGGAGGAGCTGGACGTTCGCACGAGGCGAAAGAATTTGAGGATCCTGGGCCTGGCGGAGGGTCTGGAGGGGTCGGATCTCCCGGCGTATGTGACCACAATGTTGAGCTCGTTGATGGGAGCGGGGTTCTTCCATTTGCCCCTGGAGCTTGAGGGAGCTCATCGAGTGATGGCCAGGAGGCCTAAGGCAAATGAACCCCCGCGGGCGGTGCTGGTGCGGTTCCATCGGTTTAGTGACCGGGAGTGTGTGCTGCGCTGGGCCAAGAAAGAGAGGAGCAGCAAGTGGGAGAATTCGGTGGTGCGAATCTACCAGGACTGGGGTGCGGAGGTGGCAAAGCGGCGGGCCGGGTTCAACCGGATGAAGGCAGTGCTGCATGCCAAGCAGGTCAGATTTGGAATGCTGCAGCCTGCGCGTCTGTGGGTGACATATAAGGACCGGCACCACTACTTCGAGTCCCCGGAGGAGGCGTGGGCCTTTGTACAGGCGGAGAAGCTGGACTCAAATTAGGGTCTGGGGACACACTATGGCCGTTGCTGTTTTCGCTGTTGCTGTTCTTCAATTTTGACAGGTGTTATTCTTATGCTGGTTTTCTTTTTGCTCTGTTTCCGGGTGGGTTTGTCTGTTGGGTATGGGTGTGGGGTATGTGGGGAACGTTGGGGGTTTGTGTTTTATATGTTCTCTTCTGTACGGGGCTGGGGGTTGGGGTGAAACTGGATTTTGAGGAGCTGTGTCAGAAGGGTGGGGTGTGGCAGTGTGAAAGCGCGGGCTTTCCTCTGGATGTCCACGCTGCGGGGCGGGGGGGCGGAGCTGGAGGTGGGGGCGTGGCCTTCACTGGTTTTCTTTCCCCCGCTGAAGTGGTGCCAAGGAGGTGTGGCAAGAGGGGGATGACCCCATGCCGGGAGGAGATGGGTTTTGGCGGGAGCTGCCGGGTCAGCAGAAGTCAGCTGACTCACGGAAGTACCATGGAGGGTGCGTCGCGGCTAGGAGGGGTCCTAGCCTGGGGGGGTGGGGGGGGGGGGGGGGGGGGGGGGGATACCGGGTTGCTGCTGGAATGGCCAGGAAGGAGCTGGTGTGGGCTAGGGGGGTAGAGGAGAGGCGTTATCACCATGGGGAACGGGTCAGGCGGGGCGAGCTGGCCTGGGGCGAACAGTCGATAAGCTATGGCTAGCCGGCAGGGGAGAGGGGCAAGTTGCCCTCTGATCCGGCTGATTACCTGGAACGTGAGGGGACTGAATGGGCCGGTTAAGAGAACTAGGGTATTTTCTCATCTGAAGGGGCTGAAGGTGGACGTGGCTATGCTCCAGGAGACCCACTTGAAGGTGGCGGACCAGGTTCGTCTGAGGAAGGGGTGGGTGGGGCAGGTTTTTCACTCAGGATTGGATGCGAAGAACCGGGGGGGTGGCGATTCTGGTGGGGAAGAGGGTGGCGTTCGAGGCGGCTGAGGTGGTGTCGGACAAGGAGGGCAGATATATTATGGTGAAGGGTAGGCTGTAAGGAGAGAAGGTGGTGCTGGTAAATGTATATGCCCCGAATTGGGATGATGCCGGCTTCATGAGGCGCTTGTTGGGCCGCATTCCGGACCTGGAGGCGGGGGGCCTGATCATGGGGGGAGACTTTAACACAGTGCTGGATCCCCCACTGGACCGGTCCAGTTCAAGGACGGGTAGGAGACCGGCGGCGGCCAAAGTGCTGAGGGGGTTTATGAACCAGATGGGAGGGGTGGATCCCTGGAGGTTTGGGAGGCTGAGAGCGCGGGAGTATTCCTTTTTCTCCCATGTCCATAGGGTTTATTCCCGAATAGATTTTTTCGTCCTGAGCAGGGGATTGATCCCGAAGGTGCAGGATGCAGAGTATTCGGCCATAGCAATTTCAGACCATGCTCCGCACTGGGTTGACCTGGAGATGGGGGAGGCGCGGGACCAGCGCCCGCTCTGGCGCCTGGATGTGGGGCTGCTGGCTGATGAGGAGGTGTGTAGGAGGGTCCGGGGAAGTATTGAGGGGTATCTGGATACCAACGACACGGGGGAGGTCCGGGTGGGGATGGTCTGGGAGGCTCTGAAAGCAGTGATCCGGGGGGAGCTGATCTCCATCCGGGCCCATAGGGAAAGGAGGGAGAGGAAGGAGAGGGAGAGACTGGTGAGGGAGCTCCTGGATGTGGACAAGAGATACGCGGAGGCACCGGAGGAGGGGTTGCTGGTGGAACGGCGTAGTTTGCAGGCCAAATTTGACTTGTTGACCACCAGAAAGGCGGAGACACAGTGGAGGAGGTCGCAGGGCGCGGTATATGAGTATGGGGAGAAGGCAAGCAGGATGTTGGCGCATCAGCTCCACAGGCGAGATGCGGCTAGGGAAATTGGTGGAGTGACGGATAGGGGTGGGAATGTAGTGCAGAAGGGGACAGAAGTAAATGGGGTCTTTAGGGACTTCTACGAGGAACTGTACCGGTCAGAACCTTCGATGGGGAGAGGGGGGATGGAGAGCTTCATGAACAGGCTATGTTTCCCAAGGGTTCAAGAGGAGCTGGTAGAGGGGCTGGGGGCGCCGATAGAGTTGGAGGAGCTAGTCAGGGGGATTGGACAAATGCAGTCAGGTAAGGCGCCGGGGCCGGATGGGTTCCCGGTGGAATTTTATAAAAAGTATGCGGATCTGGTGGGTCCCTTGCTGGTGCGAGCCTTCAATGAGGCATGGGAGGGGGGGGCTTTGCCCCCGACGATGTCGCGGGCACTGATCTCTCTGATCCTAAAGCAGTGTGGATCATACAGGCCTATCTCGCTCCTCAATGTTGACGCTAAGTTGCTGGCGAAGATCCTGGCCACCAGGATAGAGGACTGTATGCCAGGGGTGATACACGAGGATCAGACAGGATTTGTCAAGGGACGTCAGCTCAACACGAATGTGCGGAGACTGCTAAATGTTATTATGATGCCGGCAGTGGGGGGGGAGGCGGAGATAGTGGTGGCGCTGGATGCGGAGAAAGCGTTTGATAGAGTTGAGTGGGGGTACCTGTGGGAGGTGCTGGAGCGGTTTGGATTCGGGGAGGGATTCATCAAATGGGTGAGGCTGCTCTACGCGGCTCCGATGGCAAGTGTAGTTACCAATGGAAGGAGATCGGAGTACTTTAGGCTCTACCGTGGGACCAGGCAGGGGTGCCCCCTGTCCCCCTTGCTCTTTGCACTGGCGATTGAACCTTTGGCTATGTCGTTGAGGGAGTCAGGGAGATGGAGGGGTCTGGTGCGGGGTGGGGAGGAACATCGTGTATCACTGTATGCGGACGACCTGCTGTTGTATGTGGCGGATCCAGAAGGGGGAATGCCGGGGGTGATGGAGCTGTTAGCGGAATTTGGGGGCTTCTCGGGCTATAAGTTAAATTTAGGCAAGAGTGAGGTATTTGTAGTACACCCGGGTGATCAGGAGGAGGGAATTGGGAGACTCCCTTTTAAGAGGGCAGTGAAGAGTTTCAGATACCTGGGGGTGCAGGTGGCCAGGAGCTGGGGGACTCTCCATAAGCTTAATTTTACCAGGCTGGTGGAGCAGATGGAGGAGGAATTTAAAAGGTGGGACATGGTACCGCTATCGTTGGCGGGTAGAGTGCAGTCCGTCAAAATGACGGTTCTCCCGAGGTTCTTGTTCCTTTTTCAGTGTTTGCCCATCTTTATCCCTAGGGCCTTTTTTAGAAGGGTGACTAGCAGCATCATGAGCTTTGTTTGGGCGCATGGGACCCCGAGGGTGAAGAGGGTCTTCTTGGAGCGGGGTAGAGATGGGGGGGGCTGGCGTTACCCAATCTCTCGGGGTATTATTGGGCGGCCAATGTGTCGATGGTGCGCAAGTGGATGATGGAGGGGGAGGGGGCAGCATGGAGGCGGATGGAGAGGGCGTCCTGTGGAGATACAAGCCTGGGGGCCCTGGTAACGGCGCCGTGGCCGCTCCCTCCTACGAGGTATACCACGAGTCCGGTGGTGGCGGCTACCCTCAAGATTTGGGGGCAGTGGAGGCGACATAGGGGAGAAGTGGGGGGCTAGATGGAGGCTCCGTTAAGGGGGAACCATAGGTTCGTCCCGGGGAACATTGATGGGGGATTTCAGAGTTGGCACAGAGCGGGCATCAGACAGCTGAGGGACCTGTTTATTGATGGGAGGTTTGCGAGCCTGGGGGAGTTGGAGGAGAAATTTGGGCTCCCCCCGGGGAACACGTTCAGGTATCTGCAGGTAAAGGCATTTGCTAGGCGGCAGGTGGAGGGATTCCCTTCGCTTCCTGCGAGGGGGGTGAGCGACAGGGTGCTTTCGGGGGTCTCGGTCGGAGAGGGAAAGATATCTGATATCTACAAGGTTATGCAGGAGGCGGAGGAGGCATCAGTAGAGGAGCTGAAAGCTAAGTGGGAAGGGGAACTGGGGGAACAGATCGAAGACGGGACATGGGCTGAATATCTGGAGAGGGTTAATTCTTCCTCCTCGTGTGCACGGCTTAGCCTCATCCAATTCAAGGTGCTGCACTGGGCCCACATGACTGGGATGAGGATGAGTAGGTTCTTTGGGGGTGAAGACAGGTGCGTCAGGTGCTCGGGGAGTCCAGCGAACCATGCCCATATGTTCTGGGCATGCCCGGCACTGGAGGAGTTCTGGAAGGGGGTGGCGAGGACGGTGTCGAGGGTGGTGGGATCCAGGGACAAGCCAGGATGGGGACTCGCGATTTTTGGGGTTGGGGTGGAGCCGGGAGTGCAGGAGGCGAAAGAGGCCGGTGTGCTGGCCTTTGCGTCCCTAGTAGCCCGGCGAAGGATCTTGCTACAATGGAAGGATGCGAGGCCCCCAAGCGTGGAGACCTGGATCAATGACATGGCGGGTTTCATTAAGCTCGAGAAGGTCAAATTCGCCCTGAGAGGGTCGGTACAAGGGTTCTTTAGGCGGTGGCAACCTTTTCTCGACTTTCTGGCTCAACGATAGGGTACAGGGACAGTAGCAGCAGCAACCCGGGGGGGAGGGGGGGAAGGGGGAGGGAAAAGTGGGGGGGGGGGCGGACGATGACTATGTTTGTTTATTTAATTTTAATTTATTTTTAAGTTCTTTTGTTGTTCATTGGGGTTGGGGGGTGGGGGGAATGGGATACATATGGTCTGGGGGTGTTACAGTTATTATGGGTTATTTTGTTGCATTTCATTGTTTGTCGTTATGTTTTATATTTTCTGTAAAAAATTCCAATAAAAATTATATTTAAAAAAAAGAAAAAGGTTAGGTGGGCTTACGGGGATAGGTTGGAAGTGTGGGCTTAAATGAGGTGCTCTTTCAAAGAGCCGATGCAGACTCGATGGGCCTAATTGCCTCCTTCTGCACCGTAAATTCTATGATTCTTTGAATACACTGAATTGGAAACTCCTAAGCATTCAATCAGTGCTCATCATCTCGACGACTTCAGTTTGTATTTACTCCCCTTTAGCAGGGACAGATATTCCAGCCCCTTTACAGGTGGCAGAAAATACTCTTCTTCTGTCAGACCTATCAAACCTCCAGATGAGCACCAACATACTTTAACAGAAGATAAAGAGGAGAAGAAGCAGAAGCAGGATCCGAACTTCAGAGTCAAACAGTTGCTGTCATAGAACCAGGAAAGTTACAGCAATGCAACTGGAGTTTTAAGCTCATATGCTCACCGTTGACCCTGGAGCAGGAGGGGAAGCAACCACTAACTCTCTGAGACAAAACTCAGGGAAGCACAAATCCACATGAAGAAATAGAGTGCTGTATTAGAAGCTAACTGCAGGTTGAGCATCTTGAGCTCAAAGATGAAGCACATATAAACATACAGCAGGGAAACCTTCAACTTCCAGGAAGAACTTGCTGGAGCCCACTTAAAACGTGATGCACTATCAATTATGCAAAGACGAGAGTAGGATGTAATCAAGGCTTTATTACACTGAGATGTGTGGCCTCCTACAGCAGCTGACGAAATGGCTGCTGTACAGGGAGCACACATATTTATACTCTGCCTACTGGGCGGAGCCAGCAGGCAGGGATCTACCCCTGTTTGTAGTACAGGAGCCTCACCGTAAAGCACCTATAACAACATCCTCTATATACAATATATACATCAGTGGTGACTACCACAAAAAGTAAACCCGAGTCCACTCTATGAATGATTGGAGTGGATACCATGGGCTTATCTCTCTCTGGAGGCAGAGGGATAAGCCCATGGTATACAGCCAAGGAAAATAAATTGTTGACAAAGAAAAACACAACACTGAGGAGCGCAAGAAGGAAATCAAATGTTGACACCCGAGTATTTGAAACACCAACCCGACAACTTCAACTCCAGGCCAACAAAGCCAGTCCAAAGCAGTTGAGACTACACTCCGCCAAACTTGAAAAGAAGGAGATCTGAAAGAGTCAGAAAGCCTCCAACTCATCTGAATCTGTAAAGTCAGAGAATTGGGGGGAGAAGGGGTATCATGTAAATATTATTGTAAATGCATTTGGGTGAAGAATTAGACAGTGTTGTATCAGGATGTTCTGTTCTGTAAGGGTTATGTGGGACTGGGAATACAGTACTGTCCATATTATGATGTGGAGGGTCACATGGGAGTAATAGAATGTCGCGCTGAGTCTGGTAGAAGTCGGCATGAAGATCGCACCTCGTCATTACTGTATCCTGTATATGTGTTTATAGTTATGTGTTATTAATCAGTTATAGTTCAACCATACAAGCTTCTAAAGCTCTTCATGAGACAACATAAAACCATACAACAGTTACAAAAACCTCAAGAAAGGCTTAAAACCACAGTAAAAATGTGCACTGCAAAGTGACGAAGTCAGGATCTAGGGTAAAATGTTTCTTGTGATTCCAATTTAAATGGTTGACAATTGACTTCAATCAAAATCCTTTAGAAAAACAACACATTTTGAACTATAATGTAGAAAATCAACATGAGAATTTTTCAATGTGGAAGATAAATGTGCAGCAGGGGTTGTGCAATACAATAGTAAAATATCTGAAATGGAAGTCGCAATAATAGTGAAGTTTCAAAATAATATCTCTGTACAATTAAACAGAAGGAAAGGATAGAACTGTTTGAATAAAATCTTTTGTTGATAAAATTGCTCTTTAGGAGCATGAAATTAAACAGAAGCTATTAATGTTTATGGAAAAGAGAATTACTGCTCAAATTATTGCTTTCCAAAGTCATCACTTAGTTTACAAATAGGTCATTTTTGAGGTCTTCGCTACCACACAGAGCATTGCTAATTTGGTATTACTCATTACCTTGCTAAGGAGTCGTGTAGGCGATTGCTTTTTTCTATTTTAATTAAAGAGACCAGAGTCTTGTATTTTTTTGTGAGGCAATGAAATGTAATTAATGAAGAAAAGCTGCCAAATTTTTCTTCAGTGCAATTGTTTCTATGACAACCAGTTTTAATTGCTGATAGCTGGGCCTTCTGCACATCTGACATGTGTCAACATGGTATTCTGCGTATGGCCTTCTGAAATCTACTTAATTTCTGATGCCTGGTCATATTGTTTGATGGCGCTAAAATAAAATAACTCTATGGTCTCACAGAATTAATTTCCATTGAGTTAGACTGATATTCGGGGCTGAAATGTTGTTGGTCTTCCAGTGAAATTTGAATGGCTGCAGGAGTTAATTATTGTTAAAATGAGGGAAGAAACAAAAGATGGTAGAGGAGATTTAGACACTGGCCTCCATCTCTAAAGTAGAGGAAACTTGAATCTGCAATTAACTGTACCTAGCTTCAGACTCCTTGATCCTGAGAGCTGGATTTTCACAGAGGTGGTGGAAATTGGAAGGTGGATTAAATTCAGCAAGGGACCTTATGCAAACTGGAGATGAATTGGGATTTTTGTCAAGTTGGAAGTTTAATTGGAGAGGGGATGGGACTGCAAGCTAATTAGTGATTGGTGTGGTTAGGTAGGGAAGGGAGGAGCAATCGGGAAGTGGGCCATGCTATGGCCGAGTCAGCAACTCTTAGTATGGCTGCCACATGTTAATGATTCCTTATTAACATAAATGCACCTAATTTATGATGTTGATGACTTTGGCTTCCCTCCCTCGCTCCCACATTTGTGACTGTTGGCAGGGTTAGGGCAACAGACTGCATACCATCAGTGCCATTCTTTGTGGTTGTCCACCTCCATGCTGACCTCATTTCACGCTCAAAATCTGGTTCAGAATGTGACCTCATTTGGCACTCGAAAATCTGGTTTGGAGTGTTTGAATTAAGAAAACTCAGTGCAAACAACCCTTGCATTGATGAAAACAAATAAAATAACGGTACATATGAAATAAGCATCAGAACCTGGGTAAGGTTTCTCAGAGAATTCCCTCATGGGAATGCACAACCTATTGGATTAATTTTTTAGGTGACTGTGATTTTTTTCATCATGTAAAATAAATGCAAAGTCAATAATGCTTGAATGAAAAGGAGGTAGACATATTACTGCACGGAGTCATAAGGATTAATACTAAGGCCTCGGTTGTAATGATTGGGGGTTGTAATCTTCCAAGCATAGACTGAGACTTGCAGGTGTGTACACTTTATAGTCATGCATGGGCTTATTAAAGTACGTCAAGAATCTTGTCTTAAGATAGTGAGGGAACCCAGAAAAGGAAATATATTATATTGAATTTTCCGTGAACTAATGACCTTGGAGCCCTTATTGAAGTAAGGGAATATTTGGGTCTCATGAACTGAATTTGAGGATTGGCGTGAGGAAAGATCAGCAATAGTAGTAAGAAATTGTACATCAGCAGAACAGATTCAGGTTAAAGCACTGCATGAATCAAATGGAAATAATTACTTATCGGTAATGATGTGAAAGCAAATGGTTGTGCCTGAGAGAATTATTTACAAAGACATTTTGGACCCAATTCAGTGCCACGTGCAGGAAATAATCTGGAAGTATGTTTCTCAGGCAGTCTTCCAGTGTAGTGTGGACAGTAGAAGCATTGTTTCAATCTGCCAGTGGTCTGTTGTTTCAGCATAGCTTTAATTATATTCATGTTGACCACAGGGTAGCAGGGTAGCATGGTGGTTAGCATAAATGCTTCACAGCTCCAGGGTCCCAGGTTCGATTCCTGGCTGGGTCACTGTCTGTGTGGAGTCTGCACGTCCTCCCCCTGTGTGCGTGGGTTTCCTCCGGGTGCTCCGGTTTCCTCCCACAGTCCAAAGATGTGCGGGTTAGGTGGATTGGCCATGCTAAATTGCCCGTAGTGTCCTAATAAAAGTAAGGTTAAGGGGGGGTTGTTGGGTTATGGGTATAGGGTGGATATGTGGGTTTGAGTAGGGTGATCATGGCTCGGCACAACATTGAGGGCCGAAGGGCCTGTTCTGTGCTGTACTGTTCTATGTTCTACATGTTCCACTTCAGAGTCATGGGCCACCTGGTCAGCAGATAACCCTTTTTCTCCAGAAGCCAACCTGTGGCCTGCAGCTGGCACATGGTTACTGTAATGTATGACATGCATGATTCGTTCTGTGTATGGCCACACACCAACTGGGTGTTGAGGGAATGGGTACCCTTTCAATTCTTATATGGGCAGAGTTGGCATGAGATGCCCGCAAACAATGCAATTTCAATGGCACCCTGCACCATGGGAGGCCTGTAATTGTTGCAAATCTGCAAGCTTATTTCGCCTGCCCACTTCAAGAGATTAAAATATAGTTAGCTGTGGCTGAGCAGATGGTCAGTGTCCTCCCATACACACAGTTGTTGACGGGATATTGCGGATATTTCCATTTCCAACTTGGAATGAGCCAAGCGCATAAAGCTTAATGGCCACAATCACATTCCTATCCGTTTCCAGTCATTGCATTTCTCTGAAGTTGCAGTTGTGGCAGCAGCAACCAGCAGATTTCAATAAGGGCTTTCTTACTGAAGTGCCGATTCATTACCCATTGTTCCCATTGAAATTCAAGTAGGAGAATTGTTCCCAGAAATCCATAGGCAGATATGACCACTTTCTGAGATTCCCTATTCTTCCTTGCTGCAATAGCCGGTCCTGTTCTGCGTACCCTTCGTTCATTCTCAATATCATGATGTAATCCAAAGGGAATGACTATGAGTGAAGCAATGTCTGGGAAACTGGGTTGTGCAAAGCCGGGAAGAACATCCTTAAGCACCTGCCCTAACACTTCCTGTTATATTTTGCCACTCGAAGAAAATAGACAAAGCGTCAAATGCTGATTTTGTCTGCCAGTTGCTTTGATGCTACAATCAAAAGCTAACTTGTAAATAGTTGATAATCCCTTTATATAGTGCTGGTGGTTCTAATACTGAATGCATGTTCAGCTCTGTGCAGTTGCAAAGTCATTAGCTGGAGCATTCAGCTCCAAAATGTCACCGCTAGCATCAAATGAGCCCTGCATAGTAAGTTATATCATGGTCTTCTTGCTCCTCATACATATGCCTATTAATGCACAAGTGTTAATGACCTCGCCACTATGGTGTCCACTGTAATTTACCCCAAAAGAATGCGCAGATGCTGAAAATGTTGTTTCTTGTGGCTTTCAGAGAACTTCTCGCACCCAGAATCTAATGCAAAATGATCCTCATTTGTCACCCACTAACGTTTATAACAGTTGTGTCAGATAAAAGCTGAAAAGAATACTTTGTCATCTGATGATGAAGATGAATTTTAACTTGTCTTTCAAGTCATTTTCGTAAGAAAGCTTAACAAATACAAATTCTGTAGCATTTCCAGTTGTTGTTTTGGAAAGTTGAGAACGGGTGGAGGGTTGAACAAAGCGTAAATGTGCTAAAATCTTAGCCTCGTTTATAAAGCACTTCTGTGCCTGAAGTCTAGTGAAGGAACACAAGTGGTCGCCATGGGGGATTGTGTAGTACAATAAATATTTTGCATTGGTACCATGGGAGATTTACAGATTGGGAAAAATGAGGAAGACTATTTTATAATCACTTGGGTTCCCCTAGTCCTGCATTTTGAAGCATTTTCCATATGCTGTTATAGTTCTATTTTTTGGATTTCAGAATTTTCTTCACTTTCTAAATCCTATTTATTTTACCTTTTTAATGTGCATTAATTTACAGTGTTTATATTTGGTTGGATTGGAAATTGTTCAAACTCTGCAATCAGTAAACATACCCTTGGCAGGCTCTAGATATGTGCTGGAGGTATGGCCAGTGGCATCACTCAGATGTCCCTCCGCTCCTCATCCATTGTCCAATAGAACCGCTACAGACGAGGTGGAAACAAAGAAGTTCTGAGAGGTGCTGATAAAAGCACTTGAAAAATAGTCCTCGGTGAGAGCTAATTTATCACCAGCTGGAGACTGAATCTGAATGGCTCACTGATTCATTGAATAATTGTCACTTTGGGCGATAATGTAAAATGATATCAAATTGGCCTGAAAGGAAAATGGGCTGTGATATATAATAGCTAATTTATATAATAGCTAATTTTACATCATCACTTATTTTACTCCATTTTCCAAAGTTATGCCCCCTCTGATATTTACAATTTGGGCAGCCGGGTGGCATGCTGGTTAGCACTGCTACCTCACAGTGCCAGGGACTCAGGTTCGATTCTGGACTCAGGTGACTGTGTAGTTTGCACTTTCTCCCCATGTCTGCATGGGTTTCCTCCGGGTGCTCCGGTTTCCTCCCACAGTCCAAAGATGTGCAGGTTTGGTGAATTGGCCATGCTAATATTGCCCAAAGGTTAGGTGAGGTTACAGGGATAGGATTGGGTGATTGGGCCGAGGTAGGGTGCTCTATTGGAGCAAGGGCTAGTGCAGACCCGATCGGCCGAATGACCTCTTTATGGACTGTAGGGATTCTATGATTCTATTCTATGATTCTAAATAATAATCAATGGTATTCTTTACTAGCATGTCTACTGCTACATCTAATGCATAAAGGAATTCTTTCTCTTGGCTGGAGGTAATAGAGAAGATATGAACTGCAACATAAAAGCTCCAAAAATTCACAGAAAACTAAATTTTTTGAAAATCAATTTGAACTTTTGAGGTGAGCATGACTGCCATTGACATCAAAACCGCATTTGACTGATGTGCATTCAAGGGACCTGAGCAAACTTGAAGTCAATGGGAGTTGGTGGGTTGCGGGTAGGTGGAAGCGGGGGATTGCATTGTCTACTGGCTGGAAATGTATCTAACACAAATGAAGACAGTGTGGTAGCTTGAAGGCAATCATCTAAGATGGTAGTGTCCCCAGCTCAACCATCTTCAGCTGCTTGCATCAAGGAGTTCCGCCCACATAAGGCCAGGAGTGGAGATGCTCGATGATGATTGCACAATATTCAATTTGAGACTCCTCTGATACTGAAGCAATCCAAGCCTGTGTGTGAAGCTTAAGATGTGGTCAACATTCAGGTTTGGTCTGATAATGGCAAGTAACATTTGTGCCTCATATATGCCAGGCAATGATCATCTCCAACATGCAAAAATCTAACCATCTCTACTTGATGATCAGCAGCATTGCCATCGGTAAATCCTCCAGTATCAACATCCTGGGGGTTAACAATGACAAAAAACTTAACTTGACTAGCCATGTAAATGCTTTGGCTACAAGAGCAGGCACGGTGGCACAATGATTAGCGCTGCTGCCTCCCTGTACCAGGGATCCGGGTTTGATTCTGACCTTGGTGACTGGTTTTGTGGAGTTTGCACGTTCTACCCGTGTCTGCGTGGGTTTCGTCTGGGTGCTCGGTTTCCTCCCACAGTCCAAAGGTGTGCAGGTTAAGTGGATTGGCCATGATAAATTATTCCTTAGCATCCAAAGGTTGAGTGGGGTTACTGGTTGTGGGGATAGCATGGGTCTGGACCTCGGTAGGGTATTCTTGCGGAGGGTCTCGATGGGCTGAATGGCCTCCTGCACTGTAGGGATTCTATGAGATACTGTGAGTTTAGTGGTTAGTAACTCATCTAATGACTCTCAAAAGCCTCTCCAGGGTAAAAGTCAAGAGTGTGTGAGAATACACGTCATTTGCCTGAATGAGTACAGTTCCAACATTGATGAACTTTGACACCACCCAGGACAAAGCAACACATTTGAGATACCAACATCCACCGTCTTAAGCATCCATTCCTTCCACCACCAATATACAGTGGCAACACTAAAAAATGCACTGCAGAAACATACAGAGGTTCCTCCGACAGCATCTTCCAAACCCAAGAGCTCTACCACCTAGAAGGACTGGGCAACAAATGCGTGGATTCACCATCATCTGCAAGTTGCCCTCCAGGCTAAGCAGTGTCCTGACTTGGAACCACACTGTTCTTCCTTCACTGTTGTTGGGTTAAAAACCTGGAGCTCCCTCCCTAATAATACTGTGTGTGTGCCTATACCACAGAGACTTCAGAAATTTAAGGAGCGCTTCACCACTTTCTCAGACGGCAATCAGGGAAGGGCAACAGATCCAGGTCTTGTCCACGGCACCCTTATCCCATGAACATAGGAACACAGGAACAGGAGTAGGCCATTCAGCCTCTTGAGTCTGTCCTGCCATTCCATGAGATCATGGCTGATCTGTGACCTAACTCCATATACCTGTCACTGGCCATATCCCTTAATATCTTTGTTTAACAAAAAATTATATATCTCCGATTTAAAATTAACAACAGATCTAGCTTCAACTGCTGTTTGTGGGAGAAAATTCAATACCTCGACCACTCTTTGAGTGAAGAGGTTCTTCTTAATATCTCTCCTGAACAGCCTAGCCCTAATTTTTAGACTATGCCCCCTAGTTTTAGAACCTCCAACCAATGGAAATAGTTTATCTTTATCTACCCTGTCTTTCCCTGTTAATATCTTGAATACTTTGATTAGATCACCCCTTAACCTTCTAAATTCTAGTGAAAACAGTTCTAATTTGAGTACTCCCTCCTCGTACCTCAACCACTGTAGTCCAGGTATTATTTTTGCTCTCCCTCCAGGGCCAAAACATCCTTCCTAAGGTGTGGTGCTGACAGTACTCTAAGTAGGTCTAACCAAGGTTTTGTATAGCTGCAGCATAACCCCTGTGATTTTATATTCCAGTCCTCTAGATATAAAACAAGCATTCCATCAGCCTTTTTTAAAATCATTTTCCGCACTTGCTCCTGGCATTTTAAGGACATTTGCACCTGAACCCCCAAGTCTCTTTGGACATCCACTGTACCTAACCTCTTTCCATTTGGAAAGGACTCTTTCTATCCTTTTTTGGTCCAAAATGGCTATCCTCACACTTACTTCCATTAAATTCCATCTGCCACAATTTTGCCCATTCACCTAGTCTGTCAATACCTTCTTGCGATGTTTTTGCTATCACCTAGTCTGTTTATAATGCCACCTAACTTTGTGTCATCACAAAGTTGATATATGTCTTTCTACATCATCATCCAAGTCATTAATGACTAGTGTGAGTCAGTGAGGCCCTAATGCAGATCCCTGTGGTACACCACTAGTCACCTCCTTCCAATTAGAGTAATTACCCATTATCTCCACTCTCTGTCACCTGCCACTCAACCAATTTCCTAACCATGAAAAAGAAAGTACATCCCATAGTCTAGATGTCAATTCTATCCCACTCCTTTCATTTGTCACCACATAAAAACTCATGAGAATTCATGAGAACTTATGGAAAATACAAACATTTCATTGATGTAGCATTACTAAATTTTCTTGAATTATAACAAAATTATGAATTCATGACAGAAAAAAAGTATCGGTATTTTCATATTAATGGATATCGATGTTCCAAGAGAACATGTTTCCTTGAACCATCCTAATGTGTGAAAACGATCAGAATAATCTTCTTCAGAAAAATTAACTTGCACCTATATTATCAAACAAAACCAACAATAAATCTTGCTTATAAAACTACATTGTTGTTTCTTGTGATTATGACAATTCATGTCATGGACGCAGGAGCCTGTCTGGTTGTCTGACGTCATGGTTGTGATGGTATGATGGGTCTGGCCTGTTCTCTTGTATAGTCTCAGCCATGGTGTTGCACGTCAGTGTTTAAAACTTTACACCATATCGTACTTTGAGAGCCACTGGCAGGAATTACTCAAGGTTTTCTGTCACTTGATATGATCCCCATAACCCTTGAAATGTCATCCAGTAACACATTCCCAATCATGACTTCCTCCTTGTTCATATTACAATGTTGCAAGATTAGTTTTAGGCATCTGTTAGCAGTTAGATGTAAGAACACTGTGCATTCATGTAAAAGGGCACTTATTGAAATGTATCAATATCTATAGTTGCTTTCCCACAAAAAACTGAATAATTTGAATATCTATCTGCTTTTTCTTTGCTTGAATGATTGTCAGGAGTGGAAAATACTTTCATTAGGCCAGTAGCTTGCAGAGAACATATGTTACCTGATTGAATTCCATCCCTGTTGGCTAGTCATGTGGTGTTGTTCACTGGAACACTGGAGCATTCGACCAATTTTGGCTGCTGTGGCTGAAGCTGAATATTTTATGACAATAGAATTGCAATTGAAAATCAAAGGGAATTTTAAATCAATGTATAGTGAGGCATTGAAGACTTAAGCTGATGTTCTGACAGCATCTGTTGGTGAGTTTACTCTGTAAGATTATGAGTGCAGTCTGTGTATATTTTAAAGCTACATAATCTGTTATTCCAAACAGGAACCATATAAATATAAATCAAAATAGTGTCTGGGTATGATTCTCCGGCTACGCTGCACTGGAAAAGCGGCTCGCTGTTGAAAGCCGGGAGACCCCACTCCCGGGATTTACTCTGCTCGCAACGCCTCGCGAGATTCAACGCGATCTCACGAGACATTGCAAGGTAAATCCTGTTCATAATAGAAGGGATCACTTTTTGGCAAATCTGCATATTCAAGCGAAGCATTAAGCCTTAATCTAATGTGCAGATTCCAGAGCTACCTGAGGCTTTGGGATTCAATCCTTTTGCCTCAGAGACCTTGGGAGAGCACTGTTTGGTCAAACGGCACTCGTGAAGTGGATCAGATGCGTCCAGCTCCATGCCCTTTGGGCAGGGTGGTGCCCTGGTATTGCTGATATCACCTGGGTACCCTGGCAGTGCCAGCCTGACACTACCAAGGTGCACAGCTGGCAGGGGCACTGCCTTGGTGCCAAGCTGGCATTTTTTGCATGCGCGTGCGATCGGGCAGGGGTTGCCCGGCGTGGGTGTTTGGTGGGTGGAGGGGGGGGGCGGCAGGTGTCCTCCCATATTGCATCCAGGTTGGGAGTGGTCATTGATTCTTTTGGGGTCCTCAGAGATTGGAACGCCATTGAAAAAGGCGTCCTGATCTCTCGCTACAATGGGGAGTTCGGGCGAGCGAGCTCCCCATTGTAAAAAACTGGGATCTGTGCGGGGAAACACATGGCTAAATGCATTCACTCGGAGACTTTGTTCCCTTTTGGGCAGATCATGCCCTCTGTATTTCTGTGACTGAACCATTTGGATGGTGAATAGCTGATCTGATAGTAATAACCCAAATTAAAGCGATTGTTGAAAAAAGGGACCTGCTGTCAAAGCTTTCTGCCATGGTGCTGCACTGCTCTGTATGTGCTTTCACCACTCTGCCAGTTGGCCTGGTTCCTGCCCTTCATCTCCATGTCAAGGTCATCTTCATGGACAGCACTTTGCTGCTGGAGCCATGAACCCTCCTGCGTCACCGTCTCGGACCGGTACCATGCCAGTGGTTGGGAAGTACAGGAATCTCCTTCCACTTGGTGCCACACACCACTGCTTATCTGGACAGCAGTGCACTGCAGGATTCATACAGCCAGTGCACAAAGGTCTGAAGTTCTGCGGAGTGCGAGATGAGGCTGGAGGCAGGGCGGGATGTAGGTGATGAAGACAAGGTGGGTAATTTGGTAGGAAGTTTGTGCAAAGAGGAGGGGGTGGTGGTGCGGCACAGGGCAAGGGCTCATAGCATGCAGAGGGCAAGGAGTTGGAAGAAGGGGATGAACAATGGAAGGCAGAGGGAAGACTGGTGGGGGTTGGTGGGGAAGTTGTATCCTGATTTGGCTGCATGAATAGCTCACAAACAAGGGGGTCAAAGGGATACCACATTGTTTATTGCACAAATAGGATGCACAAGGACTCCAGATGGTGTGGGTAGAAGTCAAAGGCATGGGTGCCTCGCAGGTGTTGTGTTTGGTGGGATGGTGGTTGAATTGAGGAACAGACAGATTGAAGCTGCTCACCTTTTTCCTGCGGGTTAATGACATCCTGCACAGTCTGGTGAAGATGGTGGGCTGGAGAGAGTGTTCTGAGTGTCCTGGACTGGTATTTAAATATGATGCCGGGAACTTCAACTCTGCCAGCTGACAGCCAGCGAATGAATAAGCTGCCATCCAGCCAGGTGACTCAGGGGAACTTGGGAAATGACTGAGCTTCTAATCGCAGAATCTGGCACAGGATCCCTTCATTCTGGCCAATGGGAAAGGCACCGCTGGAGCCACCCGCCACTGCGCTTAGTTTCAAAATGGGATAATTCAGCCACTCAATTTTATACCATTATAATTGACCAGCCTTGCCATTCTGAAGATGACACAAAAATTCATTACATCAATTTCATAAACAGTATTGATCCCATGTTCTTTCCCCACCCATTCTATTTGTTCTGTCCTCTAGATCTGAATACTTCTGACAATTTGTTCCTGACATTTTCTGAAGGTGACAGACTGCTGAAGTGGGTGACATCTTAAATTCCATAATAATGCTATCAGGATTTTGAATCAGTTACAAAGCCAGAATATACCCAATTTTACCAAAGCAAACGCTTGGTTGCAGCTTTGACATCTGAAAATTTTTCATCAGGTAATATTTATTCCTCCCTTCCCCCAGAACAAGGATAATAGATATAAAATGACCAGCCTGGTCTTTTATTCTTCTGAGTGACATCTGTGCAACAAGTAATCAAATTGCCACAACCCATGAACCCGAGGGATAATTCAGATCAGCAGACTTTTGCACCAGATAACATAATTCCTCAGGATGTGTGTCTCCTTCAACTATGTGTCATTTACTAGAATGAAAATGAGCTAATGTTCGCAGAGCAACATTACTGAAGGCACCAGAGAATAGCTTTCTGCTAATGCCCCAGGTTATTCAAAATGCACAGACTCTGGCATTGGAGGCTACACTGGGGAGGCAATTCCTTGATCAACCTGCCTGAAATATCTGTGCTAAATGACTGAAGCTTTTGCATTTAATGGTGGCAGAGAGAACAAAGGGCGGTGGGGGGGGGGGGGGGGGGGGGGAGAGGGGGGGAATCATGGACAAGAAACAAATACTTTGTTTGATGGTGGGTTGTTTGCACTTCAATATTTTGAGTCCTTTTATAAAATGTGCACTAAAATAGGGGCTTGCATTACAATTGATCACAATGCTCATTTTTAATTAAGAAGGAGCTAAATTTTATGCTAAATTAATTCACAAGAACACAAGGCAGAAACTAATGAATACGGCTGTACAGTACTTCATGGCTCATTCTTCAAAAATATTCCACTGTCTGCCCCTTCCTCTCGCAGTATGTTATTGAACTGTTTCTTCAAGCGTTCCAGAGTTTTAAGCATACTGCATTACCTTGATCACTTTGGCATAAAGAACAGTTTCCTAAAATGGGTCCTCAAGTCTTACTAGTTTGAACATATACCTGGTTTGCCTCTCATTGTGTTTGCACACCTGTGCACATGCTTCAGATTGATCTTTTTGAGATACTGATTATATACCAGATAATAAACACTCCTTTCAAAATTAAGAATCATCAGTTCTGTGACGCCATTGATTAATCTTGTGAGTTCCTCACTGCAATGTCCCCAGGGTTTGTGGACTTGATCAAAACTAGGCTCAGTATTCAATATGTGACCTGCATATAGTTTAAACGTAACCTCCTCTAATTTGTACTTTGCTAATTTGACTGAACAGTTTAGTTAACTGCTTCTTTACAGTGACGGGGAGAATTGAATGAAATTCTTCGATCTCTTCAATTTGTGTTATTTTGACAATATTCAGAGTGTGCACATGTCTACCTTTTTTCCTCTCTGCATTAATTGTATAGTTGTTAGCACTGTTGCGGCACGGTAGCACAGTGGTTAGCGTTGTGCTTCACATCTCCAGGGTCCAGGTTCGATTCCCGGCTTTGGTCACTGTCTGTGCGGAGTCTGCACGTTCTCTCCGTGTCTGCATGGATTTTCTCTGAATGTTCCGTTTTCCTCCCACAGTCCAAAGATGTACAGGTTAGGTGGATTGGCCATGTCAAATTGCCTTTAGTGTCCAAAAAGGTTAGGTGGGGTTACTGGGTTACGGGGATAGGGTGGAAATGTGGGCTCAGGTGGGGTGCTCTTTCCAAGGGCCAGTGCAGGCTCGATGGGTGGAATGGCCTCCTCTGCCCTGTAAATTCTATGATTCTATTATTGTTCTTCCGACTTACTTATTTTATTTGGCTCATTTCCTTGCAAGGTTGAACAGCCTGGGTTTTCCAGTCTGTGCCCCTTCTCTGCAGTGTTTCCAGCATTTGAACAGCTTATTTGTGCCTCAGTAATCGGAACTAGGTGCAATACTCTAGCTGTGGCCCGATCCAAGTACGATACAATTTGTCTCTCTGTCTCCCTCTCTCCCCCACATTAGACTCTATTCTTTCCATAGTTCGGGATTCTGTTTGTTTTGCTGACTGCTGCTGAGAAATGATTAGGCATTTGTGTGTCAGGAAGATGAATGTCTCTAAATCTTTAACAGCATTCGGTTTCAACAACAATTCTGCCAGTTTAAATATTACATTTATTGTGTTCATTGTGGAATGCAGCAAAATGCTAAGGCAAAAAAGTATCAGAAGTTCTTTAGATTTTGAATGTGGTGAAGTTCATTCCATTAAAAAAAAATGAATATTACTACTAAAAACATTACTGAGTTTTATTTCTGGAGAGATGGAATTGAAAAGTCAGGAGGTTATGCTAAACTAGTATTGAACCTTGGTTAGACTACACATAGTTTACTGCGTGCAGTTCTGGTCACCGGACTGCAGAAAAATAATATAAGGCACTGGAGTTGGGTACAGATTTACAATGATAATACCAGAGATGTGTACATATCAGGAAAGGATTGACAGGCTGAGTATCTTTTCTCTTAACAATGAAGGTTGAGGGGTGACCTTTAAAGTTATGAGAGGTTTTAATGGAGTGCATACAGAGAGAGAATGTTTCCACTTGTAAGTAAGAGCATACCTACAGGCCATCAATATAAGATAGTCACCAAGAAATCCAAGAAGGAATTCAGAAGAAACCTCTTTACCCAAAGAGTGTGACTTCTTCGAGTGGAGAAGCTAAACACGCACATGAGGGAGAAGGAAGTAGATTATAGATTTTATTTTATTTTTGCACGGCATGTGGGTGTTGCCGGTTTGGCCAGCATCGATTGCCTATCCCTAATTGCCCTTGAGCGGGCATTTAAGAGTCAGCCACATTGTTGTGGATCTGGTCCTCATGTAGGCCAGACCAGGTAAGGACAGCAAATTTCCTTCCCTGAAGGACATTAGTGAATCAGATATGTTTTCATGAGAATTGTAATTCCAGATTTGTTTTATTCAGTTCAAATTTCACCATCTGCTGTGGGATTTGAACCTGGGTCTAGAATACTAGTCCAGTGGCAATACCACTACACCACTGTCTTAAACCATTGGGGCAGCACGGTAGCACAGTCGCTTCACAGCTCCAGGGTCCCAGGTTCAATTCCCAGCTTGGGTCACTGCCTGTGCGGAGTCTTCACGTTCTCCCCGTGTCTGCATGGGTTTCCTCCGGGTGCTCCGGTTTCCTCCCACAGTCCAAAGATGTACAGGTTAGGTGGAATGGCCATTCTAAATTGTCCTGAGTGTCCAAAAAGTTTGGGTGAGGTTACTGGGCTACAGAGATAGGGTGGAGGCGTGGGCTTGGGTAGGGTGCTCTTTCCAAGGGCCGGTGCAGACTCGATGAGCAGAATGGCTTCCTCCTGCACTGTAAATTCTATGATTCTATGTCTCTCCTTAGATGAGGAAAGATAGGAGGAGCCTTGAATGGAGCATTAACATTAACATGGACTGGTTAGACTGAATGGCTTGTTTCTATGTCATACGTGCTATGTAAACCTATATACTTAAAGCATTCATCGAAAGGGAAAGAGTGAAGTTTGCAGTTACGTACGTAAATAATTTGCTTAAATATTGGGAACAAAAAAATGTGTTCTGTATGTCTAGATTTTGGTGAATGGTTCGAAAAGTGTGGTGGCATAAATAAAGCGCAGCCAAAAAAACAAAGGAAAGTGAGATGATTTATCACCAGATACAGTCTGTTAAATGCTCGTTTCCGGTTTTGAAGTGACTATCAGTTCTTTATAATATTAAATCTGTTATGATAATATTTAGCTATGGATTTTAAATAGAAATCTGTCAATCAGATACTGATTGGCAGAGGTGTTACACATTGTGGCAGGCTCATCCATTAACAGTGCATTCCTATGAGTCTCATGAAATATTCAGAGAGTGTGATTGAGCTGTTTTATCAAGTTAACACAAGAAAATGTGTAAGTGAATACTGAACAGCTATGAAGCTTCAAGCTGAAAAGAAAGGTTAACTCTTGGCATTATCAGCTTGATGTTTAGATATTGCTGCAATGTGTGTGTGTGTACATATAGCTTGGATATATATCAGGCCTAACCATTATTTGTGGAGCATTTTTATTTTGAATGATGCCTGCACGTCAGTGAGGATGCTTGTACTCCATTTCCTTCAGTTTCACCCCTCGCCTCTCTGCTCTTCCTCCTCTGCATCTCTTGTGGTCAAGGTGATGGGGTGGCACTGCCAGGATTTCAGGGTGACAATCCCAGGATGCCCAGGTGCCAGGTTGACACTGACAGGGATCAGGCGCTGGGAGTGTGCTTATCAAGAGGAAGGGGTGTGAGGGGGTGATCCCGGGGACCTCCCTGAGGTCGGGAGATTTGTGAAAAGTCAGAGGGAGAGATCTGGGTAGCCAGACAAAATGGCGCCCTGATCTGCACGGAGCCTTTTCTACTGGGCTTGCCTGCAGGGAATGTATCAATGAGGCCTCAGCAGAGAGAAAGTCCTCGAAACTCCAAAAATTGGCAAAGTGCCATTGAATAGCGAGCGAGGTGTTTCTCGGCGCTGCAGCTGTCGAGAAACAGCGTGCTAAACATATTCAAATCTGGACATAGATTTTATTCCTTTGAATTGCGTCCCCTATTGTGCTTTGAGAATTTATGGTGTGAAAAGCAACCAAGAGCTTAAAGAAAAAATGAGCTGTTGCTTAGTAACCAGGGGCCACTGTTGAGTTTAGTTTCCAATGAGCCCATAGCAGAAGTTGCTTAGCGGTTTGGGCATGAACAGCTCTCTCAGCTCTGCCAGAAGCAGAACAATGGAGTGACAGGAAAGAAAGCAAGTCCCAGAAACTAAAGGACTGTTCTTTCCAGAAACAAGGAATGAAAAAAGGAATTCCAGGAAGTTTGAAGTCAAAAGAACAGAAATGAAAATGAAAATCACTTATTGTCACAAGTAGGCTTCAAATGATGTTACTGTGAAAAGCCCCTAGTCGCCACATTCCGGCACCTGTTCGGAGGAGGCTGGTATAGGAATTGAACCATGGTGCTGGCCTGCCCTGGTCTGTTTTCCAAGCCAGCGATTTAGCCCTGTGCTAAACCAGAGGAACTGGAATTGGAAGGACAGAGCTGAAATGTAAAGACCTGCTGAATTTGGATAGTGAGAAGCCAGAGATCTGAAGTAATCATAAAGTTGGCGAAGTCTTCCTACAGCCTGTGAATCAATGGCAAAGTAATTAATGCTGAAAGGGGAGTTGGAAATCCTGGTAGTGAATCCTTTGCTGGGAACAACTCAGTGAAGGCGTTGTTTGAAAGAAGGTTCTAAGGCACTCATGGGGAAACTAGAGTCCAGTGAGATCAATTGGTCCATGGTGCAATAATCATCTGGGGAGGGCGGGGGGGGGGGGGGGGGGGGGGGTTGTGTGTGGTTAGAGGAGAAATACACAGGTTCGAATGGCTGGCATCTACCTCTTGATTTCACAGTGGGGTGTTGTCTGACTATAGTTAGCCTGTTACATGGACTGTACATTACCGGAGATAATAATGACACAAGATATATTTTGTACCCTGTGTTATCCTTATAATCTGTGTACATCAAATCTAACATGTTTAACATTTTTTTGGTGTTCAAAGCTAATTGGTAGCCCTGTGACTCTGTTCATCCACATTTTCTAAAAAAGTAAAAGTTATGGAGCACGATTTAGCGATCCCGGTGCGGTTCCGGGTGAAAGGGTGAATCACGCGAGAGCCCCAAATCTTCATCTCATCGGGGCCGGGCCGATCACGAGTCACCCGACTCACTCCACCCAGCACGATCTGCATATTTAAATGAGTCTAACGGAATAGCATACATCTCTGTCTTGCTCAACATGCGTCACCCATTGGTAATTCTTTGGATTTATATTTTAATTAAATGTCAGGAAACAGAGGTAGTTTGAAGTACTGTTGCTCGTTTTACTGGAGTGTATTAACACGCCTCCGTTTAAAGGCCGTGTGCTTAACACTACTATGGCTCTGTGTATGTAATTATGCTCAGGAGTCGCCAGGTGCCGTATTTAGACACCTCACAAGTATATCAAGGTCAGGTTCAAAGTAATAAATCTGTACACCGATTAGTAAGTCCAAACGATTGATATTTATTATGACAAATATAATAAATACACATGCATACGCTAAAGAGACTAACTTACTTCTAATACTAAACAACTAAAATACTTATCTAGACAGGAACAGGCAAGGTCAGGGAGCAAGGCCTTCGTCCCGTTCTTGGTCTGCAACTCTCAGGTACTTAAAGTTGTCAGGATCTAGCAAGGTCTGGATCACGTAGCGATCGTTGTATTGGCACTTACAGTTCGATGGCTGATGGCTCAACGGCTGGTGATGGAACTGGAGTCAGGATGCGATGTAGCAGCAAAGCAGAGCCGGAGCGACAAAACAGAGAGCCGGAGCAAAACAGACCGAACCATGTGTGGGGTCTACTTTTATAGTCCCTAGAAGTCCGTGCCCCTTCGGGGCGGGCCTTTTTACCTGCCATGTATCGATTGGGCCTTTCCCAATCGATATCTTCCAAACCCCCCAATCTGAGGGTCGTTTCTCGATGGGTGGGCTGTCCCTATGGTTCTTTGTGTTGGATACAGTGGTGCCGTTCTGTCTGGGCGTCTACTCAAAAGTATCCATTCATACTTAAATGTTTCTATTGTGTGGGGTCTGGATCTGGATCACCTCATTACTATGTAGATCTTGTTGCCATTTACACCTTTGGCTGAAACTTTGCACCTGGCCACAAACTGGTTTCTGTACGTGCAGAATGCTAATTAGTCTTCTGCAAACTGCTTGTCCTTGCTAAGACTGGTTTTTCCCTGCAGCCTTAGCAGTTCTCCATTTTGTAGCCCAGTGTCCATCTTAGGTGGCTACAGTACAGACAAAAAATAGCAGAGAAAGTGCTTGGACAATAATAGCCAGATTTAAAGATAATAGCCAGATTTCGGGCCTCACGGTAGCATGGTGGTTAGCATCAATGCTTCACAGCTCCAGGGTCCCAGGTTCGATTCCCGGCTGGGTCACTGTCTGTGTGGAGTCTGCACGTCCTCACCGTGTGTGCGTGGGTTTCCTCCGGGTGCTCCGGTTTCCTCCCACAGTCCAAAGATGTGCGGGTTAGGTGGATTGGCCATGATAAATTGCCCGTAGTGTAAGGTTAATGGGGGGATTGTTGGGTTACGGGTATACGGGTTACGTGGGTTTAAGTAGGGTGATCATTGCTCGGCACAACATCGAGGGCCGAAGGGCCTGTTCTGTGCTGTACTGTTCTATAAAGTGGTAAACCAAACATCAGTGGGAAATAAAAAGTTTGCTGACATCTTAATATAGTCTGTGATTGCAGTAGTTTTCTGTCGGTATGACTGGGTACTTGAGAGATTGTGTGGAAGCTCGGATGCACATGGCAATCCAAGGCAGAGGAATACTAAAGGGAGAGACTGAAATCCTGGAGGTGGATCCTAGGTGAAGGCATCTGAGAGAAAGCATTGGTTGTGAAAAGATTCTGAGGTGTGTTTTGGAAGAGTAGAGTTTGGAAACACATGTAGAAATTGGAGTGAGACCAATTGGCTCACGGTATGATAATCATCTCGAGGGATTTAAGAGAAAACCATAGAAGTTGTATTGGGTGATGTCTGCTGTTTGTTTGTAGAGTGGGCTGTGCCTGACAACAGTTGGCCTGTTGGTTTATAGGGACTGTGTACTTCCCGAGAACAATATAGTATAAGTATACTCTGTAACTTGTGTTATCATTAAAAACTTGTTTACATCCTTCAAAACCTGTGAAGGTGTAGGTGGGATGAAGGAGTTATTCTAATTTTGTCAATCATTTCATGTTTAATAAATGTTTTATTCTTTTGTTAAAAGTTAATTTGCAGTCCTGTAACTCTTCATCCATGTCTCCAAACAAAAAATAAACTTTACAGTACATCAAGACAGAGTTCCATTCTGGGATCTTACTGTGGTATTAATAAAGGACAGGTTTGCAGACCATGAAAGTATAAACAAACAAGAGCTTTATTGGAAAGGTGTTTTCTCGACAGGCTATTAGGAGAGACTGCCCGTTTGCCTGTGCAAATGGCCGATGACATCATCAATACAGCACGTGATCGGACTCAGAAAGTGACCTTTTTTCAATAAGGAACTAACATGAATGCATAACACTTTCCTCCATCTTTACAGTAGAGGTTTCTGCAGTGAAACACAATATAACATTAACCATTAACATTTACAATATGAACAATTAATAAACACAGCAATCAATAAGTTAGAGGTTTCAGAGGACGTCAATTTCTGTGTAGTTGTCAGCAAACCATGACGGTGAGATCTGGAGAGGCCCGCCCAGTGACCCGAGCAGAGAGATCCGTCCAGCGCTCCGACTTACCAGCGGATGGAGGAAAGAAGAATCCACGTGGAGGCCCCACCAGGCCTACTCCAAGGTCCGATTTCAGGAGCACCCAACCAGACCAGCAACGCTGGAACTGAACACGGGACCTGGTCAAACCTGACCCAGGAAGACCTTGACTGCGACCCATACCCAGACTAAAGACCCTCAAAACAACGGAGACCGCATGCAAGGACCCGAACGTACCGAAATGTAGACCCGTACTCGCAGAACCCCATGACCTGACCAGATCGCTAACATGACCCCGGCAACCCCAAAATCAAAAACAGCACCCTGGACCCCACCAGTCGCAACTACTTACCTTCCATGAAGTCAGACTTCTCCCATCAGATCCCAGGACCATCCAGAAGCAGCTGCAGACTGAGGAAGTGAGGGATACACGGTGGTCTGCAGATGAAACTAAAACAACGCGGTTTCATGTCTCCTCTCCCCAGCATGCTCCTGGTAAACGTCCAAGTGATTGAAAATAAGCTGGATGAATTTGACGCCAGACTTACCTCTGAGGGCTAAGTAACAGACTGCTGTGTCCTCTGTTTCATGGAGACATGGCTCACCCCTGCCTCACCGGACTGTGCCAATTAATCTGAAGGCTTCTCAATCAACTGGATGGACCTCATGCCATCATCGGGGAAAGCGAAGGATGGAGGGGTTTGCCTCCTCATCAATTACTCCTGGTGTTTGGATGTGGTAACCCTACTGCTCTCCGGACATGGAATACCTGACTGTGAAGTGCCGCCCATAATACCTTCCACAGGAGTTTATTTCTGCCATTATCACGGCGGTCTACATCCCACCCAGGTGGAAGTGAAGAAGGCGCTTGACGAATTGTACGCGTTATAAATAACAGTGAAACAGGATACCCAGGAGTGTACTACCAAAATTCCACCAACACATCTCCTGTCCCACTAGGGGTGCACAACATTGTTGACCATTGCAATAAAAACATCAAGAGTGCCTACAGATCCATTCCCCGACCATACTTGGAAAATCAGGCAATAAGACAGTGCTCCTTTTCCCAGCACACAACAGAAACTTAAGCGGGAGAATCCAATTAAGAAGGTCGTGCAGTGGTGGTCTGAGGAAACAGAAGAGCTCCTACGTGACTGCTTGGAGTCAGTGGACTGGTCCATGTTCGAGAACTCAGCGTCCAACCTCAACGAGTAAGCCATCACCATCACAGAATTCAGCAGCAAGTGTGCAGAAGACTGCGTGCCAAAGAAGGTAGTACCTACCTTCCCCAACTGGAAACCATGGTTGAATTGATAGATTCACTCCCTACTGAAGGCCAAGTCTGAGGCGTTCTAGACATGTGACCCTGACCTATACAAGAAATCCAGATATGACCTCAGCAAAGTCATCAGGGATTCCAAGAGACAATACCAGACTAAACTAGAGTCACAGACTAACATCACAGACTCTCATCAGTTGCACGAACCAGCTGACGATGCACTTACAGGTTCAAAAACAGCTTCATCCCCGCTGTTACCAGACTCCAGACTGACTCTCTTATGGATTGATCTGATCTCTTCACACATCTTCTCTACTGAGTAGTATTGCACTCTGCTTCACCTGATGCCTGTGTCTATGTAATTACTATGTGTATTTATGTATGTCCTATGTTTTTTCTCATGTGTGGAATGATCTGTCTGGACTGTATGCAGACAATACTTTTCACTGTACTTCAGTACAGGTGACAATAAAACAAATCCAATTCCAAAAACCTCAGGCATCTGGTTTCTCGTGTTGACTCCAACCTCTGGTGATTTTGGTTTAGATTGGACGTCGTCCATAGTTGTCTCAACCAGAGTTGACGTAGAGTTTGGAGGCTGACTCAGTGTGGAACTGTCCTAATCTGGAATACTGTCTTCCACAGTTGTTTCTGGCATTGAGGTTTTCAGGAATGTCTAGGTCTTCACTTAGCAGAGTTTGTTGCAGATTCCCAGTTGACTCTGTCTCTGGCAAACTAGTTCTAGTTGCTAAAATTTGATCAGCATGCCTTCTCCATCCCAGGTTTCAATGGTGTAGGAGACCAGTGTTGTCTGTACTAGTAAAATGGTGGGTATCCACTTCTCACTGGTGGTATAGATCCTTGCCAACACTTCCTAACCTTTTTGAAAAACACTGGGCGGAATTCTCTGCTCCCGCGCGGCATCGGGAAGGCCGTCGTGAACTCAGCCGAGTTTCACGATGGTCTCGGAGGCTACTCCTCGCACCCTATTCACCCCCCCCCCCCTCCCCCCCGGCCAGGGGGCTAGGAGCGGCACTCCATAAATCTCGGCCGCGGGGCTTTGACGTTTCCGTCAAGGCGGTGCGCCGAGAATGACGCGACGGCGGCGCCTAAGTGACGTCAGCCGCGCATGCGCAGGCTCCAACCCGCGCATGCGCGGCTGAAGTCATGACAGCTTCCGGCTCCAACCCGCGCATGCGCAGGTGCCGTCTTCCCCTCCACTGCCCCGCAAGACGTGGCGGCTTGATCTTGCGGGGCGGTGGAGGGGAAAGAGTGCGTCTCTTGGAGACGCCGGCTCGATGATTGGTGGGCACCGATCGCAGGCCAGTCACCTCCCGAGCACGGCCGTGGTGCTCACTCCCCTCTCCGCCCCCCACAAGCCACAAACGAGCATTTGGCGCCATGTTGACGATGGCAGCGACTAGGTGTGGTTGCCGCTGTCGTGAACCGGTCGGGAACGTCAGGCCGCTCAGCCCATCCGGGCCGGAGAACCGCCGGTCGCCGTGAAAAACGGCAAGCGGCGATTCATATCCGAGCGGGGGGTGGGAGAATTGCGGGGGGTGCCAGGGCAGCGTGTAGTGAGTCGCCCGGCCCTCCCGCGATTCTCCCACCCGGCATGGGGTGCGGAGAGTCGCGCCCACTGCATTTAGCCCTGTTCTCATGTTGCAAAACCTGACTCATCTGTTTCCTTTCAACAATTTATCGTGTCTTAGGCAGCTTCAGTCAATTTAATGCTGTGCATAACTATTGTTTTACCATGACTAATGTCAGAGAACTATGGGTTATCGAATCCATTGTATTCCTGTACGTCATCAGGAATTCACTTGGTCGCTTTGACAATGATTCTTGCTCCCAAGTTACATTCAATGAATCCTTCATTGCCTGAACAAACCTTTCAGCCAGCCCATTTGTGGCAGGATGATAAGAAGCAGTTTGGATGAGTTGAATTCTTGGGAAATGATCTGTGGCCCATTATCGCTAACTAGTTGTTCAAGGATACCGAATCTCACCAAAATCTCACCCAGACTTTCTGTTGCTCTCTCCGAGGATGTAGTCTTCATGGGGAGAAGGCAGGAGAACAGGAATGAGAAAAATAGCAGCCATGATTGAATGGTGGAGCAGACGCGATGGGTAGAGTGGCCCAATTCGGCTCCTATGTTTTATGGTCTTCATAATGATGACTTCAGGCTATTTTGAGCACCTGTCTGCCACAATGAAAAATATTAGTCCTTCGGATGGTCTGGCATAATCTACATAAACTCTTTGCCATGGCCCTTCTGGCCATTCCCATGGATGCAATGGCGCTAGTGGTGGCAGGTTTCGAATCTTTGAACAAGCCAAACACATGGCCGCCTTCTCAATTTCGCTATTGAGCACAGCCACCAAAAATAGCTTTTGGCTATCTCCTTCATCCTTACTATCCTCACATTCTCCCCGTGTCTGCGTGGGTTTCGCCCCCACAACCCAAAGATGTGCAGGATAGGTGGATTGGCCACGTCAAATTACCCCTTAATTGGAAAAAATAATTGGGTACTCTAAATTTAAAAAAAAAAGAAAAAAAAAAAAAAAAAAAATCCTTACTATCCTTACAGTGACCTTCATGAAGTTGGTTTGGGACACGTTTCCTTCACAATGGCAGAATGATGACCCTCATCCCCCAGAGGAGATAACCAGCTTTTAAGTATAGTTCGAGTCTGGGTAACATTTGACTTTGCCCCCGGGGTCTTGCCACAAAGTACCACATCCATAACTTCTGGCAGGAGTAGAGTATTTCTGGTTACTTTTCAACTTGTCCTGCGGTTACAGGTGTATTATTAACATTTTTGAAGTAGAAAATATTACCAATCGAGGTATGGTTTTCAATGGAGGTTTCCTCCACTGAGACACTTACCTGATCATAAACGTTATACACTTCCTGTTCCTCGTCGGCTCATGCATGCCATGGAAATAGTGCTAGCACAATTCATCAAACCTGAGCATGTAAATTTAAATTGTGTACCCCTGAATCTCAAAAGAGTCAATACTTTTAACTTGGTTTACTTACTCAATTTTTAACAAATTATTTTCTCACATACTGTTGAATATGAATCATCTGGTTCAATTGGGGCCACCAGGTTCCCTTCTGTCCTGCTTTGAACTAATGATAAAACTCTCAACATCTGTGTTTGTTGTCCTGTAAATGCACTTTCATTATTTTAGTAATGTGTAGCAATCAGTAGTAATATATTTGGCAGAAAATTGAATTCTTTGGTTTCATAATATAAAGACACAATGGCTGAATTTTCCATCTGGGAGACAGGGCAAGATTCTCTGTTCCCCGACGCTGATTTCGTAATCAGGGCGGCGTGTTTGACGCAGGTTTCGTATGCTTTGCCACCTCTGAAACAGCGTCATCACAGCGTACACTGCACGCCAGTGGGATGGCCTCAGCGCGTCACCTGAAGACCCTCCACCGATGCTCCGCTCCCAGTGGGTCGTGTTCGTGACGGTGCAGTTCACTTCTGGTCTCAGCTGTGCGGGAACCCGGCATGGCGACTGCGGACTGTGTCCAGCACTACCACAGTTGGGCCGGAACGGTGTTGCTGGCCAGGGTGTCTTCCGCGAGGGCTGGGGAGACTAGTGGGGGACAGCCAGGGGGTGGTGAGGGGGTGTCCAGGGGAGCACTATCTGGTAGGTCGGGTCCGCGCATGGCAGATGCCATGTTTTATGGTGGCCACGGACCCGGACATTCTCCGTCATTTATTTTGTGGAGGCCGTGAGTTAGACACGGCGTGGCTGCTAGCCCTTCACTGGTCGCAGCATCAATGAGGGGGCAGCGCTGATTTCTTTCCACAGAAAATGCCATGGATCCTCCACACTTAGCCTCAGAATTGGAGAATCTGGCCCTGTCTTCTCCCATGGTGGAGAATTGCTACTGATGGGAGTGCAAATCACAAAACAATTCAGTATCCCCGTCATGCAAATTTATGCATGGCAAAGAATACGAGGCAGTCCCGAGAGAATCCCACTATTGGGCCACCATTTGGATAGCCACTGCCATCCCCCCACAAATTAACGCACCACTGGTGCATCATGAAACAGCACTGCAGCCTCAGATTTTCTGGGAGCCACTCCTTTCCCCAAGTACTGGGGTAACCTGACCCGCAGCCCACCTCCAGGGACTACCGAAATAGGGAGCCATAGTGAGCTATGCCTCATTCATCTGCTTCATGGATGAACAACTCTTTGTGCTGCAATCACAATGTTTACCAACATCAGCCACATCAAAGAGATTGAAGTGCTGTCAATTTCCAGCTCAGCACTTCAAAACCATTCAGGTGAGAAGCGGCGTGGTTGGAATATACTTAGCTTCCAGTCAGAAGTCTCTTTTCTGGAGGGCCCTGTGGGGGTGCCTTTAGCTAGGGGGGTCCCTGTGGGGGGGGGGGGGGGGGAATGCCCTTAGTTAGGGGGTCTCTTGGGCGTGTCTCTGGAAGGGTCCCTTTAGTTAATGGGTCTCTGGGGGGGCTTCTGTTAGGGGTGAATGTGGGGAGTACCTTTGGTCAGGGGGTCTTTGGAGGGGGTCCTTTTGTTCAGGGGTCCCTTTGTTCAGAGGTCCCTGTGGGGATGTCCCTCTAGTTGGGGGTCTGGGGCGGGTCCTTTTGTTGGCAGGTCCCTGTGGGGGGTCCCTTTAGTTGGCAGGTCCCATTATTTAGGGGGTCCATGTGGGGGTCTCTTCTGTTCAGGGGTCTCTGTGGGGTATCCCTATTTACCGGGTCCCTGGTGGGAACTGGCTTTATTATTGGGTTCTCTGTCTATGGGGGGGTCTGGTAGGGATAGGCAGATTGTGCATTGATGGGGGGGGGTGGGGGGATGCCGTGGCTCTCGGATCAACTTTGAGGGTAAGGGAGTTACCCCTTGGCCCACTGCAATGGCCACCACTTTTGGTGATACCTGTAGTAATACCACCAGCATGATTCCCAGCCCAGAGCCTGAGGACTGGAGAATAACAAGGGCCTGGAGAATCTGGTGTCAGGCCACTAAGTGGATGCATTCGGACCCATTTGCAATTATCATCCTCCCGCTGACGGGCAGGCACAAAACCTGATCCTGCTGTCAGAGGGGGGCTGGAACTGTCGATTTGGCAGCATGTAACCCGATTTTGGCCAGACGTTCAATTCTCCGCCCAATTGTAATCTGTGTTGCCGGCATCACTGGCTGGAGAATCCAGCCCAACATTTTTATTTATTATTGATCTGCTGTTTGTGGCTTTATTGTTACTGCTAATGTTAACATTTTGATTGGAATTATTCAAAGATAACAAAGGTATGGTTATTATCTTTGGGATTAACCTTAGGTTAATACCCAGTTTGTTGTTTGAGGCTAAAAAGGTATTAAAGATGTTCTGCTTTCATGGTATTGACAGTAGTTTAGGAATTGGTTGGAAAACGTAACTGTGTTAATCTTATTGTCAGTGTTTTCTGGTTCTCGAGAAATAACTGATGCCCTTTTCTGCTAGGGACTAAATCACAACCCAGGCCTTGGGAGCAGTTTAAGAGGTCGCTGCTGTGATTTACATTGATATATTCACTGAGTACAGATACTCTCATCACTAGGTAAAGTAGCAAAAGTGATAAATAAATGGGTATAAATGCCGTGTTTGTAAGCCTAGTGATACTGAGAACAGACAAAAAAGGAAAATGATTTGTTTGCTAATGTTTAACCTTTCTTCCTCCCCTAGTTAGAAAAATAGAGATTATAGAGCAAGGAAAGAGGCTCTTTGGCCCACCCCATCCACACCGGCCAACCACTGAACTATTCTAATCCCATTTTCCAGCATATGGCCCATAACCTTGTATGCTATGGTATTTCAAGTGCTCATCTAAATACTTCTTAAGCGTTCCAGCCTCTACCAGCCTTTCAGACAATGAGCTCTAGATTCCCATCTCCCACACTCTGGGGGGAAAACATTTTCCTCACATCTCCTCTAAACATCCTGCCCCTTAACTTAATGCTGACTGGTTTGTGACCCCTTGTGGTGAATGTAATTCACACTGTATTGTATTGTATAGTATTATGTCCTTGTGGGCCCTGTCTGTGAGCCGTTGCGCGGCTCTGCCCATAGGGGGAGATGAGGAGCTTGTACAGGGCTCCACCCTTGGCTCCGCCCATGGCCCCTCCCACTACCGGAAGTATAAAGTGCTGCAGCTGTGTGAGTCTGCCCTCAGTTCTTCTGGTCGCAGGCAGGCTCAGTTGTAAGACTATTAAAACCACAGTTTAGTTCCAATCGTGTTCCGAGTGAATTGATGGTCTCATCACCCCTCTACTAAGGGGGAAAATACCTTCCTTTCCACCCTTTCTATGTCTCTCAATTTTATCCACCTCAATCAGGTCCCCCTAGAGAAGTGTTTTTAAACATTTTTTTTCTGGGACCACTTTTGCCAATTGGCAGACCTTCGAGGCCCACACCACATTCACTTACACAGTCTACCTTGAGATAAGGCAGTGTTTGGGACAAACGTTTCCATGCCCCAAGCATGGGATGGAAAGAAAATAGTCTAGTTTTCCTGTTCATAATCACAGTCCCCTGGTATATTAGTCTTCTGTTATGAATAGCCTGATGTTGTTACATAGCGGAGGAACCGCTATGAAGAAGAATAACTACTGAATGTTGGACTTACTTAAAGTTGATCTCCTCAGTATATTAAGGACAGGAGGTTCTGCAAAGTTTTCCAATGACCTCCAATGGTAATGAAGAAAACTTGAGGAGATCTGTGCATTTCCACATCCCTAGCAATTGTGAGAAGCCAAAGGACCATTTATTTTGTGAAGGGAGAAAGACTGCACTCTCAGGATATCACAAAACTCATTAACGGTTCAGAAATATTTACAAATCAATACTTTTTAGAAACGCATAATAGCTTACCTTCCTATTTCAGTGCTAAAAACGAAATCCTTCCTGTCACCATTCCAAAAATAGAGTTAGGAATAACTGTGACGTTTGAAGGACAAGCTTCAAGTTATCATACACATGCCGCAAGAGACGCGCAGGTCGTAGTTTTGGGGCACTATGTCACTCTGGAATATTTCTGGGATCTACTTCTTGTATTGTTTGAAATACTGAGTGGCCAGTACTTTAGTGTGGGTCAAATTAAATTACCAGTGAATTGATTCTGCTGGTAAGAACTGACTCCTAACAAGTCAGAAGTGGGCCTAAGGAAGTGAATGTGGCAGTGCACAGCCGCTACAAGACATTCATTGCACACGTAAAACCCTGCTCTAAAGCCTTCTCTGCTCCAGGGAAAACAACCCTAGCCTATGCAGTCTCTCTTCATAGCTGAAATGCTCCATCCCAGGCAACATCCCAGTGAGTCGCCTCCGCCCCTTAATTGGAAAAAAAAAAGAGTTGGGTACTTTAAATTTATTTTAAAAAGTAAAGAACTGCACACAGTATTCCAGCTGGACGTGCCTGATTTGTCCTCTATTTGACTATGTTTGACTCCATGCTCTCACCCACTGTGTTGTTACTTTGGATCCCATTCCCTCTCTAAATTAGTTTAAACCCTGCCCAGTAGCATGAACAAACTTCCCTGCTAAGAAATGAAAAAAGGAAATGAAAATCGCTTATTGTCACAAGTAGGCTTCAAATGAAGTTATTGTGAAAAGCCATTAGTCGTCACATTCCGGCGCCTGTTCGGGAAAGCTGGTACGGGACTTGAACCATGCTGCTGGCCTGCCTTGGTCTGCTTTGAAAGCCCTGTGGTAAACCAGCCCCTTGAAATATTTGTCCCCCTCCAATTCGGTGCAACCCATCCCGCTTACAAGGTCCGATCTGTTCTGGAAGCAATCCCAATGATCCAAGTATCCAAAGTCCTCCCCACTGCATCACCCCACTAGCCACACATTTATCTGACCGGTCATCCTACTTCTATACTCACTAAACCATGGCACAGGAATTAATCCCAATATCACATTAGAGTTCCTGCTTTTTAAACTTCTGCCTAACCAGCCTCCCCGGACAGGCGCCGGAATGTGGCGACTAGGGGCTTTTCACAGTAACTTCATTGAAGCCTACTCGTGACAATAAGCGATTTTCATTTTTTCATAACTCCCTAAATTCAATTTGCAGGATCTCATCCCTCCTTCTACCTGTGTCATTTGTACCAACTGTGCTATGACCTCCAGTTGATCACCCTCCCTTTCAGAATGTCCTACAGATGCTCCATAACATCCATGACCCTGGCACCAGGGAAGCAACATACCATTCTGGAGTTGTGTTCTTTTTAAAAATTCATTTATGGGATGTGGGCGTCTCTGGTTCGGCCAGCATTTATTGCCTATCCCTAGTTGCCCTTCAGAAGGTTGTGGTGAGTTGCCTTCTTGAACCACTGCTGTACTTGAGGTGTAGATACACACATGTTAGGAAGGGAGTTCCAGGATGTTGCCTCAGCAACAGTGAAGGAATGGCAATATATTTCTAAGTCAGGGTGTGAGTGACTTGGATGGGAACCTCCAGTTGGTGGGGTTCCCATGTATCTGCTCCTCTTGTCCTGAGAGCTGGTAGCGGTTGTGGGTTGGGAAGGTGCTATCTGAGGAACTTTGGTGAATTACTGCAGTGCATCTTGTAGATGGTACACATGGCTGAGACTGTTGAGCGGTAGTGGAGGGTTTGAATATTTGTGGAAGGGAGAGCAATCAAGCCAGCTGCTTTGTCCTTGATGGTGTTGAGCTTCTTGAGTGTTGTTGGAGCTGCATTCATCTAGGCAAATGGAGAGTATTCTAATACACTGCTCAATTGTGCCTTGTAGATGGTGGACAGGCTGTGGTGGAGTCAGGTGGTGAGTTACTTGCCGCAGGTTTCTTAGCATTTTACCTGCCGTGGTAGTCACAGTATTAATATGGCTATTCCAGTTCAATTTCTGATTAATGGTAACCCCCAGTATGTTGATTGTGGGGGATTCGGCGATGGTAATGCCATTGAATGTCAAGGGACGGTCGTTAGATCCTCTCTTGTAGGAAATGGCCTGAATGTAACTTTTTCCTTGTCAGCCCAAGCTGGGATATTGTCCAGGTCTTTCTGCATTAGGACATGGACTGCTTTAATAACAGAGGAGTCGCGAATGGTGCTGAAAATTGTGCAATCACCCACAAACATCCCCACTTCTGGCCTTATGATGGAAGTGAGGTAGGGCGGCACAGTGGTTAACATTGCTGTCTTACGGCGCTGGGGACCTGGGTTCGATCCCGGCTCCAGGTCATTGTCTGTGTGGAGTTTGTACGTTCTCTTCATGGGCGAAATTCTCCGACACCCCGCAGGGTCGGAGAATTGCCCGGGGCCAGCAAAAACCCCGCCCCCGCCGTGGCCGGAATTCTCCGCCACCCGGGAATTGGTGGGGGCGGGAATCGCGCCGCGCCGATCGGCGTGCCCCCCGCGCCGATCGGCGAGCCCCCCGCGCCGATTCTCCGTCCCGCGATGGGCCGAAGTCCTGCCGCTGATCGGCCAATCCCACCGTCGTGCTTTCAACCACCTCTGGTGGCGGCGGGATTGGCGGCGTGAGTGGGCCCTCCGGGGTCCTGGGGGGGGGCGCGGTGCGATCGGACCCCGGGGGGTGCCCCCACGGTGTCCAGGCCCGCGACCGGGGCCCACCGATCGGCGGGAGGGCCAGTGCCGTGGGGGCACTCTTATTCTTCCGCCGCCACCACAGCCTTCACCATGGCGGAGGCGGAAGAGAAACCCCCTACCGGTGGTGAAGTCAGCAGCAGCTGACGCACCGGCGCATGCGTGAACCGGTGAAGGCCTTTCGGCCAGGCCCAACGCTGGGTGGCGGGCGTCAAAGGCCGTTGGCGCCGGTTTTAGCGACAGTCGGTGTGGCGCCAACCACGCCTGCGTGGGCCTAGCCCCCAAAGGTGCGGAATTCTCCGCACCTTTGGGGGCTAGTCCCACGCCGGAGTGGTTGGCGCCACTCCGCTACGCCAGGACCCCCTGCCCCGCCGGGTAGGGGAGAATCCCGGCCCATATCTGTGTGGGTCTCTCCCCATAACCCAAAGATGTGCAGGGTGGATGAATTGGCCATGCTAAACTGCTCCTTAATTGGAAAAAAATAAGAATTGTGTACTCGAAATTTATAAGATAAAAAAATGATAGAAGGGAGGTCAATGATGAAGCATCTGAAGATGGTTGGGCCTGGGACACTACCGTAAGGAACTCCTGCAGTGATGTCCTGGAGCTGAGATGATTGACCTCCACCCACCACAACCATCTTCCTTTGTGCCAGGTATGACTCCAACCAGCGGAGAGTTTTCCCGCTGATTCCCCTTGACTCCAGTTTAGCTAGGGCAGGGCTCCTGGATGCCATACTTAGTTAAATGCTGCCTTGATGTTAAGGGCAGTCACTCCCACCTCACCTCTGGAATTCGCCTCTTTTATCCATGTTTGAACCAAGGCTGTAATGTGGTCAGGAGCTGAGTGACCTTGGCAGTACCCAAACTGAGCATCCATGGGCAGGTTCTTGCTGAGTAAGTACCTCTTGATAGCACGGTTGATGACTCCTTCCATAACTTGGCTGATGATGGATAGCAGGCTGTTAGGGTGGTTGGCTGGGTTGGATTTGTCCTGTTTCTTATGTACAGGACACACCTGGACAATTTACCACATGCCAGGTAGATGCCAGTGTTCTGGCTGTACTGGAACAGCTTGGCTAGGGGTGCGGCAAGTCCTGGAGCACGTCTTCATTACTATTGCCGGGATATTGTCAGGGCTCATAGCCTTTGCAGTATCCAGTGCCTTTAGCCATTTCTTTTTATCACATGGAGTGAATCGTATTGGCTGAAGACTGATGTCTGTGATGCTGCGGACCTCTGGAGGAGGCTAAGATATATCATCCAGTCGGCACTTCTGGCTGACGATTGTTGCGAATGCCTCAGCCTTGTCTTTTGCACATATGTGCTGGGCTCCTCCGTCATTGAGGATATAGATATTTATGGAACCTCCTCCAGTGAATTGTTTAATTGTCCACCACCATTCGCGGCTGGATATGGCAGTTCTACGGAGCTTAGATCTGATGTTTTTGTTGTGGAAGTGCTTTACTCTGTCTATTACTTGCTGCTTATGCTTTTTGGCACACAAGTAGTCCCGTGTTGTAGCTTCATCAGGTTGACACCTCATTTTTTGGTGTGGCTGACGTTGCTCCTGGCATGCTCCCCTGCACTCTTCATTGTACCAGGGTTGATCCCCTAGCTAGGTGGTAATGGTAAAGTGGGGGATATTCTGGGCCAGGAGGTTGCAGATTATGGTTGAATATAATTCAGCTGCTGCTGCTGAAGCCCCACAGCGCCTCATGGATGCCTAGTCTTGAGTTGCTAGATCTGTTCAAAGTCTATCCCATTTACACAATGGTAGTACCACACAACATGATGGAGGGTGTACAAAGAACACAGAACAAAGAACAAAGAAAAGTACAGCAGAGGAACAGGCCCTTCGGCCCTCCAAGCCTGCGCTGACCATGCTGCACATCTAAACTAAAATCTTCTACACTTCTGGGGTCCGTATCCCTCTATTCCCATCCTACTCACGTATTTGTCAAGATGCCCCTTAAACATCACTCTCGTCCATGATTTCACCACCACCTCCAGCAGCGCGCTACCGTCTGTGTAAAAAAACTTATCTCGGACATCTCCTCTAAACCTTGCCCCTCACACCTTAAACCTATACCCCTTAGTAATTGACCCCTCTACCCTGGAAAACAGTCTCGGACTATCCACTCTGTCTATGCCCCTCATAATTTTGTAGACCTCGATCAGGTCGCCCCTCAACCTTCTTCGTTCCAGTGAGAACAAACCACGTTTATTTAACCTCTCCTCATAGCTAATGCCCTCCATACCAGGCAACATCCTGGTAAATCTCTTCTGCACCCTCTCTAAAGCCGCCACATCCTTCTGGTAGTGTGGCGACCATATACTCCATACACTGTACTCCAAGTGTGGCCTAACTAAGGTTCCAGACAGCTGCAACACGACTTGCCAATTTTTATACTCAATGCCCCGGCCAATGAGGGCAAGCATGCCGTTTGCCTTCTTGACTACCTCCTCCACCTGTGTTGCCCCTTTCAGTGACCTCTGGACCTGTACACAAAAATCTCTCGGTCAATACTCTTGAGGGTTCTACCATTCACTGTATATTCCCTACCTGTGTTAGACCTTCCAAAATGCATTACCTCACATTTGTATATTCAATCTGAAGATGGGGCTTTGTCTCCACAATGACTGTGCAGTGGCCACTTGTACCGATACTGTCATCTGCAGCACGCAGATTGGTGAGGATGAGATCAAGTATGTTTTTCCCTCTTGTTGGTTCCCTGACCATCTGCTCCAATTCCAGTCTAGCAACTATGTCCTTTCGGACCCAGGCAGCTTGGATGTTCAACATGGATTCATCAGCTGATGGTGGCCACTACGTGGTAATCCGCAGGAGGTTTCCTTGTCCATGTTTAACCTGTAACCATAAGATTTCATGGGGTCCAGAGTCGATGTTAAGGACTTCCAGGCAGCTTCCTCCCGACTGTATACCACTGTGTCAACACCTCTGCTGAGTCTGTCCTGCCGGTGAGACAGGACAGACCCAGGAATGATGATCGTGCTGTCTGGGACGTCTGTAAGGTATGATTCTGTGAGTATAACAATGTCAGGTTGTTGCTTAACTAGTCTGTGAGACAATTCTCCCAATTTTGGCACAAGCCCCCAGATGTTAGTATGGAGAACTTTGCAGGATCAGCAGGGCTGGGTTTGCCGTGGTGGTTTCCGGTGCCTAGTTCGATGCCAGAGGTTCTTCTGGTTTCATTCCTGTTTTGTGTTTTCATAACAGTTGAACACAACTGAGTGGCTTGCTGGACCATTTCAGAGGGCATTTAAGAGTCAACCACATTGTTGTGTGTTTGTAGAAAATCGGAGAATAGATGGAAACTGTGGTGTTCTTTGTGATTCTTGTTATCAGGATGGTTGTTATAGTGTTCACAAAGACTGCAGAAGCTAACTTCATGAACAAAGCTAACATTTATTTGCACTACTTATTAAAACTCGTCCACCTGCTCCTAAAATAAACTATAATCTAGTAGTCTGCAATCTACAACCGGAGCCAGGTCAGAGAATCCCTGGGGGGCGGGGGGGCGCGAGAATTGCGTCCTGCCGCCCCTACGCCTGCTTCCCCATTCTCCGGGCCATTTTTCGGGCACCAGTGGGATCGTTGCCACGCCGATCGGGGGGCCGTTGACAACGCCCCCTCCCTCCGGCGATTCTCCGGGCCCTGATGGGCTGTGGACGACGAGTTTGGCCGAGTCCCGCCGGCGTAGATTATTCACTTCCCACACGGCGTGACCTGGAAGATGAGTGTGCGGGGGCCGTCCTGGACCGGGGCTGGGGCCCTCCACAATGGCCTGGCCTGCGATCGGGGCCGGTTCCGTGGGAGCCTTCTTTACTCCGTGCCGGGAACCTGTAGGGTTCCGCCACATTGCCCAGGGGCCAGCACGGAGATGGGAACCCCTGTCTGAAAATATGACCGCCGTTACGCACATGTGCGGACTCATGCGTGCCGTCCCCGCCAGTTGGAGTTTCGGGGACGACCCCGGTGGCAACCTAGCCCCCTAGAAAGGTGAGAATTCCTCACTTTCAGGGGCTGTTGACGTCGGAGCCGTTGCCGCCGGTTTTCATGTCGGTGTGGGGACATGGCCCCATTTCTAGAGAATCCCGTCCCCTATCTATAACTATACTCTGATCTCGCTCACTGCCCCTATGCTCTCCTCTCCTGCCTTCTCCTATAAGTCTATGAGTCAGTGCTTTACATAGTTCTGTATCTAGCTTCATCTAGTGGTTAATTATGATATGACATTAACTCTTTGTATTCTGAATATTTCCCATAATGTCACATAAACTACTCTTCAATTTGTGACAAGATACATTTAAACTCACACCTTGAAAACTTTGTAAATGGGGTATGACACTGAACTTAAATTTGATGCAATTTCAAGCCATGTTCCTTTTTTGGGGGCACAATTTAACGGAAACAATTCGAAGTGTCATTTTGGGCATGATTGGCGGTGTGTTTCTCGCTGGTGAAACCACGCTATCAATCCTCACAGGTTCCTCAACAGAAATAGAGAATAAGCAGGAGAATGTCGTATCAAGTCCAGAGCTTTATCGTAGAAATGATCTGTGCATCAATGTGTGACTTGTTCCACACATCATAGAATCCCTTCAGTGCAGAAGGAGGTCATTCAGCCCATCGAGTCTGCACCGACCCTGGGGAAGAGCACCCTACCTGGGCCCACAGCCCCACCCCATCCCCGGAACTCTAACTAACCTTCTGGACACTAACGGGCAATTTATCATGGCTAATCCACCAAACGTGATTAGCTTTGGACTGTGGGAGGAAACCGGAGCACCCGGAAGAAACCCAAGCAGACTCGGGGACAGAGTGTAAACTGCACACATACAGTCATCCTAGCTGGAATTGAACCTGGGTCCTTGGTGCTGTGAGTCAGCAGTGCTACCACTGTGCCACCGTGCCGCCCCATATCAGTGCCATTCTCTGTCCAGGAACCATAGAGTTGCAGGCCTTCCCACACGGCCCAATATCACCGGAACCAAATCCTGGCATCCACATACTTCATCGACACTCGAGGCACAGTAGAACATCCTTGACTTCCAGTGTATTTAATTCCTGGTGACATGCCAGTCACATGCAGCACTCACCACACCAGCAACAAAAGCATCAGCAATCTGTAAAGGGTTTCTTCAATGGCCCATTTGGAACAGTGTCTTGCACCAGGTCCCAGTGCGTCTTCTTTATTCAAACTGGATTGCCTTCTGGACTCGCACATCTCTGAGCCCGGTGTTGCAGGACCCAGGTATCTTAGAAATAATTGTGCTTCTTTCTGGCTACAGAAAAGGAAAAGCAGCCTCCAGGTATTTGCAGCCACCAGCAGGTGCAAGCATCAAACACAGCCTGCAGCTGTGAAGTGCTGTCACAACTAACATGGCCAATTCCTTACGAGCAATAGCCTGCAGCTGTGAATCGAGAGGCTGCTCGCAGTCAAAGGGAGTGATATTCAGCATAGAACCAAGAGCAGAGCTCTGTCCTGGAAGTGTTTGGTTGGACAAACAGGCAGCAAGCAGATGTAGATTGGATTGGATTGGATTTGTTTATTGTCACGTGTACAGAGGTACAGTAAAAAGTATTTTTCTGCAAGCAGCTCAACAGATCATTCAGTACATGGGAAGAAAAGGGAATTAAACAGAATTCAAGAAAATACAAGAAAATACATAATACATAATAGGGCAACACAATATATACAATGTAACTACATAAGCATTGGCATCGGATGAAGCATACCGGGTGTAGTGTTAATGAGGTCAGTCCATAAGAGGGTCATTTAGGAGTCTGGTGACAGTAGGGAAGAAGCTGTTTTTGAGTCTGTTCGTGCGTGTTCTCAGACTTCTGAATCTCCTGCCCGATGGAAGAAGTTGGAAAAGTGAGTAAGCCGGGTGGGAGGGATCCTTGATTATGCTGCCTGCTTTCCCCCGGCAGCGGGAGGTGTAGATGGAATTAATGGATGGGAGGCAGGTTCGTGTGATGGACTGGGCGGTATTCACGACTCTCTGAAGTTCCTTGCGGTCCTGGGCCGAGCAGTTGCCATACCAGGCTGTGATGCAGCCCGATAGGATGCTCTCTATAGTGCATCTGTAAAAGTTGGTAAGGGTTACTGGATACCCCAGTAATGGGTATCCACAATATATAAAGATGGCTTGAAGGTCTCACGGCCACTCCCACCCCCAAGAGATGACTTGTGTGTGGCCCAGGTATATATTTTTTGATTGGCACACACTACCATGAAGTTAAGAAGGAACATTGATATCAAGTACAAATTGAGTGAGACCACACTTTACTCCATTAACAACTGGGACTGGAAAAAAAGACTTGCCATTTACAACTCCAGAATTTCCCAAAGTCCTCCTCAGTCAATTGAATACTGTCAAAGTATAGCTGCTGTTTAGCAAAACATGTTCTTAAACCAAAATCTCATCTCTTTGTCGTTAAAATTATAGATAAAGTGCGCATAAAAGACCCACAAGCGTTGCCCTGAGAGTGCATAATTAGCCCCAGGCTTTTCAGCCTTTCCTGATGAAAAGAGAAAATTGAAGAGTAACCTATTAGTTGTTACGCACAGTAAAGACACATCGGCCAGGATTTTACATGTGTGTTCACCGTGGTACAAACTGCAATGTGGGCACAAAGATCCCATGAGACCCAGTGACCGAGAATCTTGCCGGTGAGATCTTGTGGTAAGATTGTCCCCGCCCCTCTCCAATGATGTAACAGGTTTCCTGCCCTGATTGGTCAGGAACCACAATTAAATAAATTATGATATCATTAAATGGTTTCCCCGCGTATGTCATCCCCCAACATTGGAATCTTTGGTGACGTTGGTGAGTTTTTCTTTATTTAAAAGCACAAAGTCTATTCTTGTCTCTCGAAAGCTTACTGATTATACATAGTTGGGAAGGGAGCAGGGTTTTCATCTGTTCTCACTCACCATGCCTGGAGCATGACGATCTTCAAAATTATGAAGCTTTTTGATAAGGTAGAATGTTGGACATAGAAAGATGCTTACGCTTGTCAGACTCCAAACTGCGGCCCAGAATGTTAACCAATAAATCAACGTTGATTTCAGGAGAAAGTTCTTTCCCCAAATGGTATTATGAAAATGGAACTCACTGCCAGAACGAGTAGTTGAGGCAATAAGACATTGATACATCTTAAGGGGAGGCTAGATTAGAATAGGAGTAAGAAAGGAAAGGGAAGTCATGCTAATTGGATTAGATGAAAAGGTGTGGGTGGTGAATCATGTGGAGCATTATTATCCGTTGGGATAAGTAGTCCCTTGTGTGCTGTAGATATGTACACAATTCTTCTGTTTAATATTAAACTTCATGAATGTACACTAAATAATGTTAATTATTTCATGCCCATCCCCAAAATAAGAACCAGTTTTAACACCATTTAGCAAATAAAATACTCTCCTTCCAAGCAGTTCCTGCCAGCTTGCTGAAATCAGCAAGAGTGGTTGCCATTGTTTGATAAATCTGTTTAATTAACGTCGCTGAGGGAATTTGAGCTGTTTAAGAAATGCATAAAACATATTTCCCCCTCAAAATGTCCATCATTTAAAAGTAGATTTATTTCAGAAAAGCGATATTCAAAATGTGGGTCCTCACCATCAAATACCAGCAGATGACAGGAAAGGAATGGTTAATATATTTCTACTCACCGAAAATAGGGAGGTTAGGTGGGTCAGAATGAAACGGCGGTTGTCTGCTCCTTTATTATTCTGCAACTCTCGTTGGAAGTGTGTGTGTGGCCAGGAAAGATAAAGCATTCAAAGAACTGCACTTCAAACGCAAAAGGCTTGTGACACTTGAGATTCCATTTGGCTAGCTCTGGCATGAGTTGTCATTTTCAGCAGTGGAAAAAAAAACCTCTCGATTGTTCTCGGAATTTTGTGCCAATAAACCCCATCAAATCATACTTTTTGGTGGCATCTGCACCAGGATAAATGAAAGTATTAAGCTCAGTTTATTTGGAGTCAGACCTTATTGAACAAGGATTCAAGTACTGAAGAAATGTAAATGATCTTTAGGGAACTTGTTGGAAGGTACCAAGTGGCAGATCATCTTGCCCTAGAACTGACTTTCTTGCCAATCTAGCTGGGTGAAGTCCTCATGGGCTGTTGCAAAGTTATTACTCAAGTAGCTTAATTACTGGAACATCACAACTGGGATGTAATTCATTCTGATAACATAGCTAATTGATTCAAGTACGTTATGTACTCCATGTAGCCTTGAAATGATAATCGTGTTGCTGAACTGTTGCATGCTGGATGATAAAGGGAGGAAAGGATTTCAATGCTCAGACAAAGCAATAAAAGAAATAAGCCAAGCAAAATTCTTGAAGGCAAGGTCTTTACCATATGCTATTAGACCAAAGGTGGAGGCTGACTTAGAGTGACTTGTGAAGTCCGGAATCTTGGAACCTATCAGCATCTGTAAATAGGCCAGACCAATAGTTCCAGTCATCAAGAACGATGGATCTATAAGGATTTGTGGGGCCTTCAAGGTCACTATAAATCCATTATGTTCTGAACAGTACCCATTACCTCACACTGATGTAAGGTATTGGATGCCTGCGGGATTGGCAGAAGGCCAACATTTCAGCAAAATTGATCTGAGCCAAGCTTACTTATAGATTAATATGAACAAGAAGTCACAGGAAATTCCGACAATTGTGACACATAAAGAACAAAGAAAAATTACAGGAACAGGCCCTTCGGCCCTACAAGCCTGCGCCGATCCAGATCCTATCTAAAACTGTTGCCTATTTTCTAAGGATCTGTATCCCTCCCTACCCATTCATGTATCTGTCTAGCTACATCTTAAATGACGCCATCGTTCCTGTCTCTGCCACCTCGTCCGGCAATGCGTTCCAGGCACCCACCACCCTCTGCAGTGGAGACAGTCAGTGAGTACAGAGACTGGGTTGATTCGGTGTCATTCCCACCACGTGGATTGTACACCACGTGGATTGTAGCAGTCTGGTTAGTCAGTCTGAGTAGCTATAGTAGGATTGACAGTAATGTCGAACCCAAGTTATAGAAGTGTATATAGTTTAATAAACGTGTTGAAGTTATCTCCACGTCTGATCCTTCCTTTGTCAAGTGCACCACAAGGAAGCTGCTTATGCTACACCTAGAGCATAACAATACAGCCACAGTCGCCACATTCCGCTGCCTGTTCGGGTACACAGAGGGAGAATTCAGAATTCACAAATTATCTAACAGCACGTCTTTCGGGACTTGTGGGGGGGAATTGGAGCACCCGGAGGAAACCCACGCAGACACTGGGAGAACGTGCAGACTCCGCACCGACAATGACCCAAGCTGGGAATCGAACCTGGGACCCTGGAGCTCTGAAGTAACAGTGCTACCCACTGTGCTACTGTGCTGCCCATTACTACTGTCAGGTAGTTCAGTCTGCTCAAATGGGAATATCTTCTATTTTGAACAAGTGAACAACACTCCAGTCACTTCCAAACAAATAAGGAAACACATTCAGCGATCCGATATTCTCAGAAGTGATTGATATGGTATTATGAGAAGAGATTGTGAACTAGCGCCTCACCTAAAACCCTACTACTCCAGGAGATTGGGGCTGTCAGTACAGTCAGGATGTCTTCTATGGGGGTTCCAAATGATTATTCTGCCACCATTGAGGAAATGAGCATCAGAGAAGCGACATGAGGGCCATTGCGGAGTTGCAGGCATGAAGGAAATAGCGAGAAGTTATTCCTGGTGGGCTGGAGTGTAAGTGGAAAATGAAGAGAGATCTATAACATGTTCTTCCTGCGTGAAGGTAAGAAACTTGCCACCCCCACCATTAGCACCACTGCAATCATTCAAATGATCTGAAGTGGCTTGGCAATGTTTGCATGTGTATTTTGCAGGACCGTTTGAAAGACACATATTCTTGATAACGGTTGATGCTCGTGCCAACTGGCCAGAGGTCATTGTATAAATCTACCTTATCGGAGGAGACTACTGAGAAGTGTTTTGTATTCCCTGACAATGGTAAGTGACAATAGACCTCAATTTGTCTCACAAGAATTCAAAAGCTCCTTACAAGAGAATAGTATTTAACATATTAAGTCTGCACCATACCACTCTGCTACTAATGGATTTGCAGAACATTTTGTCCAAACTATGAAACATACCTCAAGAACAACCAGGGAACAAGGTTCACTGATCAAACGTCTTAACAAGTTCCTCCTGGACTATGGGAATACTGCACATTCCATGACCAAGACCTCTCCTGCATAACAAATGATGAAAAGACAACTACTTTTGCATTTGATCTGTTCAAACCTCTGCAAATTAAGGAGAGCAAGTACAAATGAAGCAGCAGTAAAGCAAGACAAAGCATAGTTTTGCACCAAGAATAGGGAGATTTGGCTCAGAATTAATCCTCAGGGGAGAAATGGATTCCTGCTACAATCCTTGCGCAGACTACACCTCTCTCCTACACTATCCAGAGATCCTGACCAGAGATGACGTTACCTGGAGGAGACATGCAGACCAATTGCTCGCTGGAAGAATGGTATCGGCGCCTCCCAAAATCCAGATTCGACCCTGCAAAGTCATGACTTGATCTTTGCTACAACCCCAATACTAACAGACATTATTGAGGGAAGCAACACCTCACTTTCTGATCAAATACAGGGACAACCTCCAGTTCCTACGTCAATGCCAGTTAAACAAAACACCGATGGCATTAGTACAAAGACGGAAATGCCAGAGGTTACCACCAGTGTTAACAAGAAGATGCCAGAGATTCATCTCAACCGTTTTGAGAGTGATGACCTCCAGACCATCTGACTTATTGACTATCGTTCATGCTGAACATGTTTTCAACTTGTTGTGGACGTTCAATTTAAGGGGTGGGGGGAGGAAATGTAGAGGAACGATAGGGGCTGTTTAGCTCACTGGGCTAAATCGCTGGCTTTGAAAGCAGACCAAGGCAAGCCAGCAGCACGGTTCAATTCCCGTAACAGCCTCCCCGAACAGGGGCCGGAATGTGGCGACTAGGGGCTTTTCACAGTAACTTCATTTGAAGCCTACTTGTGACAATAAGCGATTTTCATTTCATTTTTTCAAATGTTATACATTTACATTCATTCTTATTTGCTCTAGTGAAGCTCTGTTGGATTAATGTATTCACTGGAAGTGACATCATACGTCCCAGTGCAGGAAACAGAGAGAGAAAAACAGCCATGTGATAACACACTGTAAATAAAGCTCTGGAATGGGATTCTCCATTGGCCAATGCTGAAATCAGGAAAGGCGATTGGGCAGTGAATCGGTTCTGACGGCAAAAATACTGTGGGTGCCGATTTGATGCCAAATCGCGATTCTCCATCACCTCGACAGCGCGCCAATGCGTTCCGGAATGCACATACAGTAAACAGTGTTTGTATATCATTAGCGGGCCTGACCTGGTATTCTCCTGGGTCTGCGCGATTCTCCTCTTCCGACGGTTCCTGATGATGCTGTTCACGTGTGCTTTTAAAAATTGTGAAACCGGTGGGTGGCAGCTGAGGGAGAGAGAGTGGGTATGGAAAGCTTCCAACATCGGGATACTTTGCTGACAGTTGTGCTGCTGGCTGGGGGGCTTCTGCCCGGGCCGGGGGAAGTAGCGGGGGTTGGTCAGGAGGTGGGTTGTGGGGTCGGGGTGGACGGGCACGGAACACCATTTTTGCAGCCAACAAGACAGCCATGCAGCTGCACACGCCGCGGGTCATATAGGTTTTCTCCCCAGGCCATCTCCTGGGTGCCCTCTGGCCCCAGCCGACACAACAGCCGTATGGACGCCATTCAGCACAACCAATACCATCTTGTTGGCTGAGGTGAGTGTGTGGGGGGATTGTAATGTGTATAGGTGGCTGCAGCTTGTCAGCCTCCCGAGTGTCAATCACGGACCCAGCTAATCCCGTGCCATTTTTGATTGGAATCGGTGTTCCATGCGGCGCCAGTGCTAGCCCCTCTACAGTAATGGAATCGGTCCAGGTGCGGCACCAATTTTGCTGTCGTGCAAGTCCACAAATTTTGCATCAGTGTCAACATTTAGTCTCATGAACGAAGAATCAAACCCCAGGAATATTAAGAACCCATTCCTGACCATGCTTGAGCCATGTCCTTATTAATGCAACCATGTCATAATCCACATTACAAATTGAGCCTGAAGCTCACCACCCTTCTAGTTACACTACCATCTTTGGACATTTATTAGCTCCTTCATTACTTTTACTATTTTCCTCAATCAGAAAGGTCCTTGTGATTTGAAGATATTTCTAATTTTACCTCTATGCCTCTCTCTTTTCTGATCTAATTTTTCCCCGTCTCGATTTCTCTTTCCCTCGTCAAAATAGTGTATATCTTCACCAATAGAGTGAGTTAACCATCTATCCTGCACAGGTACCCTTGCATCCAGAACCAGCCCCAATGCTTGAAGAATCTGAAACCCTCTCTCCTGCTCCATCCATGAATTCAACTACACTGTTTTTCTGTTGCAATACTCAATACTCGTGACATGGAGTATTCCTCAGATTAATCACCTTGAGGTAATGTCTGTTCATCACAGAAAATTACAGTATAGAGGAAGCACATTCGAACCTTTGCGTCTGCACTGGCTCCATGAATGAACAATTCACTTAGTGCGATCCTCTTGCCTTTTCCCCATAACCTTGCTCATTCTTCCTTTTTACCAAACTGTCTAATTCCTGCCTGAACCTAGCAATTGAATCTATCTCCACCACAGCCTCAGTCACTGCATTCCAAACCTTAACCACTCACTGCATAAAATACTTTTTCTTCATGTCGGTTTTGCTTCTTTTATCAATTACTTTAAATCTTTACCCTCTCTTTCGACTCTTTCATGCATGGAAATAATTTATTTCCATCTACTGTGTCCAGCCAACTCACGATTTTGAATGCTGCTATCAAATTACACATCTGCCTTCTCTTAAACAGTCCTGACTCCTGCAATCTCTCTTCATAACTGAAGTTCCTCATCCCTTGAACCATTCTCATGAATCTATTCTGCACTCTCTCCAATGCCTTCACACCCTTCCGAAAGTGCCAAACCTAGAACTGAATGTAATACTTCAGCTGAGGCTGAAGTAGTGACTGACACAAGTTCAACATAATCTCCTTGCTCTTGTACATAATCTCCATATTAATTGAGTCTAGTATGCTGTATGCATGGTTAACCATTCTCTCAACCTGTCCTGCCAACTTCAATGATTTATGCACATATACACCCAGCTCCTGCTGTTCCTGTACCCGTTTTGGAATTGTGCTCTCTAATTTAACATTATTTCTCCATATTCTTGCTACAAAAATGAATCACTTCATATTTCTCTTATTGAACTTCATCTGCCACCAGTCTGCCCATTCCACTAACTTGTCGATGCCCTTTTGAAATTCTCCACTATCTTCCTCGCAGTTCACAATACTGTCAAGTTTCTTGTTATCAGGGCAGCACGGTGGCACAATGGATTAGCCCTGTTGCCTCACAGTGTCCACCCCCCCCACCCTGTGTCTGGTTCCCACAGTCTATTAGCTGCAAGCCATTCATAGCTTTTGAACAGTGCTCTGTGACTGACAGCTTCTACAACAATCTGCAGCTTTGATCCATTCATGTCCCCTCACAGTTCAGTGGCCTAAGTGGTGAAACTCCAATGTTTGTAAACAATGACGACAGCAAAGAGAGGTAAGTGCAGTGAAATCATATGCTTGAGTGATTGGAATGCACTTGGTGCTTGACGTGTTGGAGTATCACGTTTGGATCAGCGGACTTTCCCCCGACGCCCGATTCTCCGTCCCATCGGGGAACGCATTCTGGGCATCCTCAGACAGAGAATACCACCCACTGAGGTTTTCAAGATGGTGAGAGGTTCTGATGGAGTAACTGGGAAAGAAAAAGCCCTTTGGCGAGTGGCCCAATTACTCGATACAGTCAACTCACACTCTTCACACGGGTTCCATTCCCGTGAATTATCAAAAAGAGCAAAACTGTGCATGTTTTTGAATTCAACTCAATTAGATAGGTTCCAGCCGTGAGAGGGCAATCTTGTGGCAAATCAACTGTATACAACAGACAGAAGAGCCTCAGAGTACACATCAGTGAAGAACCTGTCCATCAGTTCAGTTCAAGATCCCATCCCCATAATGTTCCGAACATTCCCACTAAGCTTTTTAAAGAGCTCTCTAAGCTTGACCTATTGTCAGCCCTCTGGTCAAGGTGGAAACTGTCGAATTGTGATGGAGAAAGAGAGGGCATCTCAACATGAAAAAACTGCAGATACCCAAACATTACTCACACAATGGACGATGTGGTGTACACAGAGTATAAAGCGCAAGTAAGCAAAAACACGAACCAGGAAGGCATGAATGGTGAGATTTTATATTTTGAGATAATTGGAAAAATCTGTTGGAAATAATTATAATTGGAGAATATGTTTCAGAGTTGTTAGAATATCAAGTGCCCTATTTGGAAAGGTAGTGAAAGCTGATGCCATAAGAAATTTTAAAAAAGGGAAGTTAGACAGACAATTCAGATGAGGAGCTTAAGGTTGTCAAAAAGCAGAGATGTGGGCCTATGCCCAATTATTCTTTAAAAGAGACAACATAGACATGAAAGCTGCATGGTGCAGTTTTGTACTGCAAACTTCTACAATGATAAACTTCAGGTGAACATGGTTACATTGGTGAAATAGGTGAAGACATGGCAGATACAATGAGGCAGAAAATGTGAAGTGATGCATTTTGGTTGAAAGAACAAAGAGAGGAAATATGAACAAAATGGTAATGTTTCAAAGTGGGTACAGGTGATATACATCTACATCTTTTGCTATCACATTGCTATCTCTGGTATACCCTAAGGGTGTACTCCTTGGTCCATCCAATTCCTTATTGCCATGCTGTGCATCATTGACATCATCCAAAAACACAGCACTCTATCACCTTGCCCGATCCCTCCACTATCTCCAAATGAGCAAACGGCTGGTTCAGCATCTAGTTGTAGATGAGCAGAAATTTCCTTCGGGTAAATACTGGGAAGACTGAAGGACCTTCCAGTCCTTCTGATGTGAATGAAGATTTCAATGGCTCGCCAGGCCTGCTGCAGGAGAGCTCTTGGCTCAGAGGTTGAAAAATTCTGGTTATTGTTTTGGTCCCTGTCCCAAATTCTATTTCCTAGCCACCAATTTTAATCCTCTTCCTGACACCTGAGTTTGAACTAACCTGCTCACAATCTTGATGTCATATTTGACCCCAAGATGAACAAATTATTACATTTTTAAAGTAAAAATACTCATTCGTTCTTAATTTCCACCATAGGTGCAAGACGCTGTATTCATGTAGCATCTATTTCATGTTAAACTGAGAATACGTCTTCCTAAGACAAAAAATTCGGCAAAGTAACAGTGCAGTACATGAGTTCAAATTTTAACTGTTTTCTGAAAGCAAAATGTTGGTGACCTCTTTCAAAGTCTTCATATTTTAAGCTCCTGCCTCCATGGTCAAGTTTTGTTTGATCACATTCATCTGGAAATACATGAATTAAGTGAACTTAAACATCTAAAATGAATGTTCGAATATTCCCCTCAAATATTTTGAAATAGACATTCTCTGTGCTTCTTTCCCTCTTCTATTTTTTAACTGGCTTCTCGTCTCATAGGTGTTAATCCTTCCTGGCAGTATGCCTCCCAATGAGTCAGCTATTTAGAGATAATGATCTTCTCATGGTGACAGAGGTGTATAGATTATCTAGGGTAATCAATCATTTTTGAACTACTTGACAGTGAAAGATAGAAAACTTGCATTTATGCCTTTCAGATCTTAGGATGCCCCAAAATGCTGCGGCCAATTAGTACTTCTGAAATGTAATCACTTTTGTAATAAATGTACTGTAGCCAGATTGTGCACAAGAAAGCCCCACGTAACATCAATGAGGTAGATCATCTGCATTATTTTTTTTCATCAATTTTGGTTGTGGAATAAGTATTGACTGGGATACCTACTCGATGTTTTGACATACTCTCGCAGCAAGTTAGATGAGCAGATCATTTATTTTTCATAGTAAAGGTTGAGGGATAAGTGTTGACCAGGGAACTGGAAAACCCTCTTTTTTTTGAAGAGTACCAGAAAACTTTCATGTTCACCCTTGGAGGGAAGATGAGCCATAGTATCATAGCTTAGCCAAAAATTAACCTCACCAAATGTGCAGCATTCAATCATTAGTGCAATGACATTGGATTGTGTGCTTAAGATTCTGGAGTGAGGCATTAACCCATAACCTGCCAAATGCTACCATTGAGCCACAGATCTAGATCATGTACTTTCTCTGGCAATAAAATTGACACAATTGTTTTGTTTGAAAGTTGATGCAATTTTCAGACGATACAATTGACGTTAATTTCATTGTGCAGTATTTCTCTTTGACGCATTCAGACTGAGAAAAAACATGAAAAAGCTGGAAACACTACCGACCCTGCACTCCTTTCCTCCCTGCCTCAAAAGCTGAGGCATTTAAAATCGTCTTTGAGCACTTTGTTTCTTCAGCATTTATACCCTGAGGCCACAACCTATGTCGAAGCCTGAAGCTGAAGTAGATATTCTTCCTGAACCTATCATTCAGTCAGCTGAAGACAGTTGTCTCATGTGCTTGCAATTCCCAGGCTGTCAGCCTGAGCATGTGCACCATGGCTTAGCCTATGCCTGTAAGACACTCTTTTTGCAATAAGTCAAAGGGTATCTGAAGTAAACACAAAAGAGGAGTCCGAAATTTATTCAGCAGGAGTATTAACACAGGACCCGGTTATGCATCTGAGTCCACCTGTTATACAAGTGCTGGTTAACTCACAACCAATCAGCCCTACAGAACAATCATCCCCAGCTGGAGGAGTCCCATGCTGGGTAATAACCCCCACCCCGCCCCCCGCGCGCGCAAAGTCCCAAAACTCACAAAACCGACCATGGAGGAGAGGACAAAGAAAAGAAACCAAGAACAAAGAGGACAAAAAAAGTACAATAAACCATAATGGCCCAACAAGGCGCCACAAAAACAAGGGAACAGGATGGACCAGCATATACCACACTGAACATTACATCCGCCCCAACACCTCCACTAACCATACAAAGGGCAAAGCTGCTAACAGTCAAACCTGGGGATGGTACGCATTTGGGGTGGGGTGGGGTGGGGAGGAGAACGGGTGGGGTGGGGAGGAGAACGGGTGGGGTGAGGGGAACGGGTGGGGTGGGGAGGGGAACGGGTGGGGTGGGGAGGGGAACGGGTGGGGTGGGGTGGGGAGGGGAACGGGGGGGACGGGTGGGGTGGGGAGGGGAACGGGTGGGGTGGGGGGGAACGGGTGGGGTGGGGAGGGGAACGGGGGGTGGGGAGGGGAACGGGTGGGGTGGGGAGGGGAACGGGTGGGGTGGGGGGGAACGGGTGGGGAGGGGGAGGGGAACGGGTGGGGAGGGGGAGGGGAACGGGTGGGGGGGGGTGGGGAGGGGAACGGGGGGGGAGGGGANNATCGGGCAACGCCCAACAGTTCACCCCATATAACCCAAAATCGCTCACCACAGCGCAACCTATAAAAATAAAAGTGGGCAATTTACCACACCCACTGAACACTCAGGACGCCGTCAACCCAGAATGTATACAGTACCAATTCAATCAGGCACATCACACAATAAAAAATACAGGGTCCACAACCCCCAGCAATGTCAGCAGGCACAAAACTTGCAGCCATGCGGCAAACAGCAGCACCCAGGTAAAATACCGCTGTAGTCCATCTCGTAGTCCCAAACATCACGAAGTCTTCCAAAATCAACGCCACACTGACAAACTCTAAATTACATTTCAAAAGGGCAGCAGCCAGCTCCAGTAAGGACTCCCCAGTTAACCATTCTGCCACATGCAGCAGGCACCGTGAAAAGGCAGCAAATGGAAACGGACAAAAGCGTTGTCCGACCATCACCAGAAATCACCCTGATGACATCACGACTGGTACTGCCAGCTACATCATACCCTAGAGCTCTCCCAGCTCATGCACTCCACAAACCGGCGCCAACCCCTGGACCGGCGCTCACCTGCCGTTTCAATACAGTTTCCAAAGAAGAGTCTCACACAGCAACGAAAAGTCTGAACTTCAGTCCACACACATAAAAAATAACTTTAGGGACAGGCGGCACACAGCTCCAATGAAGTAAACGGCAAAGGGGGTGTCCGAAGAGCTCTTAATAAAGACGTTTATTCAGCATAACAGGTATTTAGTCAGGACCCAGTTACACATCTCAGAGTCCTCACTCCTTTCTGTCAGCTGCTACGGCAGCTGACCCGTTACACCAGTGCTGGTTCGTTCCTTGTCCAATCAGGAAAAGGGAACAATCTTCCCAGCTGGATGAACCTCAGGCTTGTTACATGTAGGTTGCATTTCTCTGAGTTCCTGCTGCTTTTGGCTGTAACCCTTTCTGCAGACCTGGAGTTTTGGATGTTGGTTGACTTTTGTTTGGACTTTGCAACCTGGACTGAGGCAAGGGAGAACACTGCTGCAACCAGTTGGATGAAGGGGAAGGGAAGCCTGCTGCTACAAGTTGCTAGCGGTGGGGAGAGAGGGGAGAACCTGCCTGACTGTACCTGCCACACCTGGGACTATGCATCTACTGTGTACTGATGCCAGTACTGTGGGAGCGGCAGGACGGCGGCTCGATTTACTGTGTAACTGATGTTAGTTTTTGTCTTACTGTTAGGGAACTGTATGTTTGCTATTGTATTCCTGTTGTTTATTATTTTTGTGCCTAGTAGCTGAGAGCTCGCCAGCTGAGGCCTGTCATGCTTTTGTGCACTGGGGGTTCAGGGACGCTCCTGGTGTTGGTGAAAGGGAGGGGTGTTTTCTCTCTCTCTCCTCAGCCGTGTTTTACCTGTCCTTTTTTGGAGGACTGCATTGCTTATGGGCACCTTTCCACTGACCTGGGCTACTGCTGGAAGCGGGGGCGGGGGGGGGGGGGAGCGTGTACTGCCTTGCGTGTTGGTGCCTTTGCCTTTTTGATCGTTTGTTGGGATTCGTTTTCTGACTTTTTTAGGTTACCCTGTATTTTGACTTGATTTCCTTTGTAATGGAACTGTTTTTGGGTTGAAATGTGCTCCCTCTTGGAAGGGCAGGGGTTCGCTCTCTCTCTCTCTCTCTCTCACTTCCTCCGTGCCCTGCATTGGTGTGTGGTTTTTCCGGTGTCGAAGCCGCTCGTTTGGCGCCTTTCTGCTGATGTTGGGCTACCGTTATGACAGGACACCAGCGTGTCATTTTCCGGTGATCTGTGCTGCTCGTTTGGGTGCCTTTCCACTGATGTCGGACTACCATTGGCGGGTGTGGGGTATTAGTGTGTGCCAGCTTGAAAGCTAATTGTTTAGTTTTCTTGTTGATTCATTTGTTTCTGTTTTTAGTGCACTGTGGACGTTTTTAGCATATTGCTGATTGTTTTGTATTCGGTTGTGTTCTTCTGTATTATGGAGTTGTTAATAAACTCAAAATATATATAAGTGTCCTTTCTTAGGCTGTAATGGTTTGTTTTCCCACAGGATTTCAAAACAAGTTGGAGCATGAAGTTTGGACAGTTTTCCGAGGTAAACTTTGAAAGTAAAGGGGCTGGAGTCTCCAATTCTGGAGCTATGTCCCCACGCTGGCGTGGGAACTGTGGCATTTTACACCAGAAAAAAATGGCTCAAAACGTCCATCGATTTCCCCATTTTCCTGGGCGCCAGCATGCCGGCAGCGTAGAGCACCCGGCTCGAGCTGCCGATATGCCTCGGAGAATTGCCGGGTCCGTGGCTGCGCATGCGCACGGCGGCGGCCTGCAGCGGCCACGCAGTGCTACATGGCGGCGACCACTTGTGGACCCGACCCGTGAAATAGACCCTGCCTTCGACCGGCTCGTGCGCCCTGGACCACACCCCCACAGTGCCCCCAGCCCCGAATAATGTCCCCCCGCCCGCTGACCAGCCCTCCCCTGACTGTGGCAGCGCTGGACTGAGTCCGCAGCAGCCATGCCAAGTTCCCGACGGGTGAGACTACATGTGTCCTACGCTGTCGAGAACTTGGTCGATCGGGGACGGAGCATCGGGTGGCGGGTCTCAGATCCCCGGCTAACCACTGTGCCGCCTGCCACCTGTGAGGTGTAAAATTGAGGCTGTCTACTAATGTGAGTGTAGCATGTCGTAGTTGAGAAGGGGGAATTTGGATATATGTTGAGTATATGCAAGAACATAATTTCTGGGGTGGTAAAAATGGGGACATCTTATTTGCTGAGACGACTTATTTGTTGTGCTTTACAGTAATTAAATGACCCAAGGTACTTCAAAGAAGCATTACAGTCGATGACACAAAGCTACTAAGTTGGAAGGCCAAAATTTGGTTAAAAAGCAAGGTTTTATAGTGTCTTCAAGGAGAAAAACATGAACTAGAGCAGTGTGGGAAGTTCTTGGAGCAACTGAAGGCACGACCACCAATGGTGATTAGGGATGTTCAAGAGGCTAGAATGTGATGAGTGCATGCATCCTGCTGAAGTTTACAGAGATAGGACTGGCCAAGGCTGTGGAGGGATTTGAAAACAAGAATTTGAATTTTGAAATCAAGACATTGCTTGATCGGAAGGCATTGTCGGTCACAGGGCTTGGTGTGAGTTAGGAACCTTAGAGCAGAGTTTTAAATGATCTCAACTTGACAGAGAGTAGAATGCAGGATAACAGCCATGTGTATGTTGGCAGTTGAAGTGCAATACGGGAAAGTGAAGTGTTATTCCCTTTGGCAGGGAGAACAGAAAATCAAAATTCTAAAAATGGGAAGACTGCTGAATGCAAATGTATTTGGATGTTCTCGGTGTTCCTGTGTATGATTCATAAAATGTTAGCATGAATTGTAACAAAGAATTAAGAAGGCAAATAGAATATCGACCATGATTGCAATGGGGATGGAGTATAAAAGCAGTGACGTCTTGTTACAACTCTGGACAGGCGCCGGAATGTGACGACTAGGGGCTTTTCACAGTAACTTCATTGAAGCCTACTCGTGACAATAAGCGATTTTCATTCATTTCATTTCATTCTGCATTGGTGAATACCATTTTGGTCTCCTTACTTTCAGAGGGATTGGCAGCAGCTCAGAGAAGGTTCACTAGTCTGACTTCTGGGATGAAGGGATTATTTTATGAGGAAAGGTTGAGCAAGTTGGGCTTATTCTCATTATGATTTGGAAGATTGAGAGATGACCTGAATGAAACATTCCCTTCATCAACTTTCTCCATTACTATATGAAAGAATCAGCTGGATTAGTTGGGCACGATCTGTTTTAGAAATCTGTGCTGGCTACCATTAACTATCTCAAACCTCTCCAAGTGCCTTTTTATATATTTTTTTGGAATTATTGAGCTGAATTATTTGGTCCCCCAGTCGTGTGTTTCTCGACGGCTGCCATTCCCTGGCAATGGGATTCACTACTCCTGCCGCTGTTGTATTTTATATTTTCCCCGTGTCTTGACTGTGATAGAGAAATATAAACATGATTCATTAGGTAAGCAAAACTGAACTTTATTTCCGAATTAGAACTGACTGCTAGCAGTAAATGGCTGAGACTTTTGAAGTCGGAAGGCAGTCAAATACAAACTGCTGAGTCCGTCCCAAGTCTGCGGTATTACAGAAAAAGAAGGCGATTCTTATACATTATAGGATCAAGATAACATGAATACAACTTGGTTAGGAATTTGATCGAAAGTAAAACATAAGTAATAATCGTTACAATGGCGTCACCTTGCTGACCTTTAGGGGACTTGAGTTTCATATCATTATCTTGTCTTTGTTTTAAGAAAGGGAAGAAGTTGTTTAGGAACAGGAAGAAATAGTTGTTCAGCTTGTTATGTATTAAGACTGCTTCTAGTTTCAAGCCTTATCTAGACTCTCAGAGTCACCCAGTTCCCAGGACATGCTGTCTCTGTATTCTGTGCCTTAGGTTATATGAAATCAGTTTAAATTCACTTGTACCAAGAACACTTGACTACTTTTCCCATCATGCCATTATTTGCTTCACACAATACCACACTCCCCCCTTTTGTCATATCATGACAACCAGCTAAATAGGTATATATCCATGATTCGTTTGAAAATGCATTTACACAAGCAGGCAAGCAATCCTATCCCTAGTAGCATTAGTAGCAGTAGAATAAAGGCCTTCAAGATCGAATTAAATAATCCATGACCCAACCACCCTAGCCAACCCGGCGGGTTATAGTCGTGAAATTCACTGCCAATTTCTTGAATTTGAGCAGCCTGTTTCTTAATATGGTCGGCCAGGTTAGTGATATTTTCAGAGCCATCTGGAATGTAAGTACAGCTCTCTTGGCCTATGATAGCGCACGTTCCTCCCTGCGAGGCTAACAGATAATCCAAAGCCAGTCGATTTTGTAATGCCACGGTCCGGACAGCCACTAGCTCAGCTGAGACCTCGGCCAGTGCCTGTCCAGTGTCCCTGGCTTCTGTTGCCGTTACGTTTGCCAGATTTTCCAATGCTGAGGCCATGTAGATCAGTTCGTTGAATGCCTTGCCCGTTCCGTTTTCGAAATTGTTCTTTTTGCTCGCTAGGGGGAGTGCTTGAGGGTGGATAGGTGACGCATTTGGGGTATGACATTGTAGGCTGTAAAATCATCAGCTGATGTCATCCAGGGGATTGTATTGGTAGGTTGCATCTACTTTGCCCCATTAACTTTCCTTTCCCTGTTTTACTAAAACATACGGAACCTTGAACATTATACGAGTGGACAGTGAAGGAGGGTGGAGTTAAGGCATGATTATAGGTAGGTTGATACGAAGCTGAAAATGTAGTCATGTCATAGCCAGCAGATCTCCATATTTTCATATTCCCCCTATCTCTCCTGATGCCTGTTTGATTTTGTCGTAAAATCCATTCAACTGTTTCTCCGGTATGAAAGGGGAGGGATTGGAGAGGTATTCCTTCCCTCGAATGGACGGGGATATGGATACAAACCCAACACTTGCCAATATTCAATTTTTCGGCGTAAAGATATGACATATGTGAATAGGTATTGGAAGGCAGGTCTCGTTTAGTTCGTTTTTTTTACTACCGAGTGGCCATCAAGGCTAAGTAGTCCAGAAAGTCCAAAAATTATACTGAAGATCTTCATCCTGTGTTCTCGTCTGGGTTGGAGACTATCTTCTTGCAATCGGATAGATGTATCCAACTTGAACGTCCTTCAAGTTTGACCGAAGTTGGCGTCGTCAGTAGTACGAGGAATGGTCCGCTCCAGCGTTGTCCTAGTTTCTTTCTGTCCCAGTTTTTTACCAACACGTGGTCTCCGGGTTTGACAACTGGATATCGAAGGACGGCTGTCCCTGTCGTTACTGGGAGATGTGCCTGTTTTACCTGTGAGTGAAGAAACTTCAAAGAAAGTGTAATTGCATCAAATAGTTCTGCATTTGTTCCCCCGTCACATGGAGGTCTACTCCCTCTAGAGATTTTTCATGGGCATCCCAGGGAGTCCTCATTGGCCGACCATAGACTATCTCTGCAGCTGACAGTCCGGTCCGCGAATGGGGAGTCAGTCGCATGTGAAACAGTGCCAAGGGTAATACTTTTAGCCAATTTTACCCAGTTTCTTCAGTTAATTTAGATAATTTTTCTTTTAAAGTCCCATTGGCTCTTTCCAGAATTCCTGCTGCCTGCGGGTGATACGCGCAGTGCAGTTGCTGTTTAATTACAAGAGCTTTGCACAATTCAATATTGATCCGAGCTACAAAATGTGGTCCATTGTCTGAGCTCACCATTTTGGGTACCCCAAAACGAGGAATGACTTCCGTTAACAACAACTTCACTACTGTATGTGCCATACAATTAGTGGTGAGGAATGCTTCAATCCATTTACTAAACACATCGATTATTACTAAACAATATTTATAGCACTGTGCTTTTGGCAATTCGATAAAATCAAGCTGTATACAAGCAAAAGGATCATCTGGCAAGGGGGTGGTTCCCGGAGGACATTTAATACCTTTACCCTTATTATGTTTATTATGTTTCATGCAAATGACGCATCGATCCAGCCGCGTTTGCACTGCTGTATTCAAATCTGGGTGCCACCAAGTTTTTAGGAGTAGCTGTACCACTCCCTCCTTGCCAAGATGGGTACAAGAATGCAAATAATCAACAAGTAACGGCAATAAAGAATTCGGAATACAAACTTGACCAACTGGAGTCAGCCAGAGGTCTCGTGTCAAGGAGTGCGAACACCCCATTGACTTCCATAGAGTTCGCTCAGAATCAGAGGCGTCCCTCTGCAAATTTCGAACTTCAGCTATCTCTGGCATGCCCTTCGTCCGTAATCCAGGTACCTGGTTTAAAGCCTGATTAGCCCCACTGGGAACAATTAAAGAGGTTGATGAAGCTGCAGTTTTAGCAGCTGAATCAGCACGGGCATTTCCTAATTGAACAGGAGAGTCACCCTTCGTGTGCGCAACACATTTAATAACTGCCAATTGACGGGGAAGCTGACTAGCATCGAGGAGATTTTTAACCCAAAGAGCATTTTGAATGGGAGTTCCCGTAGAGGTGAGAAAACCTCGCTGTTGCCAGAGGCGACCAAAATCATGGGTCACGCCAAAGACATATCTAGAATCAGTGTAAACATTAGTACTTTTGTCTGTGGCCAAAATACATGCTCAAGTAAGGGCGAATAGCTCGGCTTTTTGTGCAGAGACAGGGGTTTGGAAGGCTGCTGCTTCCTGCACGTCGGTGTCGGTTACCACGGCATATTTCGACTGTGGGACGCTAAATGGGGAAATGGAAGAACTGCCATCAACATAAAAAATTAGATCTGGATTATCAATAGGCCTGTCTGTTAAATCCGGGCGAGGTGCAGTAAGGAAGTGATTCCGAAGCAAACAATCATGTGGTGGGTCTTCAGGGTTATCGGGGGGCTGTTCGAGGAACACAGGAGGATTTAAGGTTGAACAATAATGAAAAGAGAGGTAGGGGTTTTGCAATAGTACTGGTTGGTGAAGGGTTAGATTGGAGGCTGCCTGTGCTAACAAATGGACAGCAGTAAGAATTTGGGTGAAAAGGTCTGTCATACATAGGTCGTGTGCTGGGGCGATAGCCAGGGCATTTTTCAGGGTAATAAAAGATTGCTTTGCTGAATCAGGTAGTTCAAACTTAAGAGGAGCATTTTGAGAGGAGTACGGAGTTAATTCTTTAGTATATACAGTAACATTTGGAATCCATTGTCTGCAAAAGTTGACTAACCCTAAAAAAGGCTTGCACCTGCTTGGGCGATGTAGGAATTGGGGTCTGCAGTATAGGAGTAATGCATTCTTGAGTAAGGGAGCGATCAGTAGCACTTATTAGGACATCCAAAAATTTGACCTGTTGTTGGCCTTTATGAACTTTAGCGGGCGGGATCACGTATTCCCATGAATGGAGACGGATGAGCAGGTAAAAGGTGTCACGTTGGTTAGCGATGAAATCAGGGCTGGCAAGGAGTAAGTCATCAACATATTGAATGATGGTGGAGCCACCAGGGGGCGGTAATGTTGCTAACTGGGAGTGCAATGCCTGTGAGAAAAGGGTTGGAGAATGAATGAAGCCCTGTGGAAGTCGAGTCCAAGTGTATTGCGTCTTCTTAAATGCAAAGGCAAACAAATACTGTGATTCAGGGGCGAGGGGTATCGCAAAAAAGGCATGTTGCAAATTAACAAGGGTAAAAATAGTCGATTCCGGTGGGACATTGCTAAGGATTGTCGCTGGATGTGGGACAATAGGATGTAAGGGTTCAACTATCTGATTAATAAGCCGGAGGTCTTGGACAAAACGCCATTCGGATGGTCTTCCTATCTTAGGAACTGGAAGAATCGGGGTATTACAGGGGGATTGGCATGGTATCAGAATTCCCTGTTGAAGGAACGATTGAATCATGACCGAGACTCTTTTTCAGCCTCGGGACGCAAAGGGTACTGTGAAATAGAGGGCAAGGGCATATCAGGTTTGACTCTAATAACAACAGGAGGGACATTAGTGAGACCAACTTCGTGTTTGGAGGCTGCCCATAAATCTGCGGGTAGTTCAGGAGTCGTAGATTGGGTTGAATGATGATGGTGCAGTGTGCCAATGAGGACAAATGGGCGTTTAAAATATTCTAAAGTGCCTGCGGGTAGGGTTTGACTATCATTAAGGAAAGGATCAGCTTGTCCTCTTAGTGCAGCTGCCAGAAATCTCAAGGACTTGGCATTGTAGCCTTCATTGACAGAAAGGGTCACGTGGGGTGATACAAGTCTCGACTGACGCCATAGGCTGTGGGGTAAATCGACAAGAAAGGCAGACCCTTCTTTTGTCTTGGTAAATGCTCTCCAAATCGGGCGAGCATACTGTATGATCGTAGCAAAGAGTAACATGTGGATTGGGAATATCTAAGGGAGGTGAAAAGTGTGAGGGATCAAAATCAATCGACCACCACTGTGGAGTAGTGAATAGGGGAAAGTTTCAAAGCTGGGCCTGCGGGATAGGTGATATAGTAATGCGGTTATCAAGGCTTGGGTCACTATATTCTCTCATCTGGACTCTATAGGGTGTTTTAAACAGTGGTACTCAGGGTTAACGTTAGCTGCCAGCATAGAACACAGAGCAATCAGGCGCAGGCACAGAAGTTATTAAATTCTGCAGCTGGTGACCTCGTATTTGAGACAGTTCTATAAACATACCATTATCAATGCATGTATTACCGCTCTGAATTTGCAGTGTCTAATCAGCAACTTTCTAATCAAGGTGGATAGCCTAACTTGGTTCTTTTCCATATGCGCATTCCGTTTTCAAGACTTGTCAATTCTATACTCAATTTTAATTCTTTATCCTGCCAGCTGGCTAACAAGGAGGCATCCTTCAATTTTGGACAATATTCCCTCCATAGAGCAACTAACTTTTTAGCAGTTGACGCCCTATTATTTTCCTAAATCACTTGTTGAGCTTCTATTACTGTTGATAGGTCTTTAGTTGTTCACACAGCGTTTGCAGTACGCTGCCATTTAAAAAAGTTGTATCTAAAGTTTTACCCATTGCACACTTTGTCTGATGCTAGATGGTCCTTCCGATTACAATTTTAACAATTGATTAAGGAAATTACGTGTGTGATGTTTTATGTCAGGGTCCGCACGATTTTTGCCCTGTTTATGTGTTATTAAGCAGAGTTATCCGCATCTGCAGGAGATTATAATTTAAATGACGGAGTAATCGCGCTCCGTACAAACCAATTAACAGCTCGAAGGTGACACTGTAAAGGTTCTATGCCACCCGCCTTACAAAGTTAACGGGAACCTTTTATCGCAAAGGTTTCAAGTAATAACAAGGACCATGTTGGCATCGATATCTCTTTACCTCTTTCAAATCATCGCAGCTTGAAACATAATTTTTAAAGTCAAAGTCTGAAAAATGAAATATGAATTCTTTCCCTCTCTCTCTTATCTATCTCTCTCCCTCTCTCCATAACTCTGTCTGTCTTTGGAACTCTTGTTGCTCTTTCTCTTTATCTGCTTACCTCTCCATCTCTGCCTCTCCCTGACTCGCTCTCTTTCGCTATCTCTAACAGTTCCTGTCTCTGTCGCTGGCTCTCTCTCTCTCCTTCAATCTCTTCCTCTGTCTCTCTTTCTCTCTCTTGGATTCAGCCCTTGTCCTTGCGGACAAATTTTGAACAAAAATTTTTCATTCTCTTTCGAAAACTTTATCTGTGTTATTCCATTTAAGTCAATTTGCACTGATTAATTTTAGAGGCATTAGCTGTTCTCTGAGAAGTATTATTTTTTTTGTCAATTCAAAAAAGACCAACTGTCTGTTGAAATGGTTAATGTTTCCTGCAGAATCTAAGGGGCGGAGAACTTGGCATGATGCCATTTACGTCTTTTCACGCAATCTAAAAACGTATTCATATTTCAATTACTCTTATTCGTAAAGTTACTTTCTTTTAAACTGATATAGTGTGAACTGAACAACTTTGAGAACATTTGCAAGAGGAATTATGAATGTTTTGCCATTAGTTTAAAAACAATTCGAGTACGCATTTTGTTGTCCTTCAGAAGAATCACTTGTTATCATAATAAGGCCAGTACAACATTCCAAGCAGTAGTTAGTTTACATCATCTGATCATCTAAATTTCATTCAAAAGCAATGTTAAGCTTTAGTCATTATTGCCAGCATGCTTCTAAATTGGTAACTTATTAACTTCACTTCTATAATTTCCTTATTGTGGATCTTTTAATCAACACCTTTTAATCAATTATCATGTCTTCCGTAGAGAAGGGTTGTTTGATATTTACGGCTTGCGTCTGTGACCGAGTGCGTGTCGCTAAGGGGGATACGTTAGCAGGAGTTTCATTGGTAATGGGATCAGAAGTGGGAGTCAGGACTTGGGAAAGTGGAATTGTAAGATCGGGGAGCGCAAAATGAGGGTGGGGTCCAGGGTTCAAATTCTCCTCGTCTTCCGTATCGCTTGAATAGGGGAACATTGGCATGCCAGAGCAACTGGGAGGATCCTCCTTTCCTATAATCTGATTGGCCAGTCCTACTTTTCTGCTAACAGGAGATTTGTTATTGCTAGATTGCTTTTTTAGTGTTTTGACTGTTTTCTGTCCCAAAGCTCACATTACAATTTTAAAGTCTCCCAATTTTCCAATTTACCGTTCACACACTCATTAATATCTCTTTTGCGGGCTTTATCTCTCCAACTCATTAATAGTGATTGTTCGTTGCGTTAAGTGGACTGTGTTTTTCCACTGTAAAATTAAACAATTTGAAACCGGCATTTTTTTTTTCAGATTGCTTTTTTTTCTGCATCAATGCTATTGTCAAAGTTCCAAGATCCCTGTGTTACCTAGTGGCCAGATATCGTTACCTAATTTATTGTTTAAAGCAGCGCTGCAGCCAATCTTCGAATATTACGTTCTTGAGAAGGGGTTTCTAAACACATGAAAAATAGAAGGGAATTGCCGCTAGGTTTATCTAAAGTTTGTCCCATAATGTCAGTAAAATGTGCTCCAGGCAAAAAAACGCTCAAACAAAATTTCTGGTACCAAATCAAATTAAGGGTCCTTGACCCCAAAAAATTACTGACAGGGTCCCTGACCCGAAAAAATTATTGACAGGGTCCCTGACCCCAAAACTTATTGACAGGGTCCCTGACCCCAAAACTTAATCAAAGGGTCCCTGACCCAAATTTATTGACAGCCTGTATAAATCTGATGCGGATGAAAAACGAGATCAACAAGGTCCCTGACCTGCGGCTAATTACACAAAAAAAGTGTACACTCAGTCAAATTTAGATTTGAGAACCGTCACCTGTTTAGTTACTTCCGACAGGGATGAGGGGTCGCAGCACAGATCCGAGAGAGAGAGAGAGAGACCAAGGTCAATCTTACCTTGTGCCGGCGTCTGTCTCTTTACTCCGGTCGTGGCTTTGATCACTTTTTCTCAGTCCCTCATGGAAGCTCACTTCAGGATATTGGATTTTTTTCTCGCAGCGCCAAATGTTGTATTTTATATTTTCCCCGCGTCTTGACTGTGATAGTTAATGGTATTTCCTCTTGAAGCCATCCCACGCCACCGGGAAACCCACAGGAACAGTGAATCGCACTGGACATTCCGGTCATTGTTTCTAAAACTTCACCGTTACTGATGATAAACTGGCCTACGCTGGCCGCCCTGGTGAGTGGGTGGGGGGAATCAGACTCTGGGGGGGCCTCCATGACGGCCAGGCCCGTGATCGGGAGCCATCGATCGGCGGGCGGGCGCGATCCGGGGGGAGGTGGACTTATCTTCTTCCGCGCCAGCCTACTGTGTGGCTCTGCCATGTGTGGGGGCTGGTGCAAATAGGGCCGCCGCGCACATGCACAGACCCGCGGCCGGAAGTGCAGGGCCCCGTATCGGAAGCAGGAGCTGCGGGGTGCATGCCTGGGCCCTGCTATCCCTCTTGAACTCGGATAATCACTCCAGATTTTTTTGAAAAAAGTCTGGAGTGATTTGCGCCCATTTTTTGGAGAATCCCGGCCGTTCTCTTTTTGCAAAGTTGTATCTGTTGGTGCTGTTGGTACTGAAACAAAAATTTCGGATCATGGGCGGGATTCTCTGCGAACCAAGCAACGGGCCATTCTGGCGCCAAGGAGTGGCATGAACCACTCCGGCGCAGGCCACCCCGAAGGTGCGGAATGCTCTACACCTTCAGGGGCTAGTCTGGCGTCGGAGTGTTTGGCGCCCCGCCAGCCGGCGTGGAAGGGCTTGGCGCCACGCCAACCGGCGCCAAAGGGCCTCCGCTGGCCAGCACAAGTTAGCACATGCACGGGAGCACCAGCGTGCGCTGGCGTCATCCCCGCGCATGCGCAGGGGGTTTCTTCTCTGCACCGGCCATGTTGGAGTTTGACAGCGGCCGTTGCGGAGGGAAAGAGTGCCCCCACGGCACAGGCCCACCCGCGGATTGGTGGGCCCTGATCGTGGACCAGGCCACCGTGGGGACACCCCCCAGGGCCAGCTCTCCTGCGCCCCCCTGAGGGCTCTGCAGGCCGCCCGTGGAACCAGGTCCCGCCGGTAAGAACCTGTTGTAATTTACGCCGGCGGGGATGGGAATAGCGGCGCGCCGGTCGACGGCAGCTGGCAGTGGCCGAAAACAGGCGGCCACGCGGCCACTCGGCTGGAGAATCGCCGGGGGGCCACTGCCAGCTGCCGCCGCGCCGCTATTTTACCCCCGCCAAAACCTGGCCCAAGAGAATTTGGCAGCCGGCGGGGCCGGGATTCACGCCGTCCCCCGGCGATTCTCTGACCCGGCGGGGGGTTGGTGAATCCCGCCCCATATTTCTGGCCTTGTAAATTTTATGTAATTTGAATATCGACAAAGTTAATTTCCTTCTTCAAGTCGCATGCAAACCCATCAAAAATGGTGGACTCTGATATCTGTACATGAGAACCATCTCATCTACATTCATTTTGATACTTATGTGCATCGTACTCGGACCTTATGCACTTTAATACTCTGTACAGTAATTTATCTCAGTGCAAAGTTAAATGCAAATCTAATTACTGTATAAATCCAGTAAATTTGTCTTCCGTCTAAATATCTATGGTGTGCAAACATATTTGAAGATAAATTTAAATGTAATAAATAGCTTGACAATGTCATCATTAGCAGATATAGAAAATAACAGGTCTAAATTCCTTCTGCTAGGTCTCAGTAACCTTGTATTAGGGAGAGTTAAATTGGCCAAGGATCTGACTCCTGATTAATATTCAGCAACCCAGCTGAAAGTATGCAAGTATAGATGTCGGATGAGAATAGGATCGAGTTTGACAGGAGAGTGGTTCAAAACCCTGCCCACACATATGCTGGGTAAGAACATACATGAATAATGACCCTTGAGTGAGGCATCAGCAAGTCACCTGCACTTGAAAGCACTGAATTATTTTGGAGAGAGGGAGGGGAGCTCGCTGGGAAAACATGGATGAAGAAAATAAACAGCTAATGACTGTTCTTCTGCTTCCTCCCTCTTCCCATTGTGCAACACTGGAAAAGCTTTCTGCCATTGAACATTCTGTTCCCTCTGACAAATAAAGCTTGAAGGTTCCAGAGCTTCGAGATGCTCCCATTATCTGAGGGCAGTATAATGAACGATAAGCCCTAATAATAGTGGTATTCCACAGTAATAAGAAACAGGAAGTCTATAAATACATGGCAGAAAGAAACTGAGTTTAATATTTTAGTAATGACGCTGTCAAAATTCCAGCATTTTCCATTTTTTTTTAAATTTCTGAATTCCATTTGATCTCTGCTTATTGAATGGTACTGTCAGATCTGTTAATTGTCACCACTATATTAGCTCTGACTGAAAATGGTCCGAGAGTCCAGTGAATTTTAAACCAGTTATATTTTGAGAAAATACTTCAATAGCTCATCGTCAGATTACAAATATTTTCAAAAGAGAAAATGGTGACAGACTTCAAAAAGACAGATTCTGGCAAAATGGTGCCGCTAAATGACATGGACACTTACACCCCATGTCGGAAAGGAACTCATTATCATAAAAGGATGGAGAATAAACAGTACAGAATAATAAAACAGATTCTTGTGAAAATGAGTTTTTATGAGGTCTTTCTCACGAGATTTGCATTACGTTGTGGATTTAAATGTCAGTATTTCTGAATGAGTTGAGTGCTGAAAAATGCTAATTCGGCATATGAAATTAAAGCAACATGCCAAATTTATTAAATTCATTATTTAACAAAGGGCAGAGCTGAGAGACTGATGTCCTGCAGAGAGAAATGGTGACTCAGTAAGAAACTTGTTTTTTTTTTTGCCCCTGTACACTTTAGATCTTTTGTGCATTTAAATGAATCCAAATTACATTAAAAAGAAACAAAATAATTATATAACTAATGGGAACGGCGGTTCAAAACAATATTAATAGCCTTAACAAAAGCAGAAAGTGCTGGAACACTCAACAGACCAGATAGCATCTGAGTGAGAAAATGTTAATGTTTCAGTGTTGATCATTCATCAGAACTGCATGGAGGTACTCCAGATGTTAAATCTTGGACATAAAACAATAATATGTTATCAGAATAGGTTTCAGCTGTAAATCTATTACAAGTGAATTGATAGTTCCATCTTTGTCTTGTCTATAGTGTGTAATGTAATATGGAAAATAAATCTTGGACTGGAATTAAAATCTTGTATATGAATGAGTTATTTACATACGTACAAACATTTGAATTAGGAGGAGGAATAGGTCATTTGGCTCTTTTGTGCCTCCACCAGCATTTAATAAGATCATAGCTGATCTGATTTTAATCTTACTTCCACCTTCCTACCTACCCCCAATAAACTTTGGCCCCCTCGCTGGGCGTGATGCAGATCAGCATATGGCTCATTTAAATATCCAGCTGCTACTTTCACATGGTGCCTGGGAGTCAGCGGCCGCGCATGCAACACCTCGGCCAGGCGCCAGTTAGCATTGGTTTCCACAAACGTGGGCAAGGAGTGATGGCACCTCTGTGGGTCTCACAGGTCATTAAAGATCACCAGTGGTCGGGTCAGGACAGGTTGATACCCTGGCATTCTGCCTCGCACTTGGGACCAATGGAACTGCAAGCACAGCACCCTATGAGTGCCACGCAGGCACCCTGGCAGTGCCACGCTGCCTGTTCCAGGGTGCTGGGGAGCTGCCAGGATGCCAGGCTGAGAGTACAAAGGTGCCCAGATGCCTGGTTAGCACTGCCAGGGGTCAGGCCCAGTATAGTCTTGCACAGTAGGAGGGTGGGGGGGCAAGAGGGGTTTTATAGGCTTCGAGAAGGTTGGAGGGTGAAGAGGGGTCCAGAAGGTTTGAGGATCCTGAAAGGTGAGGGTGCAGAGATCAGGGCAGCCATTCAAAATGGCACCCCGATCTGTGAGAAGCCAGTCCTGCTGGCGAGCTGAGATCACCAGTGCAGAAAATCCTCTAAAGTGTGGCATCGGCAGGGAGGAACATCCCGAGGCCCAAATAACTGGCAAAGCACCAGTGGATAGAGGGGGGAATCTTGGCACAGCAGAAGCCAAGAAACACCCTGCCAAACACACCCGAAAATGGACTATGTTTCACGTCCGTTAAATCGCGCCCTTTGTCTCCACTGCCTTTTCAGGAAGAGTGTTCCAAAGACCATGACTCCAAGGTCCATCTGCATCAAAGAGCTCTGCAATCTCTCACCATTTAGATAATGACCAAAATCTAAAGGGCATGCTTTGCCTGAACTGGGGCGTGACACGGCCGGTAAAATTCACAAGTGGCCTCTCGTGGGAATTCCCACGAGAGGGATTCTGGGAGAAGGTGTTTAGGCATGAGAGAGAATAGCTGTGCATTTGAGAGTTCTGTAGAGATATTCTTAGCACAGTTTATTCGTCAACCTTGTACCTAGGAATATATTCTAATCTTATTTAAGTAGTGTTAATAAATCAGTTTTGTTAATTTACTTAGCTTGATATTCTTTGTTCAACACTACGCATTCAAGCCATCCAGATAAAGAAAACAGAGAACATCACCGTAAGCAGCACAATTTATGATAAAACATGATGCTTCTAACTGCTGTATGTTTAGACAATATACAAAGAAAATGTTGATTCCACCAACTAGAAGTGCAGAACATCAACAGCAATGTAACTTAATCATTGTAGACATTGAACTTTAGCCAAGTGAACAGGTGTTCTCGTATTCCTTTCCAGGGTGATGCCAACTAGCAGCTGATGATCCAATTCTCAGAATTTCCTTCTTACCTATACAACATTCAACTGTTGTCAGCATAGTGGCAGGGCTGCTTTCTGCATGCTGCCGTTTCTGATGTTCTACATGTCTACGATGTGTACATAAGCTTACTTAACATCAGCTGCTTAAGATTGTCATGCAAGTGGCTTTGACAAACCTGCAAGCTGCCAAGGTGGTTGACTTCCACCTTCTATGGAACAATGTATTTGGTGTAGACTGTCATTACCCATTCTGGAAATATTTCAAATTCACACGTGCTTCACAGCTTGGTCCTGGCTCTCTCAAATTAGCAAAGGGGTTCCCTCCCACTGAATGTCCAGGAGGTTGAACCTTTGAGGAGAACTGTTTTGTTGCCATCCTCATCATCTATGAATGTAATCTGTAGTGTGGCTTTGCTATTGTTGGATTAGGAAATTGAGACAATAAACTCAACTGTGCTTCAGCAGGACACGTGTTAAAGAACCAAAAAGAGGGTGAGACGCAGTTAAAGGGGCAGAAGTCCTCTGGTGTTCATGGGAGAAACTAAAACTAGGAACCCTAAATACAGAATGGTTAATTATAAACATAATAGGGAGTTCCAGAGAAACCTTTATACCTCTTTGCTTCTTTGGAATGTGGAATTCAGTACCACCAAGAAGTTGCAGTGAATGGATAGATGCAGTTCAGGGGAAAGCAAGATCAACACACGAAGGAGAAAGGAATGGAAAGTTATGCACTGGTGACTAGATGAAGAAGGATGGAAAGTTATTCATGTGCAGCATAAATACAGGCATGGACACTTAGGCCTAATTGCTGTACATTCTATCTAAGTGTTTTTCTTTCATGTTGAAGCCGCGGTAGGCAGAACGCATAAACGGAAGTAGAAATTACAGAACAAGGTTTATTTCTTTACAATTACAATATTCCTCCACTCCCCTAAGGATCTCCTTCCCCAACCTGCAGCTGCGCTGGGTTTTTATACAACTGGGCTCTCCCTGTAAAGGGGAAACCCTATCGCCTTAAAAGGGAAGGCCTGCCTGTCTTTAAGGGGAAGTTCATATTCCGGGGAGGTCACGGGAAATCATATAGTCCTGACCCCGGGACCTCCATTGGGATTACAACTCTTCAAAATAAATTATTTTTCTTGAACTTGCCTTCCAAAAGAAGTAGGCAGCCTGAAGAAAGGAGAAATGCCAACAACTAGATCTTCCCTCCAAACAACAGCAATCAACAAAGTCAACAATATTAGAGCCTTGGTAAAGATCCTCCTCACCAGTATTGAACCAAGGCAGGGTCAACATGCTGTGGGAAGTTGTGGTCGCTTGCCTTCCTGGAAGCATTGGAGATTTTACTGCAGCATTGGTGAGATGAGGATGCAGCAGTCGGCCTCTGTGCATGATTTTTCTTCATTTACTGCTGATGTGCAGCACATTTTTGTTTCATAGCTATTGGTCACATTCAGATGTCCTTAGTCTCTACACAGTACAATTTTTCCAGCTCCAATGCAAATGGACCTCTTACTAGAACCTGACGGGTCTGGCACCAACTCATTATAATTCTCTCTCTAGAGCCCAAGGAGGCCCTCATGGGTTTGTTGAGGAGCACCAGAGTTGTCAGTCATGGGCATTAGCCCCGAGGAACCTTTTTAACCATGACTGATGGCAGATTTTAGCCAAGTGTAAATTGATTTAGGATCATTTTTCTGTAATTGCTCACCATAGTGGGTGAACCCACTGATCCTGCTTCATTTCCCTAATGAGCTTCTTATGTTGACAATGTGCTGCATCATATTCAACTTTGGAGCAGCTTTTGATTAGTGTAAAGAGGTTTCAAGTACCATTCTAAATATCATTTTCTTTCATCTAACTGCTTTTCTTCACTTGTAAGCTGAATGCTTTGAATACTTATCATTTTACTTTCATAAATTTCAACCATTCTGCTGAACAGAAGTATATTCCTGATGAATAAAATTCTAATCCAGCCATCAAGAAATGTTGCATCACACAATGTTTTAACATGTAAAAAGCCAACAGAATTTAGCAGGATTTAAAGAGTGTTTTTTTTTTTGCAATCATTTCCAACTTGGTTTCTATGTTCATGCTTGGTGGAACTCGAAGCTGTGTAAAGTGCAGCCACTTTTGCACAGCAGATTTTGTGTAAATTTTCAATGCCTCCCAAATCACAGTCAGCATTGATCAGGAGGCTGGTAGAAATAATTTAGAATTCTACAAGGGAAATTTAAATAACCATCAAAAGCACATTTAAAAGGCCTATTTTATAGTTATATACTATATGCTATTACTTGAAGACCAAACATAATTGTAGGTTACAACTGCAATATAAAATTCAGCATATCAAAAAGTTGAATGTAAAGCCAGATATACTTCAAAGAAAATTAAAACAAAATTATGGATAGTTCGGCCGAATTACTGTACATTCTATCAAAATGTGATTCCTTCATGTTGAATCTGCAGTAGGCAGAATGCACAGACGGAAGTAGAAATTGCAGAATCAGGTTTATTTTGATAAAATTGCAATACTTCTCCAATCGCCGAAGGATCTCCTTCCCCGACTTGCAGCTGGGCCGGGATTTTATACAACTGGGACTCACCTTGTAAAGGGGAAAACCTGCTCCCTTAAAGGGGAAGGCCTGCCTGTCCTGAGGGGGAAGGTCATATTCCGGGAAGGTCACGGGAAATCGTATAGTTCTGATCCAGGGACCTCCATATCTAACACATCTATTTACTAAGAGGAGATCCAAGCATGTTGTTCTTTCCATTGTAGTTAAAAGCATCCAGTGATGGGATGGTGTAGGTCCTTCACACATTAAATTGAGCTTCATTTTGCTCTTAACCATTGAATACAATTTGAATAAAACAATTGCTTGAATCTACTTCATCAAGTGGATTATTATTCAACTAAGTTAGTTAAAACTAAATTGCTTTGCAAAGAAATTAAATAGATATTCAGAATTTTTGCTAAATCATATGTGAATAAGCTTCGTAGATGGAAAGCTCCTTGAGGTTGAAATTGGTGAGTTTGTTGTAAATCATCAGCCAGTTTTTCCCTGTGCCAGTTTTTTATTTTCCATTGACTTGGAAAAGTTTGCTGAGATTTTTTAATTTCAAGCCAATTCAAAGTGACAATTACTAGGGGACATAGGTTTAAGGTGCGAGGGGCAAGGATTGCAGGAGATGTACGAGGGAAGTTTTTTACACAGAGGGTAGTGGGTGCCTGGAACTCGCTGTCGGAGGAGGTGGTAGAAGCATGGGCGATAGTGATGTTTAAGGGGCATCTTGACAAATACATGAATAGGATGGGAATAGAGGGATACGTACCCCGGAAGTGTAGATGATTTTAGTTTAGATGGGCAGCATGGTCGGCGCAGGCTTGGAGGGCTGAAGGGCCTGTCTCTGTGCTGTACTTTTCTTTGTTCTTTTTTCTTTGTTGACAGTGAAATGAGGAAAGGGTGTCCACGAAGAGTTTGCACTATCATTCTGTGAACTTCAATGGAAAGTAGATCCGGGGCTGTGGAAATTTGGCTGCCAATTCATCACAAGCCTATTTTGCGCTACTGTAGTCGATCAGTTGCACCTTCTCCTTTATGTCAAATGTTGCATCAGTTTTAGTGATGAAATGTTTACCAAGGACAGTAGGAGGCACCAAGTGTTTGCTGTGGATTATGTTCTGAATAAACCATTCCTAAAGACCCTTATTTCCACTTGTACATAAATGTTTTTTCATCACCTTTGTGAATTTTTTGTTCAGAATATGTGAAAAGTGGGATCCCCTCCAGCAATGAAAACAAATCCCAGGGGGAGCCATGTGAATTATTTTCCTTACGGTATCATTCTGCTGTCACAGTAATCTGATTGCATTAAGTTCAATGATCGGTTTGTCTTTGTGAAATCAGAACACACGGAAGTCTGGACTGGTTTTTACAGATCTCCTGTGGAATAAAGTGGATGTAGAGACAAATATTGCATCATATTTATTACTTTAAAGTTATATCTCCAAAAGAGAGAAAACACTGGTAGAACTGATCATACTATGTCTTATAACACTTTTGAGTTTACTTCAGTTGAGTTGCCTTGTAATGCATGTGAATTTATATGACTAATTATCACACTTTCTACTTCTACAGATCTGGTCAGTTGTGCATTGATTTGAACTCCAGCTCAGTGGAATCACAAAAGAAATATTCACATTTCCTTTTGGGTCCTGTTTGATCTTCCTCAAGTGCTGAAGATGACACTAAGCACAAATACTTTGCTGTTATATTTGCTGTGTTGGGCCACGTGGAGCTCATCAATGGAGATTCCAGAAGAGGGTGAGACAAGATTATTTAAAACTTTGCTTTCAACATTATGTTCAGTTTTCTGAAGACCTGCTTATAGTTATGTGGGCTCTAATGTGATGTGGGTATTATTCTCCTTACCGTACATTCAAAATAATTCAGGGAACGTTTAATTTTAGAAAATGTTTGTAAAATTGAATGTTGTCGGTATGTATCCAGGGCAGTCCCGTAAATGGTGCAGTTGGAATTTTTTTAAGTAAAGAACTGGTTTGAATTTGCATTCATCGTCATAATAGCAATTGCCTAGCAATCAGAATGTTTGTAAATATTTGTAACTGCCACATTAAAAATCACTGCACGTATAAAATAACATTTATTTAGTAATCAGAAGTTAAAGAGTTTAAAAATAATTCTTTCATTTAGCAAAGAATTTTGCTGCAGAACCCTACCGGGCTTTTGTCATTTTGTGATCCAGTTACAACCAGTTACTGACATGCAATAAATTATTGATGAGGCTTGATCCATTATTCAGGCTGTTTAATGCAGCTGCTGGGCATGGCAGAATAAATGTTCATTAACAGGATACACCGTATATGCAGTGTGAAAAAAAAACTAGTAATTTATAATGCGAAGAATAACTGATCTAGCAATGAAGTGGTGGTTGTTGTGCTTTCATAGATGTAATGTTACCACTGAGTCACCCAGTGTATTACACGCTGCACTAATTGGTGGATTTTCTGCTAACAGTGTTTGAGCTTTTTAACTGTAAAAATGCGAACATATAAGAGAAGAATGAGAAACGCAATGCTTTGTAAAAATGGTCTAACAAAAAGATACATATGAGCGACCATGCCCAAATGTTTTAATAATTTACTTTTTCATTTTATTAAATTAAAGTTTATGATAACAGGAGCCAACCTGTGAAGAACGTCAAGTGGATTAATCACTCAGCTGCTTGCAGCGTTGAGTCTGATGGATCTAATATTTGTATGGAGTGGTATTACAAAGTAATTAGAGGAAATTAAATTACATTTTAGCTATTAAATTGTCAGATTACTTTGAACTGCTAACCTAAATTTTACAGCATTGGTCTGCAGTCCATTGCACAAACTTCAGTGCAACATATCTTTCAAAGTATAAAAGCAAATTACTGCGGATGCTGGAATCTGAAAACAGAGATAATGCTGGAAAATCTCAGCAGGTCTGACAGCATATGTAGGGAGAGAAAAGAGCTAACGTTTCGAGTCCAGATGTTCCTTTGTCAAAGCTGCCAGCTTTTCTAAGTATTTTTCAAAGTAGTTTTTAAAGGATGGGGTTCCACCAGAAGCCAAACTGTTGGCACCAGACTTGTCAATTCTGTAATTTCATGAACAGTATGTTTTTATATTGTCTCTTACCTGGTTTCAGAATGCTGGCTACCAGTATTTACTTTGCCGAGAGGTAGAATAGTAAATCATCAAATGAGATATCATAGCACTTGCCTGTTATCTGATAACACTTTCAAACAGAAAATATAAGATCTTGAATTACAATAAGCTATTTAAAAAATCAAGCTCTATTTCTAAAGATCATTACATTTAAAAATGATTGACAATAACAATTGTATTTTTAAGCATTAAAGCTTGCACAGATTTCATTTAAATTTACATGAAAATGCAGGATTATAATAATTGGTTTAGTTGTGGCTTGGAGTAACTGTACCCAATAGGGACAAAAACCGGCCTATTATCATGTAAGATTCCATTAGTTTTAGAGGTAGCACATCACATGGTACATCAGACATGTAGTCTTCAATTAGTCCATTACCTCTTTACTCTCACATCTTCCAAGTGGATATGATGTTCATTGGTTTGAAATGCGACATGAGAGATATATTGGACAATGTGAAAGAATATAATCATTCTTGTTTCCATTTTCCTTTTGCTTACTCTGGATCTAAAGCTTTTGTTCAAGAAAGAAGTAAGTTAACCTAGTGCAATTACCATGGTTGAACAGTTGAAAATGTGATTGTATTTTGCCTGTAGTACTTTGAAATCCCTTTATCTGCGGACAAGTGCTGAATTTCAGTGGATTGTTTGTTTTCTCTAATCCAGAATTGTTCTGAATAGAATTGCTGTATAAAATGCAGGTATTTGATTTACAGTTAGATTAAAAATTATGGAGGTTAGGAGGTTCAGATGAAGCTGAAACAATTTAAGTGAGCTGTATCCCAAAATGAAGTCAGACTCAAAATCAATACATGGTGTATAGGTTGTTAATGCAGCTTTCAAATTCCCTGAAATTGGGATTTCACAGTACAATATATTTCTTTTCTGATAAGCGATCCCCCTTTTATCTCTAATCTCTTCCACTTTGCTCTCTCCCTTTCTCGCACAGCATCCTTGGTAATTTGAAATCAAAATTCAGCACGCTGCTTCCTTACTGCAACTCTTTCTTTTGAAAGGGCTCTGGTTTGTGAAGTTCACTATCGCTATCAGCTTTGCTTTTGCTGCACTTTTTAATTTGAACTTGATACCACCTAATCGCTATTTCTTGATATTCAATCTTTTTCAACCTCAGTGGTTTCCTGTACCTTAGGTTTTGCCCCTTCAGCTGCTGTCTTCGGTTTTAAAAAGGTATCTTAATGGTAGCTCATGTGATGGATTAGTAGATGCCAGTGACCAGTGTACTCACATCACTCATTACAGGTCAATAAATGATTCTGAAGTCATTACTCTAATTTGGATTGTAATCAGCATTTTAAAAAAATATATAGAATAGAATCCTACAATCGTAGAATCCAGACAGTGCCAAAGGTGGCCATTCAGCCCATTGAGCTGTCTTGGACCTTGGAAAGAGCACTCTACTTGAGCCCATGCCTCCACCTTATCCTCGTAACCCTAACTAACCTTTTGGACACTCAGGGGCAATTTAGCATGGTCAATCCACCTAACCTGCACATCTTTGGAGGAAATCGGAGCACCCGGGGGAAACCCATGCAGACACACGGAGAAAGTGAAAACTCCACACAGACAGTCACCCAAGGTCAGAATCGAACCCGGATCCCTGGCGCTGTGAGGCAGCAGTGCTAACCACAGAGCCACCGTGTTGTGGTGAGCAACAAAATAAAAAGAACATTGAGTTAAGCAGTTGCTTGGACAATTCTTCCAGTAAGCGGCTTGATAATTTCTTCGTGAAGAATTGCAGGTTGATGGAACACATCTGTGAATATTGATTTATGTAACCCGAAGAACAGGTTAGCAAGGTATTAGTGATGCCCTGCAGGTGGGAGCTCGACACCACAATGCAAGATCTGGAAGAAACCAAATTGAGTTGGGGGTATCTGCCATCAGTATATGAAGCTGGAAACATGCATGTTCTTGCATTGATTGCCCTGTGAAGTAAACCCACTGAGAGCCCTGTAATCTTAGCCAGTATTGGAGAGTTGTGCTCAGATTTTTAAGAATGCCAAACATCAAAATGAAGTCATTATGAAACGAAAATGAATGATGTTCACTCTTGATGATTGACATTCTGAATCTTTATTGTGGTGATTAAAAACTGCAGAGTCAAAGACTGAATTATTTTGCTATGTTCAGTAAAACTGCACTTAATCCTTTGAAAACATTGTTGCTGCTTTTGTATCTGCATCGCAGACATTGAGGGTTAAAATAAAATAAAATTGATTCGATATTGCTGCTGTACAACAATTGATAAAATGTAAGTGTCAGTTTTGAATAATTTTTCCATGTTTGGAAAGTATTGGATAATAATAACAAGATGATAGACTTGTATAAATTATCAAAGATCTCTGTGACTTTGGAGGTCTTTTTCTATTCATTTCCAGGAGGTAAATTGTGATCAGGTCTTTTCCAATGGTGAAGAATTTGAAAGCCTGTAATAGCGCGAGGTATCACTGAGGAATATTTTTGTTGTGGTGAATGTATTCACCATAATGCATGCATGACACCATAACCTGTGACCTATGACCTGGAAGTGGTGATATGAACTGCTTCCAGGTACGTACTGTAACCCCAGTATGGCTCCGCCTCTGGCTCCGCCCACACCGGGGCCATATATAGACCGGACTCTTGTGGGCGGCATTCATCTGTCTACTGACTCTGGCTAGGCAAATAAAGCCGACTGTTCATTCGCTCTCTCTGCCTCACTCTGAATTGAAGGTCTACCAATTTATTAGTCATAGACAGCACTATGGAAGCCGCTCTAAAGCCAGACAGGCTCGAACTCGACACCCGCACGTCCGAAGCCAAGGAAATATTCGAACATTGGCTCCGATGCTTCGAGGCCTACCTTGACTCCTCCACAGCGCCTCCCACAGAGACTCTCAAGCTGCGACTCCTCCACACCCGGATGAGCCATCGAATCTCTGTAATGATCGAGAAAGCGGCCACGTACGAGGTGGCGGTCGCAACTCTCAAGGCACACTTCGTGAAGCCCGTAAATGAGATGTTAGCCAGACACCTCCTCACTACTCGCCATGAACGCGCCGGAGAATCGCTGGACGAGTATCTCGAAACCCTGACTCTACTCACGAAGAACTGCAGCTATCGAGATGTGACGGCAGAGGAACACATGAACTGACAGATCCGGGACACCTACGTGGCGGGGGTCCGCTTGAACTATATTAGGCAGCGCCTGCTGGAAAGCGGGACCTCTGATCTGCGGGAAATGGTAAATCTTGCGACCTCACTAGAGGTGGCCTACCAGAACCTCAGCGCGTTCCCCGTGGGCCTGCCGAATCCCTCGTGGACACCCTTGTCATGACCCCCGTTGGACCCGACTACGTCGCAGACCTGTGCCGTGCATCTGCCAGCTCAGCCCGGGAATCCGCAGTGCTACTTCTGCGGCCAGGGCCAACAGCCCTGGCAGTGCTGCCCAGCCCGCACAGCAATGTGTAGCGATTATGGGGAAAAAGGGGCTTCGCTAGAGTCTGTCTGGGCCGGCCGAAGGCCCAGAAATCGAAAACACACTGTGGTGAATTATAAACCTAGTAATTCACACTGTGTTGTATCATATGTATTGTGTCCTTGTGGGCTCTGTATACGAGCCATTCCGCGGCTCTGCCCATAGGGGGAGATGAGGAGTTTGTACTGGGCTCCACCCTTGGCTCCGCACATGGCTCCTCCCACTAACCGGAAGTATAAATATCTGCAGTCGTGAGCTTGCTGCCAGTTCATCTCGTCGCAAGCAGGCTCAGTTGTAAGACTATTAAAACCACTGTTCACTTCCAATCACGTGTCTTGTGAATTGATGGTCTCATCAATTTAATAGTCTTAGGAAACTTGAAGAAAACTACTCTGGAATCAGCTCTCAAACCTGACCGACTAGAACCCGACCCGCAAGCTGCAGAGGCGAAATAAATCTTTCTACACTGCCTCAGATGTTTCAAGGCCTACCTGGCTGAACCAAGCACTTCAGAAAGAACTGAGGAGCAGAAACTCAGCCAAATGCCCGCAAGGGTGAGGCACCGTATCTCTACTCAACTTAACAGTACTACCTCGTATACGGAGGCCCTGGCCATGCACGATCGAATGTACTTGAGGCCCATCAACGAGGTCTACGCGCGCCACATTTTTACGACTCGCCGCCAGCGCCCCGCGGAGTCGCTGGGCGAATTCCTGCACGATTTAAAAGCCTTCGCTCGGGACTGCAATTATCAAGCTGTATCAGCCGACCATCATATGGAGCTCGCTGTCCGAGATGTGTACGTGGCAGGGCTCAGGTCAAACTATGTGTGCCAGTGGTTGCTTGAAAAAGGCGCCCAGAACCTGGAGGACACTGTAGAGTTAGCTACAACTATGGAGGTCTCGTTCCGCAGCCTCACCTCGTTCCCCGCGGACCAATCGACCCCATCCTGGGCCCTCGGCCAGCGACTGCCCCAGGCCTGCACCGCGTGGCCACCCACCCACTACGCAGCCCCAGTGTGCCATTTTTGTGGGCAGCCCCAATACCCACGGCAGCACTGCCTGGCCCAGGGATGACTGGCGAAGAAATACCCCTCTCCAAACTCTCCTGCAGCCCAGAACACTCGCTTCCAAAACACGCAGGCCCCGAAATGCTGCGGCCTGTATGCCGACTCCCCCCCCACCTGACACGTGTGACTCATGGGGGCCACCATCTTGGCAACCCTCCTCCACACGGCCGGCCACGTGCGACTCATGGGGGCCGCCATCTTGGGCACATCTTCCTCGCCGCCCGCCAAGTGCCATCCATGGGGGTGGCCATCTTGGGATCCATCCTCTCCAAACTCTGAAACCCACCTCGAAGACTACGACCTCAGCGGACAGCCATCACGGGGCCACTCCAGCACAGTTGATCGAGCCGCTGACTACCCGGAACTCAGTGCTGTCACGTTGGATCAGTTGCGTCCGAAACACCTCCGCAACTCGATGATGACCGTTAAAATCAACAGGTACAGTACACCGTGCCTCTTCGTCTGGTAAGAAGCTGTTCGCTCCCTATTTTCCCTGCACGGCAAACGATCTCTTCGCTTCGGGCTCACTCTCTGTTCACCTCCAAGGGCGCACCGTCGCGACCCTAACGATTCAGGGCGCCAGCTACTCGAACGTCCAGCTATACGTACTCCCCGAACTCTGCGCCCCACTCTTACTGGGACTCGACTTCCAGTGCAACCTCAAAAGCCTCACACTCAGCTTCGGCGGGCCCCTACCTCAACTCACTATCTGCAGTCTAGCGATGCTAAAAATCGACCCCCTCCACTCTTTGCCAATCTCACTCCACACTGCAAACCCGTAGCTACTCGCAGCAGGCGGTACAGCCTGCAGGACAGGGTGTTTATCAGAACCGAGGTCCATAGACTCCTACGTGAGGGGATCATAGAGACCAGTAATAGCCCCAGGAGAGCTCAGGTGGTGGTCGTCAAGACCGGGGAAAAATTCTCCGAATGGCCAGACCATTAATCGGTTCATGCTCCTTGATGCGTACCCCCTCCCCAGGATTGCAGACATGGTGAATCAGATTACCCAGTATCGCATTTTCTCCACAGTGGATCTGAAGTCTGCAAACCACCAGCTCCCAATCCGCCTGGAGGACCGTCACTACACGGCGTTCGAGGCAGATGGCCGCCTCTTCCATTTCCTCCGGTCCCCTTTGGCGTCACGAATGGGGTCTCTGTGTTCCAACGAGCCATGGACTGAATGGTGGACCAGTCCGGGCTGCGGGCCACGTTTCCGTACTTGGACAACATCACCATCTGCGGCCATGATCAGCAGGACCACGACGCTAACCTCCATCGATTTCTCCAGACTGCCCAGAAACTCAACCTCACGTATAACACGGAGAAATGCGTTTTCCGCACGACCAGGCTAGCCATCCTCAGGTATGTCGTGGAAAACGGAGTCCTGGGCCCCGACCCGGACCGTATGCAACTCTTGCAACACCCTTTCCCTCATTGTCCCAGGGCCCTCAAAAGGTGCCTGGGATTTTTCTATTATTATGCACATTAGGTCCCTCAGTATGTGGGCAAAGCCCGCCCACTATTTAAGGCCACACACTTTCCTCTGTCAGATGAGGCTCGCCAGGCCTTCACCTGCATCAAGGAGAACATCGCCAAAGCGGCCATGCGGGCGGTGGCTGAATCCGTCCCCTTTCAGGTGGAGAGCGATGCCTCAAAGGTAGCTCCTGAAGCCACACTAAATCAGGCAGGGAGACCAGTCGCCTTTTTCTCCCGAACCCTCTCTGCTTCGGAACTTCGACACTCCTCAGTCGAAAAAGAAGCACAAGCCATCGTGGAGGCTATACGACACTGGAGGCACTACCTCGCAAGTAGGAGATTCACGCTCATCACCGACCAAAGATCGGTTGCCTTCATGTTTGACAACTCACAAAGGGGCAAAATTAAAAATGATAAGATCCTCCGGTGAAGGATCGAACTCTCCACCTACAAGTACAATATTATGTATCGACCGGGAAGCTCAATGAGCCCCCAGATGCCCTGTCCCACGGCACATACGCCAGCGCGCAAGACGACCGCCTGAAAGCTATCCACAATGACCTCTGCCATCCGGGGGTCACCCGGCTCGCCCACTACATCAAAGCCCGAAATCTGCCTTTCTCCACCGAGGAGGTAAAAGCCATCACCAGCGATTGCCTGATCTGTGCGGAGTGCAAACCGCACTTTTATAGACCAGACAGGGCCCACCTGGTAAAGGCCTCCCGGCCCTTTGAATGCCTGAGCATCGATTTCAAAGGGTCACTCCCCTCGACCAATCGGAATGTGTACTTCCTGAACGTCATCGACGAGTTCTCCCACTTCCCCTTTGCTATCCCGTGCCCCAATATGACCTCCCACACAGTCATCAGAGCCCTGCACAGTATCTTCACCCTGTTCGGTTTCCCCAGCTACGTACACAGCGACAGGGGTTCGTCCTTTATGAGCGACGAGCTGCGTCAGTACCTGCTCGACAAGGGCATTGCCTCGAGCAGGACTACCAGCTACAACCCCAGAGGGAACGGGCAGGTGGAGAGGGAGAACGCGACGGTCTGGAAGACCGTCCTACTGACCCTCCGGTCCAGGAATCTCCCGACATCCGATTGGCAGGAGGTCCTCCCCGACGCGCTCCATGCTGTTAGGTCACTCCTATGTTCAGCCACCAACCAGACCCCTCACGAACGGCTATTTGTTTTTTTCTAGGGGCACTACCACGGGGGTTTCGCTCCCTGCATGGCTGAAGACACCGGGCCCAGTTCTCCTCCAGAAGCACGTCCATGCACCCCCGAGGTACACCTCACACTACACCCCGCACAACCCTCCGAGACCTGCGCCCCCTCGCCTATGGGTTTCCGGTGCTCCCCATTGCCAGTCGAACCAGTCGGGTACGAAGCTTGACCGAATTACCCCCGCATCCACTATCGTACCCTCACCGACCGTCACCACCCAGCTACCAGAAGAGGCTGCAACCCTGGTGCTTCGTCGATCCCAAAGAACGACTCGGCCGCCGGACCGGCTCAATTTGTAGACCCATCACCCGCGCCGGACTTGATTTTTTTACAAGGGGTGAATGTGGTGAATTATAAACCTAGTAATTCACACTGTGTTGTATCATATGTATTATGTCCTTGTGGGCTCTGTATACGAGCCGTTGCGCGGCTCTGCCCATAGGGGGAGATGAGGAGTTTGTACTGGGCTCCACCCTTAGCTCCGCCCATGGCTCCGCCCATGGCCTCCCACTAACCGGAAGTATAAATATCTGCAGTCGTGAGCCTGCTGCCAGTTCATCTTGTTGCAGGCAGGCTCAGTTGTAAGACTATTAAAACCACTGTTCACTTCCAATCACATGTCTTGTGAATTGATGGTCTCATCACACACCCATGGACTCGCAGCTCCACAGAGCCCGCAATGCAGCTGCATGCCTTCCCGGAAAGCCCCCGTCAGATGCTTCACCAGCATCGTGGGGGCCGCCATCCTGGTCGCCGGCCCCAACACCGACAGACATGTGCGACTCATGGGGGCTGCCATATTGGCCACCAGCACCGGCACCGACCGACACGTGCGACCGATGGTCATTTTGGTTGCCATTTTCGCCCCAGCTCGACACGTGCAACTCATGGGGGCCGCCACCTTCTGACTCCACCGACCACACAGTCACAGCTCGGCGCAGTCACCCTTGACCAGTCGCAGCTAAAACAGCTGAAGAACTCCATGATGGTCATCAGGGTCAACGGGCACGAGACCCCCTGTCTTTTCGACTCCGGGAGCACAGAGAGGTTCGTCCACCATGACACAGTAAGGCGCTGCTCCTTCCACACCTACCCAGCCTCCCAAACAATCTCTCTTGCCTCCGGGTCCCATTCGGTTCAGATCCAGGGGTACTGTATCGCCAATCTCGCGATGCAGGGCGCAGAGTACACTTATTTTAAGGTCTACATTCTCCCCCAACTCTGCGCCCCCCCACTGCGTGGATTGGGCTTTCAGTGTAACCACCGAAGCCTGACTCTACAGTTGAGCGGTTTGCAGCCTCGCGACCCTCAAAGACTCCCCCACTTCACTCTTTGCGAATCTCACTCCACCAGGAGCAGACGGTACAGTTCGCTGCACATGACGTTTATCAAGTCGGAGGTCCAGCGACTGTTGAGTGAAGGGATCATCGAGGTCAGCAACAGCCCCTGGAGAGCGCACGTGGTGGTCGTCCGGACTGGGGAAAAGAATCGGATGGTTGTGGACTACAGCCAGACCATTAACCGGTTCACGCAACTCGATGTGTACCCCCTCCCCCGTATAGCGGAGATGGTCAACCAGATCGCGCAGTACCGCGTGTTCTCCATGGTCGATTTGAAGTCGGCCTACCATCAGCTCCCAATCCGCCCAAGAGAGCGCCAGTACACTGCTTTCGAGGCAGCCGGCTGGCTCTTCCACTTCCTCAGAGTCCCCTTCGGCATCGCGAACGGAGTCTCGGTCTTTCAGAGAACGATGGACCGAATGGTGACCAGTACGGTTTGCGGGCTACATACGCGTACTTGGACAATGTGACCATCTGCGGCCATGACCAGCAGGACCATGACGCCAACCTCCAGAGGTACCTCCAGGCCGCCCAATCCCTCAATCTCACATACAACAAAGAAAAATGCGTCTTCCGTACTACCCCACTAGCCATTCTCGGCTATGTCGTAGAGAACGGAGTCCGAGGGCCTGACCCCGACTGTATGCGCCCCCTCACAGAACTCCCCCTCCCCACAGCCTCAAGGCCCTAAAACAATGCCTGGGGCTGTTCTCCTACTACGCCCCGTGGGTCCCCAACTATGCCGACAAAGCCCGCCTACTTATTCAAATAACCACTTTTCCCCTGACGGATGAGGCCTGCGCGGCCTTCAGCCGCATCAAGGCCGATATCACCAAAGCCACAATGCACGCATGGATGAGTCCATCCCTTTTCAGGTAGAGAGCGATGCGTCTGACGTCGCACTGGCTGCCACATTCAACTAGGCGGGCAGGCCAGTTGCATTTTTCTCTCGGACCCTCGACGCTTCCGAAATTCGACACTGTTCGGTCGAGAAGGAAGCACAAGCCATAGTGGACGCCGTGCGGCACTGGAGGCACTACCGAGCCGGAAGGAGGTTTACCCTCGTTACTGACCAATGATCAGTAGCCTTCATGTTCGACAATGCACAACGGGGCAAAATAAAGAATGATAAAATCTTGAGGTGGGGGATCGAACTCTCCACCTACAACTACGATATCAAGTATCCTCCTGGGAAGCTCAACGAGCCCCCAGATGCCCTGTCCTGCGGCATATGCGCCAGCGCGCAAGATGACGGACTTCGGGCTATCCACAGTGACCTCTGCCACCCGAGGGTCACCTGGCTTACCCACTTCATTAAGGCCCGCAATCTGCCCTTCTCCTCCGAGAAGGTTAAGGCCATGACCAGGGACTGCCAAGTCTGCACGGAGTGCAAACTGCACTTCTACCGGCCAGACAAGGCCCACCTGGTGAAGGCCTCCCGGCCCTTTGAGCGCCTAAGCATTGACTTCAAAGGGTCCCTCCCTTTCACCAACCAGAATATATACTTTCTCACCTTCGCCCTCCCCTGCCACGACATGACCTCAGCCACCGTAATAAAAGTACAGCACAACATCTTCACGCTGTTCGGTTTCCCTGCCTACGTCCACAGTGACCGGGGCACACCGCTCATGAGCGCTGAGCTACGCAATACCTGCTTAACAAAGGCATCACCTCGAGTAGGACTACGAGCTATAACCCACAGGTAAATGGGCAGGCGGAGAGGGAGAATGCAACGGTATGGAAGACCGTTCTTCTGGCCCTTAGGTCTGGAAGTCTCCCAATCCCCCGCTGGCAGGAGGTCCTCCTTGACGCCTCCACTCCATCAGATCGCTGTTCTGCACGGCCACAAACGAGACCCCTCACAATCGTTTATTTATCATCCCCAGGAAGTCCATCTCGCTTCCACCTTGGCTAAAAACTCTGGGACCAGTCCTTCTCTGGATGCACATGAGGAGCCATAAGACCGCCCCCTGGTCGAGAGGGTCCAGCTGCTCCATGCTAACCCCCAGTACGCTTACATCGCGCACCAGGATGGACGGCAAGATACGGTCTACTTACGGGACCTGGCGCCAGCTGGTTTCCCCCGCCAACGTAACCCCCCCCGCCTACATCCCCCCCTCTCCACTGCCCGCCACCACTCACATTGCCCCATATGCCCCCCTGGGTCTCCTGTATTGTCACGAGCCGACACTGCCGCCATCCATCACCCGCCACGCTACCACCGCACCCCAACCATCTCCGACACCCCGGACTGAGGCCCAAGCTCCAAACGCAACGCCCCTGGAGCCACCACCTGCGACAACTGTGCCCGCCTCACTGCCAGAGCTGCGGAGGTTGAAGACCACGATCCGGCCTCCAGATCGACTAAATATGTAAAGACCCCACGTCACTTCCGCCGGACTTGATTTTTTTTAACAGGGGGTGAATATGGTGAATGTATTTACCATAATGCATGCATAATACCATAACCTGTGACCTAATACCTGGAAGTGATGATATGAACTGCTTCCAGGTACTGTACTGTAACCCCGGCATGGCTCCGCCTCTGGCTCTGCCCACACCGGGGCCATATATAGGCCGGCATTGTGGGCGGCATTCATCTGTACTACTGACTGTGGCTAGGCAAGTTCATGACTAATAAAGCCGACTCTCTCTGCCTCACTCTGAATTGAAGGTATATCATTTGTATAACAAAGAGGTTTATTGGGAACAACACCATACAGGCACAGAGATATATCATACAGGTTTTTATTTTACACCTTGACTCCTAGGTCCACACTGCCCAGGCTCCTGCTCCCAGGGCACCGTGCTTTTTTCCCATTGGTCGGGGTTTCCCACCCACGCGATAGGCCATGTGCGGGTCACATCCTCTGCGAAAGTCACCCATTAAAGGGGACACGCTACCACATACCCCCCTCCCTCCCAAGTCTCTTGACGCATACATATGTTTTTCTTTATCCTTTGTCTTTCCTGGAAATTAATCAGGTTGCGCTACCGTAGGTGACTTAACTAGTTGTCAGACTTATTTTACAAAGTTGTTGCTTACTCACAGTCTATGATGGAAGTGAGGGAAAATCTCCCAAGTGCCTCTGATGATAGCACCACATAATCATGTGACACACTATAAGAAGCCATTGATTACAATACATAACATCCCCACAACCCTTTGTCCTTTGATGCTTTGACAGCTTTCTTTGATGACTTTACCACCCTACCCACCAACCCATTGGTAGAAGGATGATAAGGCGCAGTTTTTATATGCTGTATGCCATTGTTCCAAAATCTTTTGATGTGGACTGAGTCCCGTTATCGCAAACTAATTATTCGAGTTTGCCAGATTGTGCAAACACTTTGTCTCGCCATTTGATTGTCTTTTTGGTAGTCATCAACTTCATTAACATTATTTTGGGCCATTTGGAATGTGCATCCACTAGGAAAAGAAACATACATCCTTCAACTGATCCAGCAAAATTGAAATGCACTTCTTGTTATATTCCTTGCCTTGTTTTCCAAGATAGCCAGATATGTAGAGTTGACAAAGAGTATAAAACTAAGAAGTTTAAATCAAACCTAATTTATTTTACACTACTTAACTCATACTTTACTGAGTAACAGATAATAAAATAATAGTACTGAATCTGTGATGCAGTAATCAATAATCTCTCTAAGTTCTAACTCAACCTCACACTATCCTTCTACATTGAAATCTCCCCCAGCATGCCTTTTATATGATCACCTAGTAACGCCATCTAATGTTGCGTTACATGTAGTCTCTCTTGTTGTCCCTTTACTACACTTGTATTATACGTATCATTACATCCACCTTTGTTTTAGACATTTTTGTACATGACAAAAAAGAAAATATGAATAACAGTAGTATATGATACGTTGATATGTATACTATAGTTAACAAGTGAGTTAAAAAATATTTTAAACAGTTCATTTGTTTTTCTTCACAAATTGAGTCTGTTAGGTTTCTTTCTGATTCTGGATGATATCCACACCCCAGTCAATGGAGTGATAGATGTCTTTAACATCATGGAAGATGTAGTTGTTGGAGTACCAACAAGTCATCAGCTGAAATCGATCAGGTGTTCGACTGGTTGAAACACTTTTGTTGTCTGACCTGCTTTTTTTCTGTGCTTGTGGTATCACTTTTGTGGGTCATTTGCCCTAAACACTGGTTAGCTTTTTGGCCTTTGATTAAATATGAACTCATTAAATTTGTTGGCATGACTTCTTTTTAGTCTAAACAATGTCCTGGGCGGAATTCTCCGACCCATCAATCCTGCTCCCGCCGTGGCCCGTATTCTCCCCCCCCCCCCCCCCCGAGATTTGGTGGGGGCGGGAATCACACTGCGCCGGTCGGCAGGCCCCCCACGGCGATTCTCTGGCCCGCGATGGGCCGAAGTCCCGCCGCTGACAGGCCTCGGGTGGGTGTCGGGGTCGTGGGGGGGGGGGGGTGCGCAGAGCAATATGGCACCGGGGGGTGCTCCCACAGTGGCCTGGCCCGCGATCGGGGCCCACTGATCAGCGGGTGGGCCTGTGCCATTGGGGCACTCTTTTTCTTCCGCCTCCGCCACGGTCTCCACCATGGCGGAGGCGGAAGAGACCCCCACCCCCGCGCATGTGCCAAGATGACGTCAGCAGCCGTTGATGCTCCGGCACATGCGCGGACTTCCGCCGGCCCAAAGGCCTTTCGGCCCCAGCTGGCGGGGCGCCATAGGCCTTTCGCGTCGGCCGGCGGAGCGGAAATCACTCCAGCGCGGGCCTAGCCCCTAAAGGTGCGGAGGCCCAACGCCGGAGTGGTTCTCGCCACTTCACAACACCGGGACCCCCCCCCCCCCGTCCCGTCAGGTAGGGGAGAATCCCGGCCCCTGTTCTTCCTGGTATTGTTTGATTGTTTGATTGTATTATTTGATGTTTCACTGCACTTTATGATCTCAGGTTCCTGTGAATGATCTGATGCATCATTGAGCTTTGTGACATCGGTCCTTTCTGGATGATCTGATTCATCTTTGATCTCTTGGTGCTCCTCTTCCGGAGTCAACTTCTCCAAGATGTAACTTTCTTGTTGGTTATTCACAATTGTTGTGATCTCAATTGCATTATTTATTGTTGTACTCTGATTGCCATGTTCTTTTGTACAGTCCAGCTGAGATCTGTCAGTCTAGCTAGTGATCACTTTGTCACTATTCGCAAATACAGTGGATAGCTCTGCCACATTTGGAACAGATTAGTCTAAAAGCTGGACACCTTCGTGGCAAATGTTGAGTGCCGCATCATTGGCATGTCATGGAGAGTCGTTTCAGCCACTCAAAATGGCCACCTGCATTGGGAGCACGTTTTATATTTAGCTGTGTCACCACACTAATGCTGTCTGCAGCTTCCCAAGCTGCCTTTGCGCCCAAACTACGGAGATTAACGTGTCAAGCTGCTTTGCAGCAAGCTCACTTGCGTGACCTTTTTGAATGATACTTTAAAGTTTTAGGTCTGTTTCCCGTAGTAGCTGCTTGTTCACTTTATTATTGGAGATTCGAAAAAACCAGCTGGTCTCGTATCATTGATGACTGGAGTGTGCCGAAGTTGCATGACTGTGATGTCAGTCGCAAGTCAGTGAGGAAGCTATTGAATGCCTTGCCTACGTTCTGGGTGCGCATACGGAATTTATAGTGTTCAAAGGTTTCATTTTTTCTCGGAGAACAATGCTGATCAAATTGTTTAAGTACTTCTTTGAAGCTTTTGCCATCAGCCTCGTCTTCAAATACAAACATATTGAATATCTCAATTGCTTTGGGGTCTGCTGAAGTGAGCAGCAACGCGATACGACTCTCATCGGGCTGTGCCTGCAGACCAAGGGCTGTAACATACAGTTTAAATTGCTGCTTAAACACTCTCCAATTTTAGTCTATATTACCGGTAAACCAAGGCTGTTGAGGTGCTACCTTCCAATCCAGGCTTTAAAGTTTTACCACGCATTGAGTACAAGATGCCAGTAGCATTGCAAGATTTGTTTCCTTTCTTATCCTGCAGAGTTATCTTCAGTGGTTCGAATGTTCTTGTACAGAATCCTCAAGTTCTGTTTAAATCATATATCCTGGTACCATGTCATGTTCTGTAGACTGGCTAAAGTGAATGATGATCTCCAGAACGTGTGGTTTAAAATAATTTATCATAGAACAAACTGCATGGTAAGATAACGAGGATAAATCAACTAACAAACAACTAACACTAAACAACTCTGTGGAACTATTGCAAATACGATTATCTCCCAGCATGACCAACTCCCAACTCACAGATCACATGGTGAACTGATGGGTTTACATTGCCACCTAGTGATCAGAGGTCATGCATAACATTATGTATAAACTTACATTATGCATATCATCACACTCATGGCAGAAGACACTGTTCTGAGCTTGAAAAAGCAAGGAGTAGCCTGAGGATCTACGTACAACTTCAGAAGTAGTACCACACAATGTACCCAGTTCATCTTTGAATGCGCCTGGATACTTCGTAACAGCACCCTCGATCACCCTTGTGTGCTTGCGCCCGTTCAATGGAATTTTTCTGAGCCAGTCAAGTCCTAGTAAACTCGGCCACTTCTCTTTGACCACAGGAGGCAAACTCTGACTTTTTACCTGTTGTACGCAATATGGACTTTGAATGCCCCGAGTAAAGGTATGGACTCTCCGGTGTACGTCAAAGACTAATCTCGCCGGAGTAAGATGTCGTGCTTGGTTAGAATCCCATGTCGACAGGACAGCACGGTGGTGCAGTGGTTAGCACTGCAGCCTCAAGGCACTGAGGATCCAGGTTCCATCCCGGCCCCGGGTTACTGTCCGTGTGGAGTTTGCACATTCTTGCCGTGTCTGCATGGGTCTCACACCCACAACCCAAGGATGTGCAGGCTAGATGGATTGGCCATGCTAAACTGTCCCTTAATTGGAAAAAAAAAGAATTAGGGTACTTTGAATTTATTTTTTAAAAGAATCCTAGATCGACTTGCATGCTTCCTCACTAAATACAGATGCGGAGGCTCCTGTGAACACCACCATCTTTATCTGCTCACTATCGACTACAAAGTTAGCAAAAGAAGACTCTGCTCATGCCTCATTAACATTAGACATATCGTAAGTAGGCTCCTCCACCTGTTCTGAGCTTTCCATGTGGTGCATCCCTGATTGAGGCTTCTTTAAAATAAAATTTTCTTCTTCAGCCTTCGCCTTTCCTCTGCATTTCTTCACTAAATGCCCTTTCTTGCTGCATTAGTGACAAACAACATTCATAAATTTGCAATGGATTGGCCCTCCACGCCTAAAACACTCCATTACTCTAACTTTGTTTCTGACAAAAAATAACGGGCTAGATTCTCAGCCCCGCAAGCCACATTTCTGCCTCGACCCGCCGGCCGGATTTTCCATTACACCGGCCGATCAATGGGGTTTCCCATTGTGGGGCAGCCCCATGCCGTTGGCAAACCCCTGGGTGCCGGCAAAATGGACAAACCCACCGCTGGAGAATCCAGTCCCACAAGTAGCAAAGTGGTTAGCACTGTTGCTTCACAGCTCCAGGGTCCCAGGTTCGATTCCCAGCTTGGGTCACTGTCTGTGCGGAGTCTGCACATTCTCCCCGATTCTGCGTGGGTTTCCTCTGGGTGCTCCAGTTTCCTCCCACAATTTCGAAAGGTAATTTGGACATTCTGATTCTCCCTCCGTGTACCTAAACAGGCGCCAGAATGTGGCGACTGGGGGATTTTCACAGTAACTTCATTGCAGTGTTAATGTAAGCCTACTTGTGACAATAAAGGTTATTATTATGATTAAGTGCAGTAGAACAGGTCTGGACTTTCAGGACTCACTCGCAGACTGAAGTCCTGCCCAAAGCAGAAAGGCTTATATGAACACTCTGTAAATATGGGGTCAGGTCAAGCACTGGCAGGGGGGATGGGTTGACGGGCTTTAGTGGAGTGGGGAGTGAAGTTTGTGTCAGGTCAGGTCAAGTCTCGGAGGGTGGGAGTGTGAGTTGTGCCTTGGAGAGATGAGTGGGTGAGAGTTCAGAGCTGAACTTTGGGGTGGGGTGGAGTGAAGGGAGGTAGAATTTGTGTCTGGATGGTGGACTGAGAGTTGGGATTTGGGTCTTGTGGGAGGGTGGCTTTGAGAGTTGGGAGTTCGGCTTTGGGAGGGTTAGGAGTGAGAATTGGGAGTCAGGCCTATTGGGGAGAGGGGTGAGGGGAGAAGTGGGGAAGTGTTCTGTTTGGTGAGGGTGGGTAGTCAGGGGATGGGTGTAGTTGGTGGTTAATCCCGTGGGGACTGTGGCAGGGATATTCGGCAGGGGGAGTGGGGAGAGCCCCATGGGTTGTGGGTAATTCCCTGGGGTTCGAGCATATTGGTGGAATCCTGTCGGCTGAGCGGGGTCGGGAGGGCTGCTGCAGGGAGGGTCAGTGTTGATCTGTACTATAGTTATTCAGAAGTCAGCAGTGGTTTTAATTCTTCTAACTTTTTCTTGATAACTATAGATGTTACAAAGTTAGAACCATCTAAATTTTGTGATTTAACTTGCATTTTACCGATGATTCCCATGCAGGCACTTGCCAATTAGAACTTTATACTTCACAGGCAATTACCATTCCAGCCTTTCCTGGGATCATTGAGGAGATATTCCCCCAGAGCATCTTTGGGATATGCCCAAGTTACACTGCCCTGGAGCCAGGTGTTATGACTCATTATCTCTTTCATAGCTCAAAATAAACTGGCACAAGAGCAATATAAACATCTGCTCATTTAAATTGTGAGAAGATGCACATTTTCATCTTTTAATTATTTTACTGAAACAGCTACAAAGTTATTGCCAATATGATGGCACAGTCATTCATTGTTACAGTTGAACATAACATTTGAGAGTATTTGCAGTTCATGAGTTAAATAAAGTTCTGTAAAGGCAAGTGACCATTACGGATGGGAGCTCAATTCTCACAAAATATTAAGTTTCTTTACAAGTGATGTTATTTTCTAATATACCTCTTTGGGCATCTGCTGTTGAGTTCAACTATTTTTAAACACCATAAGGAACTTGAGACATGCTGGATTCTGAGGCGAGAGGAAGAACAATGTTTTATCACTAGAGGGACCCTCAACGCCTAACCCACCCCTTCTCTAACCACTCTATCGCTTTCCATGTCATAGATCTTTGTGCACATTTCTTAGTAGTTTAATATTGTCTCTCACCCAAAACGAAGCTGTTTAATTTTTGAGACTGCGAATTTCTAGAAAATAATTATAACCCCACTTCATCTCTTTTATCATTTACTAATTTTGGTTGTCCTCCTCCCAAAGGTTATGTTGATCTCACTCTCTTTGTTGGTTTGATTTATAATTAATACTCAGTTTTTTCAATTGACATGCATGCCAACCCTCATTATATGCTTTGAGGTGATCAGCCATTCTATATGTTGAGATCAGAACTAAAGTTTATTATTTTTATCATTTGTTTCATGACACAAATGCACAAGTAATAGTAATGTGACACTGTCACTATGAAAACTAGTCTATAGGGGCTATTAATTATATTTTCTCTGTGAATCACAGTCAAAAAATTCTAGAGGATATTAAAGTCTGACCTTCTTGAATAACTGCAGATCCTGTCAGAGTCGGAAGGAGGGAGAGATGAGGGGCTGTATTCTCCGACCCGCTGCGCCACATTTCAGCTCCGACCCGCTGGCGGGATGCTCCGTTACGCCGGCTGGTCAATGGAGTTTCCCATTGTGGGGCAGTCCCATGCTGTCGGGAAACCCCCAGGGGCTAGCAAAAAGGAGAATTCCGCCCAAAATACCCCTAAAACTACAAGTTGCATAGTTACTTGTGCGGAACATTGAGCAGCAATAGTAAATTATTTAAAGTGGAAAGGTAGGGAGAGGAGAGGCTGGAGAATAAAAGACCCTAGGCCAAACAAATTGTAAGGTTGAAGGAAATTAAAACTAATGTGGCATGGGGGTGGGAACCAGAGCAATAGGTCAGAAGGTGAATTTATTGAGGGGGACTAAAGAATAGGGTCAGGAAGATTCTGAGGAAGAACAGGCAGGGAGATGTTGCTGAACATAATGGGACTAATGGTCTGAAGTGCATTTGTTTCAATGCGACAAGTATAACAGGTAAGGCAGATGAACCTAGAGCTTGGATTAGTACTTGAATCTCTGATGTTCTTGCCATTATAGAGACCTGGTTGAGGGAGGCATGGGATTGGCAGCTAAACGTTCCATGATTTAGATGTTTCAAACAGGATAGAGGGGGATGTAAAAGAGATAGAAGACCAGATATGTAGGCAGATTTTGGAAATGTCTAAAAAACCACGGTTGTTGTGGTGGGTGATTTTAATTTCCCCTATATTAACTGGGACTCATTTAGTGCTCGGGGATTAGATGGTGCAGTTTGTAAGGAGCATCCAGGAGGACTTCCTGAAACAATATGTAAATCGGCCAACTAGGGAAGTGCCTACTGGGCCTGGTATTGGAGAATGAACTGGCCAGGTGGTCGAAGTTTCATATAACAGTAGTCCTCGGGTGAAGGTGCTATATTGGGGGAAGGATAATTGTAAAAATATTAGGGTGAAACTGAAGAATCTAGATTTGTAGGTGAATGTTTGAGGGTAAATCAACATCTGGCATCTGGAAGGCTTTCAAATGTCAGTCAATGAGAATTTAGGAGCTGCATGTTCCAGTGAGGAAGAAGGATGAGTATGGCAAGTTTTGGGAACCTTGGATAATGAGGAATTTTATGAGCCTAATTCAAAAGAAAAAGGAAGCATTTGTAATAGCTAGAAGGCTGGGAACAGACAAAGCCTGTGAGGAATATAAGGAAAGTAGGAAGGAACTTAAGCAAAGAGTCAGGACGGCTAAAAGGGGTCACAGAAAGTCATGGCAAACAGGATTAAGGAAAATTCCAGAGCCTTGTATATTCATATAAAGAGCAAGAGGGTAGCTAATGAAAGGGTTGGGTGGGGGTGTATAGGTGGTAGTGGTGGTGGGGGGGGGGGGGGGGGGGGGGTGTAGGTGCTGGGGGGGGGGGGGAGAGAATCTATAAAGCCAGAGGAAATGGGTGAGGTACAAAATCAGTACTTTGCATCAGTATTCACTAAAGAGAAGGAATGATGGATGATGAGTCTGGGAATAGGGTGTAGATAGTCTGGGTCAGATTGAGATAAAAAAGGTGTTGGGCGTCTTGAAAAACATTAAGGTCGGCAAGTCTCCAGGGCCTGATGGAATATACCCCAGAATACTGAGTGAGACAAGGGAGGATATTGCTTGGGCCTTGACTGAAATTTTTGATTCCTCACTAGTTACTGGTGAGGTCCCAGAGGACTGGAGAATAGCTAATGTTGTTCCTTTGTTGAAGAAAGGTAGCAAGGATAATCCAGGAAATTACAGGTCAGTGAACTTTACTTCAGTAATAGGGAAATTATTGGAGAGGATTCTTCGAGACAGGATTTACTCCCATTTGGATGCAAGTGGACATATTAGCCAGAGGCAGCATGGTTTTGTGAAGGGGAGGTCATGTCTCACTAAGTTGATTACATTTTCTGAGGAAGTGGCAAAGATGATTGATGAAGGAAGGGCAGTGGATGTTGTCTACATTGACTTCACTGACGCCTTTGACAAAGTCCCTCACGGCAGACTGGTGCAGAAGGTGAAGTCACATGGGATCAGAGGTGAGTTGGCAAGATGGATACAGACAGGCTTGGTCATAGAAGACAAAGGGTAGGACTGCAAGGGTGTTTTTCAGAATGGAGGACTGTGACTAGTGGTGTTCCGCAATGTTCAATGCTGCGACTTTTGCTGTTTGTGATTTGGAGGAAAATGTAACTGGTCTGATTAGTAAGTTTGCGGATGACACAAAGCTATGCGGTATTGGGCTGCATGGTAGCATGTTGCTTCACAGTACCAGGGACACAGGTTTGATTCCAGGCTTGGGTCACTGTCTGTGTGGAGTCTGCACATTCGCCCATGTCTGCATGGGCTTCCTCCGGGTGCTCTGGTTTCCTCCCACAAGTCCTGAAAAATGTGCATGTTAGGAGAATTGGATATTCTGAATCCTCCCTCTGTGTACCCAGACAGGCGCCATAATGTGGCGAGGAGGGGATTTTCACAGTAACTTCACTGCAGTGTTAATGCAAGCCTATTTGTGACACTAATAATAATAATTATTATTATTGTTATGGTGGAATTGCGGATAGGGGTGAGGACTGTCACTGGATACAACCGGATATACATCGGTTGAAGACTTGGGCGGAGAGATTGCAGATGGAATTTAATCCAGACAAATCATAGAATCATAGAATTTACAGTGTCGAAGGAGACCATTCGGCACAATGAGCTTGCACCAGCCCCTGGAAATAGCACCCCATTTAAGCCCACACCTCCATTTAGGGCAGCACGGTAGCATTGTGGATAGCACAATCGCTTCACAGCTCCAGGGTTCCAGGTTCGATTCCGGCTTGGGTCACTGTCTGTGCGGAGTCTGCACATCCTCCCCGTGTGTTTCCTATGGGTGCTCCGGTTTCCTCCCACAGTCCAAAGATGTGCAGGTTAGGTGGATTGGCAATGGTGAATTGCCCTTGGTATCCAAGATTGCCCTTGGTGTTGGGTGGGGTTACTGGGTTGTGGGGATGGGGTGGCGGTGTTGGCCTTGGGTGGGGTGCTCTTTCCAGGAGCTGGTGCAGACTCGATGGGCCGAATGGCCTCCTTCTGCACTGTAAATTCTATGTAAATCCTATCCCTGTAACCCAGCAACCCTACACAACCTTTTCTTCACTGACGAGCAATTTAGCCTGGCCAATCCATCTCACCTGTACTTCTTGGGACTGTGGCACCTGGAGGAAACCCACACAGACACAGGGTGAATGTGCAAACTCCACACAGTTACCCGAGACTGGAATTGAACCAGGGACCCTGGAGCTGTAAGGCTGCAGTGCTACCCACTGTGCCATCATGCCGCCCCTAATGTGAGATAATGCATTTTGGAAGGTCTAATACAGGTGGAAAATATACAGTTAATGGCTGACCCCCTAAGAGTATTGACAGGCAGAGGGATCTAGGTGTATAGGTCCACAGTTCACTGAAAGTGGCAACGCAGGTGGAGAATGCAGGCAGCAGGTTAGCACAAGTGGATAGCACTGTTGTTTCTCAGTGCCAGGGTCCCAGGTTCTATTCACCGCTGAATCACTGTCTATGCGGAGTCTGTACGTTCCCCCTGTGCATTCGTGGGTTTCCTCCGGGTGCTCCGGTTTCCTCTCACAGTCCAAAGATGTGCAGGTTAGGTGCATTGGCTATACTAAATTGCCCTTAGTGACCAAAAAGGTTAGGAGGGGTTATTGGGTTACAGGGATAGAGTGGAAGTGAGGGCTTAAGTGGGTATGTTCCTAATGTAGTCAAGAGGCATATGGCATGCTTGCCGTCATTGGCTGTATGCTGCAGCTGTATAGATCCTTAGATAGGACACACTTGAAATATGGTGTTAATTTCCAGTTGCCACACTACCAAAAGGATGTGGGGGCGTTGGAGAGAGTACAGGAGAGGTTTACCAGGATGTTGCCTACTATGGAGAGCATTAGCTAGGAGAAGAGGTTGGATAAACTCGGTCACTGGTCTGGCGGAGGTTGAGGGGTGACCTAAGAGAAGTCTACAAAATTATAAGGGGCATGAACAGAGTGGATAGTCATAAACTTTTTCCCAGGGTGGAAGAATCAATTACATGGGGACATAGAGGCTGGTTTAGCACAGTGGGATAAACAGCTGGCTTGTAATGAAAATGAAAAATGCAGCTTGTAATACTGGCCTCCCTGAACAGGCGCCGGAATGTGGCGACTAGGGGATTTTCACGGTAACTTAATTGAAGCCTACTTGTAACAATAAGCAATAAGGGGCTGGTTTAGCTCACTGAGCTAAATCGCTGGCTTTTAAAGCAGACCAAGCAGGCCAGCAGCACGGTTCGTTTCCCGTACCAGCCTCCCCGGACAGGTGCCGGAATGTGGCGACTAGGGGCTTTTCACAGTAACTTCATTGAAGCCTACTCGTGACAATAAGCAATTTTCATTTCATTTCATTTATTATTATTATTATTTATTATTATAGGTTTAAGGTGCAAGGGACAACGTTTAGAGGGGATGTGTAAGGAATGTTGTTTACCCAGAGGTAGTGGGGCCTGGAACTCACTGCTGGAGGAGATGGTGGAAACAGGTACGATAGTGACATTTAAGAGGCATATTGACAAATACATGAGTAGGATGATGTAGAGATGCCGGCGTTGGACTGGGGTGGGCACAATAAGAAGTCTTACAACACCAGGTTAAAAAATCGCACTGACCTCCTCAGAAGACAGGACACAACCGACAGAGTACCCTTCGTCGTCCAGTACTTCCCCGGAGCGGAGAAATTACAACATCTTCTTTGCAGCCTTCAGCACATCATTGATGAAGAGGAACATCTTGCCAAAGCCATCCCTACACCCCCACTATTTGCCTTCAAACAAGCGGACAACCTCAAACAGACCATTGTTTGCAGAAAACTACCCAGCCTTCAGGAAAACAGCGACCACGACACCACACAACCCTTCAATGGCAACCTCTTGCAAGATGTGCCAGATCATCGACATGGGTACCACCATTACACGTGATAACACCACCCACCAGGTACATGGTACATACTCATGCGACTCAGCCAACGTTGTCTACTTCATACGCTGTAGGAAGGATGCCCCGAGGCATGGTACATTGGCGAGACCATGCAGACGCTGCGACAACGAATGAACGGATAACGCTCGACAATCGTCTTTAATTTAGGGTAAAATGAAGGGGGCCATTTGACCTTTTCGGAAGTTTACCTGGGTGATGTAGCAGTTAAATGTTACAGGGAGATCTGGATTATTTGCTTCCATAGCTTCTTCCATAGAACATATAGTGCAGAAGGAGGCCATTCGGCCTATCGAGTCTGCACCGACCCAATCAAGCCCTCACTTCCACCCTATCCCTGTAAACCAATAACCCCTCCTAACCTTTTTCCTTTTTGGTCACTAAGGGCAATTTATCATGACCAATCCACCTAACCTGCAAGTCTTTGGACTGTGGGAGGAAACCGGAGCACCCGGAGGAAACCCACGCAGACATGGGGAGAACGTGCAGACTCCGCACAGACGGTGACCCAGCGGGGAATCAAACCATGGACCCTGGCGCTGTGAAGCCACTGTGCTATCCACTTGTGCTACCGCGCTGCCCGCTGAAAAGGTGCTAGATGTTTATGCATGAAAACAATGACAGTGGTGAGACTGTTAGCCTCCAAAGTCCCAGGAGTGCTGAGGGTGTTAGGTTGTAAACAGTTATGCTTCAAACTGTCTATTATTTACTTTCAAGATAAAAGAGAGTTATGATCTCAAGGATCAGCTAATCGGTATTTCTAGTGATTTATGTAGCCATGGAGATGGACTTTGAAAGGGCAACAGATCCTAAGATATTCCTGAAAGATTCATATAGAGGCAGTTTGCCAGGATCTGGGAGAACGTGAGCAGTTAGAGGCTGGAATGCGGGTGGCAGCTTGCATTCAGATTAAAAAGACCAACTTCATGAGGAGTTGAAATGAATCGAGAAAGTTTTCCTCTCAGTGGGAGAATCATTGGGAAAAACCTACATTGTGAAAGACAATTCTGTGACAGTTTAAAACTGAAAGACAGTTTAAAGTTACCAGGTTGGGAAAGGAAAGGAACAAAGTTAAATCCTCACGAGCTAAGGATAATTTTGGTCTGGATCCGGGAAAATTGAATGGCTAATTGAGAAACATAGAACATTGAACATACAGTGCAGAAGGAGGCCATTCGGCCATCGAGTCTGCACAGACCCACTTAAGCCCTCACTTCCACCCTATCCCCATAATCCAATAAACCCTCGTAGCCTTTTTGGCCACTAAGGGCAATTTATCATGGCCAATCCACCTAACCTGCATGTCTTTGGGAGGAAACCGGAGCACCCGGAGGAAACCCACGCAGACACAGGGAGAATGTGCAGACTCCGCACAGTGTAACGTTTTCCCATGAAGTGGATTTTTCAGTTGTTTTTA